>NW_026136706.1:418843-681343 GCF_905237075.1 Dicentrarchus labrax | reverse complement strand
CTGAGGACCGGCACGAGCTGCTCCAACAAAGAGGAGGTGAGGAGGAGGAGGAGGAGGAGGAGGAGGAGGACACTCCTCAATTATCCCTCCGCGGGAAGATAGGTGGCGCGTGGTGGCTGAGGGTCTCGCGCCTGTTTATGTTACGGTGACAGTCTCCGGCGGGTCTCACGGATCAGTCCCGACCTGCTCCTCCGGACTCCGCCGCCGCTCCGGGACGCACCGGGACGCACCGGGACGCACGAGACTCTTTAACATATTTCAGTGAGGGAGGGCGCGCGCTGCAGCACTTTTTCCTTTCCTGCCATTTCCTCCTTCGGCGGGAGGACAAACGGAGGCTCTCCGGTAGGTACCCTCTCCTCCTCTCCTCCTCTCCTCTGTTCTCCCGCAGGAGCCAATCACAGCGCGGTGCGTACCTGCCGCTACCTGCGCGGACAGGTGAGCGCGGAGAGGCCGCTCCAGGTGTCTGAAGGGAGGAGAACCGGACTGAGCCGGTTCAGTGACAGCGGGAGGAGAGAGGCAGGCAGGCCGAAAAGGAGGAGGTATGACCCGGGTCCCGCTGCTGCCGCTCCCCGCTCTCACAGCGGAGTCCTCCGGAGGACCGGGACTGATCCGGATTAAATTAGATGAAATATAAACGGACCCTGGAGGCTTCCGTACTGCAGGTCTGACTGATAGTACAGGAACTATAATAATAAATATAATATAACGAGGAGCTGCAGTGCAGGCCGCCTTATGTAACTACATATTATCAGATCAACTGATACACTTATCGATCAGTGATCAGTGAGGCCTCAACAGGTTTATTATTAATGTCAGAAAGTGTGTGTGTGTGTGTGTGTGTGTGTGTGTGTGTGTGTGTGTGTCCCTCCTCCTCCTCCTCCTCCTCCTCCTCCTCTCTGTCAGAGACCAGCAGAGTCCTCCTCTCATCAGAGACCAGAGTCGGGGACGCGGGGCGGTGCGCTCGGTGCACGCTCTCCAACAAAACAAACAAACTTTGATCAAACTGGATTTTATTTTTGATAAAGTTCCCTAAAGTGCTCATTAAAGGGGGGTCCGGGTTCTCCGGGTTCTGGGATTTACTCTGTGGTCCTCTGGTTGTCAGGGCGCGGAGGGGGAGCAGCAGGAGCCGGATCGAGGAGCCCATGCGGACCGGACTGACTTATCAATGAAGCAGGAGATCATGGCGGAGGGTCCCCGCTGCAAGAGGAGGAAGCAGGCCAACCCCCGGAGGAAGAACGGTAAGAGGGCACACACACAGACCCGCACCGAGGGCGCCCGGCCCGGGCGGGGACAGCTCGCTGCCTCAGAGTCCCCGGGACGCGACAAAGACCGCAAAAGTTCTTTAACGAGACTTTCTGGGTTCTGGGTTCTGGGAGGGGGGGCCGTGTGGAGGGTTCGGGCGTCGGTGTGTGAAAGAGAAAAGCCGGAACCCGCCGGAACCCGCCGGAACCCGCCGGGACCCGGACCCCGTCTCAAAGCAGGAAAAACCGTTATCTGAGCTCCGCGTGAGGACCTGTGGATCCGGATCCGCGCGGCTCGTTCAGACCGCCACCAGCGCGCGCTCCACAACAACAATAAACAACCAAAAACAACAATAAACATCTTTAATTAATCAACACAATTATTATAAAAACGAGTTCAGTTCAAAACCAGAAAAACATTTATTAAACAATTATTAAAATGTTCTGTTTAATTACATTTTCCTGTTTTTGTTTGTTTGTTTGTTTGTTTGTTGGAGCTCAGCAAACATCTTGTTGTTCCTTTTAGACTCACAAACATTCATTTTAATTCACATTTAATTTTTATTCTTTGTGTCTCATTGAGAGGCTCAGTGTGTGTGTGTGTGTGTGTGTGTGTGTGTGTGTGTGTGTGTGTTTCACTGGGTGGATTTATCATTATCAGCTGTTTGAGCGCTCACACACTCACTGTAATTCTCCACAATAAAAGCTCCGAGCTCACACTCAAAATAAGTTTTAGGGCCTCATTAACACTCGGCTTTCATGCTGATTTAAAGGCACAATCTGTCATTTAAATGAAGACAAAAGGGGCAGAATTTAAAGCATCGCCGCAGACGCTCTTGTGCTGTTTCACTCACTTTAATTAGAATAAAATTAATACCAGTAAAAATTAAAAAAAATAAAATTCTACTCAGATTAAAAAGTTTTAAATTCCTCTGTGAGGAAGTTGTGCGTCTCCTCCCGGCGTCGCTTCGTGTCATTGTGGTTTTTCTTCTTCTGGGGATTCGTCTCCTCCTCTCGGGGGTCCCGGGGGGGTTGTAGATGGGGGTGTGTAGGGGGGGCAGATTAAGGCCTGGTGTAACAGGATCCCTGCAGACTCCTCCAGCTCTGCGTCTGTCCGTCACATCCAGCTGTGAGGCTGCAGCTGTTTTATCACCAGCTTTATTTCTCTTAAATCGTCCGTTTACTGAATGGAGTTTGGTGGCGATCTTATTGTTCACTTTGCGTTCTCACAACTTTAAATTCCTGCAGACTGGTGGAGATAAACTGTCCTTAATGTTCCTCTTTTTATTTCACTTTATTTTAATTCTGTAACTTTGAAGGCTTTAAATTCAGTTTAAAGACGAGAGTCTGATAAAGAAAGCAGGGAGTCCAGCTCCAGTAGAGACCAGGACCAGGAGTGTGTTTGGGGTTGGGTTCACCGTCCCTGCCACATGTCTCACCGCCGTGTCAGCGTCCACTCAGAGAGACGCTGTTTACTGTCTCCATGTTCACAAACATCTGTCAGAGGAAGCCGATGCATCAGAACATTATTTATATCTCTCACATAATTCACTCTTTTATTCTTTATTTTATATTAAAAAATATGTTTAAATTCATTTTTATATCCGTCAGACTCAACCTGTCATTTGTAGGTTTAAATATTTTAAATGACATTTCAGACCTTATGATTGATATTTTATATGATTCTGATGAAACTGATTGAAGCTGGAATGTCTGTATTTAATCTGCTGTATGAAGGAATATTATATAATATAATATCACATAAGTTAATGTGTGTTTTATATATTTGGTGTTTCTGGATGTTTGTGCAGTCTGAGAGGACATTTGGACGACATCCTCGCTGGTTTTTTGTTGGTTGAAATACTTTAAATTGTATTTTTATTTTACAGCAGAGACACATAAAATGTGTGTTTTCTGCACATGTTGCCTTCATCAGTCAGACTCCAGCCCGACTCAAACCGAGGACGTCTGGACGACAGCGTCTGATGTCTTTTGTTGGTTTAAATACTTTAAATGATATTTTTGTCAGAGGAGACGGAGAAGGTCCCGTTAGAGAGGCCGATGTAGGCCACCAGGACGTTACGATTCATATTTAAAGCATTTAAACGTCTGCCAGCAGACAGACAGACGGACTCGACCCAGAGACATCTGGACTTCAGACTGATTCTAAGGTTCCTGATGCAGAAAAGAGTTTTTAATTATTATAATGAATATAAAATATCAGAGTTTGGAGTTTATGTGTGTTGTTATGTTGCTGTTGTTTTGGATGTTTGTGCTTCATCAATCAGACTGCAGTCAGAGGACAGACAGACACTGAGGACTTATAATCTTATTTCTGTCAGAGAGACGGTTCGAGGGACCGATGTAGGCCACCAGGACGATTCATATTTCATAACGTTCAGTCTGTTTTAAATGATTTTGTTGGAGATGCATCGAAACTGTCTGCTGGAACAACAGAGTGGATCTAAAAGGTTTCTGATGCAGAAAACCCTTTTTAATTCATCTAATTTATATTAAAAAAATCACAGTATGAATTAAAGTGTGTTTTTACATATTGATCAGACCACGTGTTGGTTTAAATACTTTAAATCATATTTCTGCCTGTTGGAGGGCAGCACAGACAGATAGATGTACCAGGTTCAGATCTGATGCTTTTTGTCTGTTTTAAGGGATTTCGACTCAGTGTGAAACCGGGTCCAGGACTGATGTAGTTCTGATCTGTGACGTCACAGTTTGGTGCTGACGGGTTTATGTGGCGTTATGTGAGTGATGCGTTCAGGGACAGTGTTACTCAGTTTATAAAGAGGTTAAATGAATGTTTTTAGACTAAAAAGCTGAACTCACATTGTAAAATATTATCAGCCTGTTTCTGTCTCACTTTTAGATAAAAAGACAGAAGAAATAAACATGGTGTCTGCAGCTTACAAAGCTCTGATTTTACGGCTGATATTGATCACTTCTTTCTGATCGGTCGTCACACTCTTCTGTTTCTGGTTGTCGACTCATTTTCCTGCAGAATCTAGAGATGATTGCTGTGTTTAATGCGGCGTTGGTGAAAAGATTTAAATCCCCTTTTTGGGACATTTTATTTGTGTGAATGAACGACGAGGCAGCACATAAAACCTTCCTTTCACTCCAACAAACGCTTACTTGATCTAGTTTTTACTTCGACTACTACTTGAAGGAATGTTTATCAATATTCACTGAATCTGAGAAATAAATTCACAAACTAAACTACCAGCTGTGTCCCCACTCCGGGGGGGTCCCAGTAACGTGGGCAGGAAAGCGTGTTCAGCGTCCCCGTTATGCAGGAATACAAACTTAGAGAGTCTTCTGATACGATCACTGTACCCTGTCGCTCTCATTCTCACTGACCTGAATGTCTTTCATATCTGCTCCGCCATGTTTCACCCCCCCTCAGTAAACACCTCCCTGAGGGCAGAACAAAGAAAAGCAGCTCCTCTCTCCTCGTTCTTAATCACAATTCAGACCCTCTCACTGCCGCCGGGGCCGCTCGGCTCGGCAGCGTCCCAGATGAAAAGAAAAAGAGGAGAGAAAAAGGAGAAAGTGAGAGAGGAGGAGGAGGAGGAGGGTAATAAAAGAGAGGAGGATGTAAGGTGGAGTGAAGGTGTTGGTGCCCTATATAGACACCCCCCCCCAAGAGATAGAGTTACAGATGGACGGATGCCATTTGTGGACGATTGACAGCTGAATTACAGGACAGACGGACGAGTGAGTGGGGCGAGAGACATTAAGAAAGACTCAGAGAGAGAGAGAGAGGAGCAGCTGGCAAGAAGCATCTAAAAGAAATATAAAATTATATTAAATACAGATTATTCATGAGGAATAAACCCTGAAGTGTATGTTATAATATTTGACCTCAGTTGTTTTCTTAGAATTTACATTCTCACTCACTTCCAGTTCCTTCAGTTTCAAATAAACAACTCTTTTATTTCACTTAATTATTCTTGGAGGAAAAATACAGAAAGAAGTAATACGTTTTGTTAAATTAGTTTTTCTGTCCTCGGAAACACTTCAGGTTCCTTCAGACTGGATCTTCTGTCTGTAATGTTCATTAAATGTCTTCAGAAATTAAAATGTGACAGAACAAAAACACTTCCTTCACTTTCTCCTTTAAAAGTTCCTAAAAAGTCTAAAGATTCTTTATTTTTCTTTTCTCACCAACAGAAACACTTCCAGTTTCAGTCTCAATCAAACAATTACCTGAAGCATCTTAAGAAAATATTAAATGCAGACAATTAATAAGAAATAATTAAATGTATTTTAGGAAATATTTGACCTCAGTTTTTTCCTTAGAAATTAAATCACTTCCAGTTCCTTCAGTTTGAATTTAACAACAGCTGGAAGCATCTTTATTTTCCCTTAAAATTATTCTTGGAAGAAAAATGCAGAAATTAGTAAAAATATCTTCAGAAATTACATAAAGTCTATTTTAGGTGTGACAGGATTCCCTAAAGTCAGCAAAAACACTTTGACTGCCTCCAGTTTCTCCTTTAAAAGTCCCTAAAAGGTCTAAATACTTAAAGTTCATTTTACAGAAACACTTAAACTTCCTTCAGTTTCAGTGAAACAAAATAAAATATTTCTCTGAGATCAAACAGGAATTACACAAATACTTAACTGTGGACTTCCTGGAGTTATTTTATATTTTTAAATAAAAGTCATAATCAGTTTAAAACAAAAACATTTGTTCTTTAGACTGCCATTAGAAATATACCTGTAAGTCTTTTCTGAGTTCATTGTGTTCATTTATTGGAAAAATGTTCTTCAGGTTCTTTCAGTCTAGAAAAAAAAGACTTAGAATGCCAAATATTTCCTTCACTTGTTTCTTAATGATCACTTTCAGAAGTAAATTAGAAATAATCTCTCTTTAAATGAGCAGCAACATAAACACTTCAACTCCTTTCAGTCTGTAGTTTCTGCCACTAGGGGGGCGCTCACATCTAAACAGTAGCAAAACAGGAAGTGTGATGAGGTGGTGAAGCAGCGTGGGATCATGGGAGTTGTTGTCTTCACCACCATTGGCGTCATTGCAGTCAGCTTCTCCCGGTTAGGATTCCTTCAGTGTTCATGGTTCAGGAGGTTTCTACCGGGAGCCCAATGATCCACAGAGGTCTCCTCCTCTCCAACACAAACAGACCCGCTGATTAAAACCACCAAACACACTGAATAAAGCAGTTCCACCTTAAACACACTGAATAAAGCAGTTCCACCTTAACAATCACAGTTTAATGATTATAGATTATTGATTTAATGCATTTTAACGAGATTCCTTAAAGTCAGTCTTTGGTGTCCCAACAGTCCCAGTGTCCCCACAGTGCAGGTGTAAAACCCGTCTTTAAATAAGGTGTTGTTCTGTGTTCTGCCTGGTGGCCCCGGGGCCCCTTACTGCTGCTCCTCAGGCTGCTTTGTGTCGGAGCTTCTTAAAGGTCAGGAATCAAGTTTAAAATGTGGCATGTGATATGAATTCCTAATTTCTCTGCTCCCTCCCGTCCCGGAGCTGTTTTATTGTGAAGAAAAGCAGATTATCTTTATTCACCCCCTCCTTACCCGTCCTCACCCCCCCCCTCCAGGATTTAGGCAGATTTACTTCACCAAACACCTCTGGTTGGACTGCGGAGGAGGAGCTGGGGCCCCACTCTGGGAAAAAGGGGCCCTTTGTTCAGCCAGAGACATTATATTAACAACAGGAAGTCTGCTTAATACACCACCCCCGCCAAAATAAAACACACATAGAGACAACAACCACTGTGGCCTGAGTGACATCATAGTGACATCACAATCACATGGCATAAACGTCATTCATGTTTCCAGATTTTTTACGTTCGTTGTAGTTCAAGGGTTTTTTCCTGCAGTGGTTTTGACTTTTTCTCGTTTTTTGTCGCCGGAAGACATTTTAGTTTGAAAAAACAATGTTCTTTTGTTTTCTTAATTTTAAAGATTTGTTTGTTTTCTACTTTCAACAATTTTATTTTCACTTTTTCTTGATTTTAGTTGTTTCCAGATTCGTTCATTTTCATTGTGATTTA
The DNA here is from genome assembly GCF_905237075.1 of Dicentrarchus labrax. Lineage (NCBI taxonomy): Eukaryota > Metazoa > Chordata > Actinopteri > Moronidae > Dicentrarchus > Dicentrarchus labrax. The sequence goes on along the minus strand of NW_026136706.1, from coordinate 674,052 downwards.
TATTATTAATTTTTTGAGATAAATTACAGAATAATTGTTGAAGGAAAAACAAGTGGACACACTAGAAATTTTTTTTTTTGAAATACGTTTTATTGTCTTCTTTCTGCATTTGTGGTTTTGAATTTTTTGTTGTTGTGTTTAATATTTTTTATTTTCTACACTCGAGTTTTTTCCTTTTTGATTTTATTGTTGCAGGTTTCGTTTTTTTCACTTCTGCCATTTGAAGATTTTTAGAAACAATCTGAGAACCTTGTGTGCAGCAGAATAGAAACATTATTATATTAATAAAATATTTAATAATATTTAATAAAAATAATAATATTATATTTTTAGAGCAGAGTCAGTAGCAGGTGGAGGACTCAGACTCTGACTTGTTGACTTGTGTGTTATAGATTTAAGACCCCTCCCCTCCCCGACTCTTTAAGCTCTGGTGCATTAACCCCCCCCCACCTGTGTGTCAGCCTCCTCCACCTCCACAGCTTTATTCCTCCTCTGATAACATCTGTCACTAATGGGGGGGGCACATTACTGCACTCTTCTTCTTCTGTGGCACAAAGCTCGTCACTGTGCCGCCAACAACAAGAACTCCTCACACATCTCCTACGCCTCCCATCATGCATCAGTGCAGTGGAATGGGATTGGTGGTGTTTGAGTGTTTCAAGGTGACTGACATGCGTGTATTGTCCCCCCCCCCCCCCACCCCCAACCCGCCCATGTTGTCATGTAAATATTTTCTTCATGAGTGAACTCGGAGTCACCCGGTGACTTTTTGTCGCCGTTAGCCAAAACAGGCTGGATTGAGCAAGGTCACTGCAGAGAGGATAACAATTTATAATTAATTATAAATTATAAAAACACAAAAAAGAAAAACTGTAAAAAATACAAAAATAATGAGACAGAAAAAAACAATCATCAAGTAAGTGATTTTAAAATGGATTAAAATCAAATACATTAGATGTTTTTAATGTTTAAAGTTTGTAGTTTGAATGAAACTGAATTTTTATTTAGTTGCTGCTGTTAATGAGAAAAACAATTAATAAATCTAATCATGTGTCAATATTTTTTTACCATTTTTGTTTCATTTGCTACATTTTTTTCCCAGAAATTATATTTTAAATACATAAAAAACTGATCACTACTATTACTTTTACTTTACAAATGACTATTTTTATTAAAGCTTTTATTTATTATTTATTATATTCATTGTAATTTTTTGTTATAATTTAAATTTTCTTGATATAATTTATTACAATGTATTATATTTTGACTATTTTTTTGATAATCTTCTTATACTTTTATAAGACCTTTTTTATGTTTTATGTACAAACTGCTGTTTGTACACGTGTTTTTATATGAGTTAGTCCCGGTTTGATTGACACCTTGTATCATCCAATAACAGGATGTATACAGGTGAACAGGTGAACAGGTGAAATGGTGAACCTGAACTCACGTGTAAAGATAATCTGAATGTCAGAGAGTGTTTTTAACCCTGACAGGAGTCTGATCTGAGAAATAAACCTGTTCAGGTTCAGTTCGACTCTGCTGCAGTTGTTGTCGTTGGCCCCGCCCTCACAGGAACAGTTCATTTGATTGGCCGAACTCCTGCGGCAAGGTCACACAAATACATGGAACAATCAATAACGGATGGCTGGATTAAGGTGTCATGACATCTGTGTGTCCAGACCGCCAGCGTACGGCTGAATGACTCAACCCCCCCCCGAACGCCCCCCGAACGCCCCCCTGTACCTCTGTCCCACAGCTGCAGGCCCCGCCCACCTCAGTTTCAGATAAATCAGAGTTCTGTCTTTGGTTCTGCTGCTTGTTGTTATGAACACTGTATTTTCCCAGCTGTCACTGAACCTCTCATGACAGCGGTGAACAGGTACAGGTGTGTGCAGCTGTTAGGAATGATGTTGCAGTCAAAGAGGCTCAGAAATCTGAGATTTCAGAGTAACAATAAGTAAATTTGGACGCTGTGAAAGTCACCAACAGAGGAGGCAGAAGTACAGATAAAATACAGATATTATACATATACTAAAAGACTCCGGTAGAAGGAATGATTCTTAACTCAAGTAAAAATGTAAAGTACTCTGTTTGTTTCTCTGTACCACTATGTAATCTAATCTCTATCCATATTTAGAGAAAGTTAAAGTTATGTATATATATTAATGGAAAGTTAAAATTCTGTATATATATTCAGTTGTAAAGTTAAAGTGAAGCATATCTATATTTGTTAAAGTTAAAGTTATGCATATCTTTATTTAGTAAAAGTTACTTATCCATTTCTTCAAAAGAAGACTCAAGAATAAACCAGGTGAAAGTTGACTTCTGTCGACTAAGAATGAATCTTCATTGGAAAGAGTCTATAATGCACAAAAAGGTATAATTATGATATCTCATGGTTTTCCAGAATGACTCAGAATGGCACTGGAACTGGCAAAAAACGAATAAATTAAGCACCGCTATCAAAAGAGACCAAAACTTTTACTGGAATTATTGCAAAAGAAACAGAAGTGTGTCGTCATCACAGAAAACCACTCAGATGAGCTCAGTCATCGTCAAAGAACGGCTTCCAAATGCATCTTCACTGTCCAAACTGCAGCGTGAGAACAACAACAAGAGCCAGAATCTGAAGCCAGGACACTGTGCGTGAGAAGAAAACCTGCTTTTAAAGTGGACTGAAGAGTCAGCAGCTACGATAACTTTTCTCCTCTCTGTTACAGTCTCAGAGTTCAGGGACTCTCGGTTTGTCCGTCCACTCGGACTCTCCGTTCTCTCAGTGAAAACCTCCTCAGGCCAGATCAGATCAGTGGGGTTTCGGACACCACTTCCTGGTCACAGATCTACCAATTAAAGTAATGAGGCCGAGGAGCGCTGCTCGGTGCGACCCGGCAGCCTAGGGGGGCAGTCCTGCTGAACTGACCTCTGAGTCTGAGGTATCTGAGCTGACACTCCTGTCAAAGCTGCTCCACACAGTCCGGTCTGAAGGAAACTGGTCCACCTCTGCAGCCTCGGCGTGACCATCCGGGATCCAGCACCAGAGACTGACGAGTTAGATCAGAACGATCAATCAGAAAACTGCATAAAACTTAAAAGTACTTTCTTACCCACAATGCAACACAGACAATAGTGGAGACAGCTCAGAGAACTCAATGTTCACCGACTCAGCTATTCCCAAAGCTTTCAGCTCGTGTCCCAACGTCTTCTTCACTCACTGAAACAGCAGAAAGCTTCAAGAATATCTCAGTAAGTGGACCTTCAGTTTAGAATACAAAAGAAAACTCACTAAAAATATTATTATTATTATTAATATATGAAGTTACAATGTTACAATGATATTTGAGGTAAAATTAGCGTTTTTGTGAATGGAGTCTGGTAGTTTTGTTTTGGTGTGATGTTGGTGCTCTAGTGCGACTGCAGTGAATGAAAAACCTTTTAAATATCAAAATATTTAAAAAAGCAGTGAAATATATAAATTAATACAATAAAATAACAAAACAGGAGTACATATGAATAAAAAATGTAAATAAACTGTTAAACTATAAAACAATAAAAACAGTAAAAAAAAAATCTAATAAAATTTAGAAGTTTTGAAAGTTGATGTGAAAGATTCAAGTTTGAAGTCTAAATAAATACATCAAAAATTCAGCCAGATGCACAAATGTGTCGACAACAACACAAAATCATCTGAAAGATAAACAGATATCTAAAATTAATTTAAAGAAGTCCGAGTGAATTGTTGAGTCCTTACAGCTCACAGTATTTCAACAAGTAACGATGTGACGGCACTGAGAGATATTAGATATTATATAAAGTTAGAACAATCAACCATCGCAGCAGCGGCGGTGCCAGTTGATGGATCCTCTGATTGGCTGTTTCCAGGGGGCGGGGGAAGGGTTGATAGGCGGAGCTTGAATGATGTCAGAGGCTGTCTGTGTCTTTGTCCTCAGTGAGTGACAGCTGCAGTCTGACGAAGGTTACGGCTGTCTGACATTTTGATTGAGCAAAATGGGAGTGACGGTGTGTGTGTGTGTGTGTGTGTGTGTGTGTGTGTGTGTGTGTGTAAATATATATAAAAGTTCACTAAACTGTCAGAAAAAGAAGAAAAGTAAATTTCCTCAACAAAAGATTTATTAGTTGGCAAAACTTAAAAGTTTGAAGTGAAACTAAAAAAGTAGCAATGACAGTTGAAATGTTTCTCAGCTGTTATTTGATTTAAAATATGAGTCCAGCTCCTATTGGTCCAATCCCATAATGCATTTCACTGAGCCCTTTGGTTACTACGGCGACGGGCCCCATCAGTCGTCCACCGTACACCCGGGCGGCTGTGAGAAGTCTCGTGCGTCTCTGTTGAGCCGACACAACCGTGTTTGCAGTGGGATTACCAGGCTCGGGGGGGTGGGGGGTGGGGGTTGTGTAAAGGTAGCCATGGGGAGGACCCCCTGAGGGCCGGGAATGCCGGTCAGGTCAGGGGGGAGGAGAGCAGGGGGGGAGGCGGGGGGGGGGGGACACTCGGGAATGAGTCCTGTCAGCCATCAAAGGAGGAGGCTGTAATCCACCCCCAACCAGAACCAACCCCCCCACAGTCAGTGTGTCAGTGATTCATTACAGATGTTTCCAAACTGCAGCATCAGCATCACAAACTGCTCCGTCACTCAACTGCTAATCCAGAGGCATACTGGGAAATATGCTAATGAGCTAGCAGTGTTTGTAAACATCAGCTGAGTTTAACTCTGCTAGAAACAAGTCTTCAGTTTAATAAACTATTTATCTGATTATTGATCATACTGATCTGTATACACTGTATCTTTATTGATTATTGATCAGTATACACTGTATCTTTATTGATTATTGATCAGTATACACTGTATCTTTATTGATTATTGATCAGTATACACTGTATCTTTATGGATGATATTGATCAGTATACACTGTATCTTTATTGATTATTGATCAGTATACACTGTATCTTTATTGATTATTGATCAGTATACACTGTATCTTTATGGATGATATTGATCAGTATACACTGTTTGTATGGATTATTGATCAGTATACACTGTATCTTTATTGATTATTGATCAGTATACACTGTATCTTTATTGATTATTGATCAGTATACACTGTGTCTTTATGGATGATATTGATCAGTATACACTGTTTGTATGGATTATTGATCAGTATACACTGTATCTTTATGGATGATATTGATCAGTATACACTGTATCTTTATGGATGATATTGATCCTGTATTGACAGTCAGACTGTGGACATATGACGGCCTTTAGCTCGTGTTTCTAGAGTTACGTGTTGTTACGAACACGTTAGGAATTGTTAAAATGTGATATTTCTTAAAGGGAGTTTGGTGCAGGGAGCTTTTAGTTGGATTCAAACTGCTGATATGGATCATTGTTAACGTTTAGTCTCCACTACAGAAAACTGCTAAAGGCTGATAAGGTTGTCTGAGATTGTCAAGATTGATTGATGCTTTAATAATGGGAGTATTGATCAGTAATCAGGATCATTATCAGATGATTTTAAATGGTTGTGTACCTGTTTTTAAACTACTTTATTATTGTTATTAATCAGTTATCGATTAGTTATTGATCAGCAATAATTCTGGCCGATGTAGTTGTTATTGGTTTGATGAAGCTGTTATTCTGAAAGAGTTAACTTCCTGTCCAGACGCGACCTCGTCCCTGACTGTCCTCCTATAGCTCCTGTGTTTGGGTGTTGGGGGGGGTGGACCTCCGTGGGGGGTGTTGGGGGGGTTCAGGTTGCGTCATGGGACCAGAGGTGTCCCCTTTTGTGCGGCCTGTCAAACGTGGTTAACATGCAGCCATTTATCTCCTGAACCCCCCCGGGTGCACAATGGTCGGGGTGAGCCGGGGCGACGGTGGAGGGAGGGTGGGGGGGGGGGTGAAGCAAGGGCTTTAGTTGTTCCCCCCTCCCTCCTGTCTTTCTCTGTTTCTCCCACTCTCTCTTTCTCTCCCTCCATCTTGTTGTCTCTGACCCCGCCTCCCCCTCCTCCCCCCTGTCATTGTGGGGTTCATTATTTGCCCCCGGGGGCCGCTCCTCGCCGCAGTTCAGGCGTTATCTGACAAGGTGCTTCAGAATGTCGGCCGCCGCTGCCAGACAGATTGGACCTTGTGAATATGTCGGAGCTGAGCGTGCCCAGGAGCGCCACCACCACCGCCGAAACAATGAGGTGGATTGTTGGTTCCCACCGACTCACCCGCCCTCCCCCTCGCCCTCCCCCCTCTGTGTAGCCTCCAACAGTAACAGTTGTACCTGACAGTAAACAAGCTGCCAGTTAACACCTGAGTCACATGATCCCGACTCACAGCGCAAACATCGTCTCAGAAAGCGCCCTGATCAATTCATATGTAATCAATAATTCATCAGCTGCAGAATGAAATCAACTATACATACATATTAATATTAATAATAACAATAATATTAATAATAATAATGTCTGTGCTAGCAGCAGTTTTCATTCAATCCAAGAATCAACAGTTTTGAACTGATAACTGATAACTGTGTCCACGTGACTCAATGTCATTTAACTTCATTTAATTTCTGTCACACAAACTCTTTGATGTTGTAGGTTTTTAAATCCTAACTCTCATTTCATCCCAATTTTCTCCAACCTGTTTTTGTCTCTTTGGGATCTTTTGGAGGATTTTACAAACATTTTGATTCAGATCATTTTAAAAGAAAGATCATCTTCCGACTGTCGTTCTGGATTACAGTTCAACTATATTTACACTTCAGCTGGAGGAATGTGATCCAGGAGTCAATATTTATATATAAGTATATAATACTAATATTTCTAATATTCCTACAGCAGTAAAAAGATCTTTCAGTGGAACAGGGCTTCAGTGAGGAGCTGATGTATATGAACAGTTTATATATGAACAGTAAAAGTTTATATATGAACAGTATCAGTTTATATATGAGCAGTTTATATATGAACAGTAACAGTTTATATATGAGCATTTTATATATGAACAGTAACAGTTTCTATATGAACAGTAACAGTTTATATATGAACAGTATCAGTTTATATATGAGCAGTTTATATATGAACAGTAACAGTTTATATATGAGCATTTTATATATGAACAGTAACAGTTTATATGTGAACAGTAACAGTTTATATGTGAGCAGTAACAGTTTATATGTGAACAGTAACAGTTTATATGTGAACAGTAACAGTTTATATATGAGCAGTAACAGTTTATATATGAGCAGTAACAGTTTCTATATGAACAGTAACAGTTTCTATATGAACAGTAACAGTTTATATGTGAACAGTAACAGTTTCTATATGAACAGTAACAGTTTATATATGAACAGTAACAGTTTATATGTGAGCAGTAACAGTTTATATATGAGCATTTTATATATGAACAGTAACAGTTTATGTATGAACAGTAACAGTTTATATGTGAACAGTAACAGTTTATATGTGAACAGTAACAGTTTATATGTGAACAGTAACAGTTTATATATGAGCAGTAACAGTTTATATGTGAACAGTAACAGTTTATATGTGAACAGTAACAGTTTATATGTGAACAGTAACAGTTTATATATGAGCAGTAACAGTTTATATGTGAACAGTAACAGTTTATATATGAGCAGTAACAGTTTATATGTGAACAGTAACAGTTTATATATGAGCAGTTTATATATGAACAGTAAAAGTTTATATATGAGCAGTAACAGTTTATATATGAGCAGTAACAGTTTATATATGAGCAGTTTATATATGAACAGTAACAGTTTATATATGAGCAGTAACAGTTTATATGTGAACAGTAACAGTTTATATGTGAACAGTAACAGTTTATATATGAACAGTTACAGTTTATATGTGAACAGTAACAGTTTATATGTGAACAGTAACAGTTTATATATGAGCAGTTTATATATGAACAGTAAAAGTTTATATATGAGCAGTAACAGTTTATATATGAGCAGTAACAGTTTATATATGAGCAGTTTATATATAAACAGTAACAGTTTATATATGAGCAGTAACAGTTTATGTATGAGCAGTAACAGTTTATATGTGAACAGTAAGAGTTTATATGTGAACAGTAACAGTTTATATATGAACAGTAACAGTTTATATATGAGCAGTAACAGTTTATATATGAACAGTTTATATGTGAACAGTTTATATATGATCAATTTATGATGCTGTGTGATTGTAAGTTACTGAAGGTAAAATCCAGATAAAATGTGTAAATTAGCAGCAGAGGAAGAGTCTGTAAGTCTGTAAGTCTGTAAATGTGTATAAATGTAGTATAAATGTGTATAAATGTGTATAATTGTGTATAAATGTAGTATAAATGTAGTATAAATGTGTATAAATGTAGTATAAATGTAGTATAAATGTGTATAAATGTAGTATAAATGTGTATAAATGTAGTATAAATGTGTATAAATGTGTATAATTGTGTATAAATGTAGTATAAATGTGTATAAATGTGGTATAAGTGTGTAAGTGTGCAGTGAGTGGTGCTCAGTGTGAACAGTATTTCCGTGCGAGGCGGAGGCAGCGCAGCCACTGTCGCTCGCTCTCTCTGGTTTGCAGTGGTTCTAATGTGGCAGATAAAACCCCCAGCTTTGATATCGCCTGCTCCAATAAGCCCCTTCAGCCTGCCAGCACCTGCCAACGGGGAGGTATGCATTCATCTCCCCCTAACAGGATTATACTGCTCTGTAATTGATTCATTTGCAGTGAGGGGAGGTGACAGTGCTTTGGAAATGAGAGTTTAGGTAACAGGCGCCCCAGAATTCAGCCGACTCCATGTGTCAATTTTATTACATCAGTCCAGATGAACTTGAAAGGCCGGCTTTGTACGCGCTCATTGGCTGTTTGTGCCTCGCTCAAAGGGACCACATTCAATGGAGGTCATTGATGTGTGTGTGGTTCTCTCACTGCGGCGTCTGCGGCGCCCATGTTGAGATGCGTCTGATCAGTTTTCAGTCGGTGGGAGCGATCGATGTGACACAGATGAAGCGTGTTAAAGTCTGGATCAGTTCACACATAGATGCGACAGGAAAACAGACATAATCGGGTCGATCAATAACTCACTGTGAAAAAGCCCAAATCCGCTCAGTCGGGGTCAAACATGGAGGTTACAGAGAAACTCATGTTCACACAGTTTATATAAGCTAACAGTTTAGCAATCACTGTGTGGAGGTATTAGGCTACAGCTAGCACTTTTACTGTATTTAGAATATTTTTAGTGCTAAACTTTATGGCGGACTCCATACACACTCATTAGCACAGGTCTACATTATTTAGAGCGGTAATGCTAACACTTTAGTTAGATGCTAAACTTTTTGCGCTTATATAGCATGCTCAAAATGTTAGCCCTACAACAGCAAGCTACATGCTAACACCTACACAAATGCTACTTAGAGTAACATTATAATCTTCAACCTTTATGGTGAGAGATAGCAGAGTGTTTACGGTTTACTGTTAGCATAGCAGCCTCTATGCTAACAGAGATAGCAGCCTCTATGCTAACAGAGATAGAAGCCTCTATGCTAACAGAGATAGCAGCCTCTATGCTAACAGAGATAGCAGCCTCTATGCTAACAGTGATAGCAGCCTCTATGCTAACAGTGATAGCAGCCTCTATGCTAACAGTGATAGCAGCCTCTATGCTAACAGAGATAGCAGCCTCTATGCTAACAGTGATAGCAGCCTCTATGCTAACAGTTAGTGATAGCAGCCTCTATGCTAACAGTGATAGCAGCCTCCATGCTAACAGTTAGTGATAGCAGCCTCTATGCTAACAGTGATAGCAGCCTCTATGCTAACAGTGATAGCAGCCTCTATGCTAACAGACACTGTAGGGAAACATTACAGAATGCTAACAGCTTTGTGCTACATTATGTTGAGTGCTATGCTAACAGTTTAGCACAGTGCTGGCTACAGTCAGTTGTTGGAAGGTTGATCTTCAGTTTCAGACTCTCAATGAGTCTGGGAAAAGAAAGCCCCCCCTGTGGGGCAGAAGTAGGTGACCCAGTGGATGCAGTCTGCCCCGGGGTGCTGGTGGCGAGGGGTCGGGGGGTCGGAGGGGCGGGGGGGGGGGGGGCGGGTGGTGGCGGTCTCAGGAGCCTCCTTTGTCCGGGACTGTGCAGACAGTGATTAATGAAGCTGCAGCGGGGTGAAGATGATGTTTGATCTCAGGGTGACGATGAAGACAAGATGGCTTCCTGTCCCCGTTTTCTTGCCGTCTCGTAGCGGCTTGACGCCCCACAATCCTCTCTGGTCGCTGAAATCTGGGTTAAATGCAAATTGATCCAAGCGATGGCAGACAATAATTACCATCCTACTTATGTATACGTGCAGTAGACCAGAAGAGAATTCAATAAGACCTGGATGTGTCTGCACTGTGGCCCACATTCAGGTCAACCACAGCGGCGAGACAAAGGACGCCGCGTCCACGGGACCTCGACCTGCCCGAGTTCGCAAACACTGATCTTTATTGAACATCAGTCCTTTATTAAACGGACATATTTCATACACTGTGAACCATAACTTTTATATAATTATAATAATAACTGTAGTTGTATAGCTCTTATAGAAACTATAAAATATTAGTTAACAAAACAGTTCAAATAAATTAAAATTAACATTCTTCATTCATCAAGTTGATTTTATTACTATTACTAAAACAAAATATCTAATAAAAAGTAATTAATGGAGAATGTTTTTAACTTACAAAATACAGTTTGTGTTGAATGTAATCAGTCAAACTAACTTATTACAATTATTATTATTAAATTAAACCCAAACAGTGAACTCAATATATCAATATATCAATATAGATATATTGATCAGAGATTCGTTTTTATACAATTCTCTGTATTATTATTATTATTATTATTATGATGCAGTGTTTTCTCCTCATTAGGAGACATAATCAATAATGCTGTTAAAGAGTCAGAGAGGATTGTGGGTCTTAAAGTTGTTTTCAGACTTTTTACTGCAGTTAGTGAAAGTTGTTCAGTGTTTGCTAGTACGTCTCAACGTCTGAGTTAGCAGTTAGCGGTTAGCAGTTAGCGGTTAGCAGTTAGCAGTTAGCAGTTAGCGGTAACCCTAACTCTGTGAATGACCTCGGTACTGTAACGTTATTCCCTGTCGGTCTCGGAGCCCGGAGTGTTCAATCCCGGTTCGGCTGCTGAGCCCGGTTCTGTCGCTCGCTAACGGCAGATACAGTTAGCCGCAGCTAATTAGCCATTAGCTACGTTAGCTAAAGCTATCTGTCCATCAGGAATAAACATTGAGTCGTTGTTGGACAGATACTTTAGGACAGGAGACGTATTGATTGATAATTGGGACTTTAATTGATCGATCTTACTTTAATGTGATAGACGAAATGTAAGCAGCTGCAACCGTCACTGATTGGTTGGTTGATTGATTGATTGATTGATTGATTGATTGTCATTATTATTTACTGTTTAAAATCTTTTGCACTAATTCTTCTTTTTCTTCTTCTTCTTGTGCTCCTGTGTTCGCGGCGGCGGCGGCGACCTGAAACAAACCCGTGGTGTGAAAAGCAGGTAAGGAAGCAAAAACAGTCACACTTTGAGAGTTTCCTCTTTTCTGTGTCGACACTGAAGTGTCCTTGAGGGCGAGTTCCCGTCGCTGGCTGCTGTAATCTGCTGACACGCTGTTTCACGGGGTTTTGTTGACCTTGTCACCACACTGTTGGTTCTCCTTCTGTTTCTGAGAACACACACACCTTCCCGTCAGGCTCTCACACTCTTTTATTTCCTCCTCTTCTCTCACACTTCCACTTCTCTAACTTCGCCTCCTTTACTCACAGACTCTTGTGTTTGCCGTCGGTTGAATTATTGATTAATGAGCGCTGGTTATTTCTGATGCATTAGAGCTCCTCGCTGCTCTCAGTTGAACTATCAGAGCTTTTATTGGGCCAACTTTACTCCTTGTGGCGTCGAGATGTGATCAGACGCCGTTTCCTCTGCACACAATGACATCCAGACAATAGTTCTGCAGCTTCGTGTCAACAGTTTGTGTTTGCTCTTTTCCTGTTTCAACATCACAATGTCCATAAAGAACCCATCCAGACCTCATCAGCCAGGATCTGGTTCAACATCTGTAACAAAATCTCTACAATAATGACAGAAAAATGAACCCTTTTGGGTCTGAAACTGTGAAACTCCTGCATGTGCGCGGTTCTTATATAGTTATATATACATATATATTATGTTCTTTTTTATATATATATATATATAGTCTCAAAAAGGAACCTGAAGTTCCCAGTGAAATAATCTGTGTCACTGCAGCAGTTTGTGTCTATAATAATCAGGTATTTCTGTGATTTAATGTCAATAAACAGATCAATATGACGCTGAACGCTTGTTTTCTGAATGGAGATTGGTTGATCAGAGCTATGCTAACTTAGCTCATATTAAAACTGACTCATAAAGTCTGAACTTCATTTAAACATGAGGTAATGAACCTCAAACAATCAGAACAAATTCTTTATTTACTTTTTACTTCCTGTTGTTCATCTTAAATATAATAATAAACATCAAAATCAAAAGAACACAAAGAGATTCCTCCTCTTCCTCCTCTTTTTCCTCTTCTTCCTCTTCCTCTTCTCTTCCTCCTCTCCCACTCTGTCACTCTTCACCTTTCTCAGTTAAAGGAAGGTGTTTGATGATTGGATCCAGTCTGATGATTGATAGAATTATTGATTAGACGCTCCCGGAGCTAAGAGTGAGAACAGGAAGTGTGTCAGAAATATTCTCTTGCTTTATCCATTCAAACCTCATCAAATATTGTTTTTCTACAGCAGGAAAAATAATCAATATTTCATTTAAGATGAACTTTGTGACCAAAGTTTGAGTTTTTTTTGTCAGAAGCTGGTTGGCAATCGATTGTTTCTATGATATTGATCAGTCTGAGCTCGTTATTGGTTGTTGTGATTTCTTTATTTACACTAAGTAAAATTTTAATTTAAGGTGGAAATGCTTTGATGTGAATGAGGAGTGACAAGGGTCCCAGAATAGACCCCTGTGGGACACCACCAACAACCTTCAGGTGATCAATGAACTCTGAGTTCTGGTCTGAAATCTTCTCATGGAGGATTTCCATCGAGTGTTTGTGTGAACGAGCTCTCAGAGCCTCTTCACGCTGTCAACGGCGACATAAAACCCTTCTTCTTCTTTTCTAATTCAGCACGGCTCGCTAACACTTAAAGGAAGTAAGAAGAAGATGTCAGACAAATGAGCTTTAATTGGTTTAATTGGTGGAGAGGGTGGTGGATAAAAGGCTTTTATTTTGAAGTGCAGTGAGAGTGCGGCTGGAGAGGATTAAAAATGTCTCCTCGTTCTGACAGACGGTTTCAAAGTGTTTACTCCCAACCTTCCTCCTAACCCTCCTCACCCTCACCCTCCCCATCGTCCTCCTCCTCACCCTCCTCACCCTCACCCTCCCCATCGTCCTCCTCCTCACCCTCCTCACCCTCTCCTCATCCCCCTGACCCTCCTCCTCATCCTCACCCCTCCTCCTCATCCTGACCCTCCTCCTCATCCTCACCCTCCTCCTCATCCTGACCCTCCTCCTCATCCTCACCCTCCTCACCCTCCTCATTCTCCTCACCCTCCTCCTCATCCTCACCCTCTTCTCTGTCTGTAGATGTAATCTGCTCGTAATAGAAGATTTATAATCTCACACTGTAAAGAACACTGAGCTGAACCAGTGGACGGATCAATAATTGTTATGAAGCAGTAAACTGGAAGCAAACATTCTCAATATGAGTCGTTAGCAGGTTGATCAATAATGAAAATAACAGTTTATGGAAGTTAAATTCACTTTGAATTGAATCAAAGACAAAATACTTGATTGACTAATTACTTCAATAATCAATTCGATTGATTATTCATATTTCTTGATCAGCTCAGAACGTTATCGTCAACGACATCGTTACAGTGCAGACATTTTATTCACAAAATTACTCATTTATTCATTTAAATCAATTAATCATTTACACACACACACACAGTAACACACACACACTAACACAGACACAATAACACACACACACTCTCACACACACACACACACACACACACACACACACACACACACACACACAGTTACACACACATAGTTCAGTGACCTCGTGGTTAAATTCCTGTCAGGTTTCTACAGGGAGGGGCTGTGTATGTGTGTGTGTGTATGTGTTTGTGTGTGTGTGTTACTGTGTGTGCGTGTGTGTGTGTGTTAGTTACTGTGTGTGTGTTACTTGTGTGTGTGTGTGTGTGTGTGTGTGTGTGTGTGTGTGTGTGTGCGTGCGTGCGTGTGTGACTCAGGAATGAACGGTGGTGGAGGTCAGTTTCTATTTCAGTCTGAACACTGTAACACACACCTGGCACAGCTGGAGGCAGCAGTCACATCAGAGCGTGAAGAAGAAGGCGGCGGCAGTCAGCAGACGCTGTATCGTCTTTATCTCCTTGACAACAGTCGTAAAGCAGCGTGACATCATCTGAGAGCGTGTGTGCATCTGCAGGTCGTCATAAGGAACCGATTTCACTGCTGATCAATGAAATCAAAGAGCGGTTAACAGGCAGAAAGTCACACTGAACCCATTTGTTCCTGGAGGCAGTCCTCATCCCTGTTCACCTGGAAACACCTGGAGACTCCTGGAAACCCTGGAAAGAGTCCTCATCCCTGTTCACCTGGAAACACCTGAAGACTCCTGGAAACCCTGGAGACAGTCCTCATCCCTGTTCACCTGGAAACACCTGGAGACTCCTGGAAACACCTGGAGACAGTCCTCATCCCTGTTCACCTGGAAACACCTGGAGACTCCTGGAAACCCTGGAGACAGCCCTCATCCCTGTTCACCTGGAAACACCTGGAGACCCCTGGAAGCCCTGGAGACCGTCCTCATCCCTGTTCACCTTGAAACACCTGGAGACTCCTGGAAACTCCTGCGAGGTCTCAGTGTGTTTCCGAGGAGGAAGGATGTTGTTATAGAGCTGATGAACCTCAGTGTCAGGTGGTAACTGGGCAGCTGTGTCTCAGGAGGTAGAGCGGGTCGTACACTGATCAGAGGGTTGGTGGTTCGATCCCCGGCTCCTCGTGCTGCAGGTTGAAGTGTCCTTGAGCAAGATACTGAACCCCAAACTGAGTGAATGAGTGAATGTGACTGTAAAGAGCTCTGAATAAGTATAGTCTGTTTACTGCTTACAAATGTGGAAATTCGGTTTCACAATGAGAACTTTAATAATAAACAAACATCACATTCACATACTGAGCAACAAACTGCAGTGAAGTCCTCAACTGCTGAATCTACTTTCATTTATTAGCTTATTGTAGATATTTCAGCTATCAGTAATCTGTAACGGCTGCCTGTAGGTAAGAGCTCACCTTCACTGTACAGTGGCTGATTAATATTAGTATTTATATAGTATTATATAATAAAGTATTAATAATAAAAAATAAAAAAATAAATACAACAATCAGGATCAATAATAGTAATAATAATGTTCAGGTTCTCCAAATTTAAAAAATAACATATTTGTTTGGTCTTCATGATTTAAACAGTTTATTAAATTTCCAAACATATAAATCTCACTAATGAATTAATCACAATATCTATATGTTATATATATGTGAGACGTGTTATTGATAACGATCAGCCTTTATGAGAATTGTGTTGTAATCATTATAAAACTGTTGTACAGTTAAAGTTCTGCCTCCGTCAGTTAATTCACAGCGATTCATTTAACCTCCATTAGTGATTTAACAAGTTCTCTCTCAGTGATTAATACAGTCACATCGTCTGCATAGAGAAGCACTTTTTCACTTCACTTTTCTTAAATAATCAAACCCAAAATAAAGTGCGTCTGTCAGCAGGATTATTATTACTCACGTTGTATGAGTGGATTGATCCAACTGTAACCTGATGAACTGAGTGTAAACTAAGACATTCTGATGGTGTCATACTGTCGCATCTAAGGTTAGTTAATGTTAACAAAATGTTAGCTAATCTATATCAATTGTTAGCTAGCTAGTTACATCTGATTGCCAGTTGTAGCATAACTGAAGCTAATTATCTTTTTGAGTTCGGGACTTACAAACGGTGAGTTATAAACTCATCAGCGTTGATCTTACAACCAACATTTCCTGAACAAAAAAACTAAATTTCTTGATGGAGACATCACATACCCACAATCCTCTGGTTCATCACCTCATGTGGATTTTCAGCAATTAGCTAGCTTAGCTAGCATCATTTTTGTTTACATTGTAACAAAACAATAAAAAACTAAAGACGTTAAGTAACAAACAGGTTTAAATATTAGTAGACAGATCAATAAAAAGGGGTTTTGCAGTGTAGTGAAGACTGTTTCGAACTTATTGTTTAACTTTGTTCAGTCATAAATATTAAACAGAGTTCGGGGAGTTTTTATGAACGTTTTAAAGCCGACTGTGTGTGACTGCAGCCTCGAAGCAGAGGGCATTATGGGGTTTCCTTTTGTCTGAGCTCCTGCTGCCGACTGCGCTCCAACAAAAGGACCAGCGTTTATTACCACAGCCTGCTGGGCTGAAGGAAGCCCGGGACCCCCACCTTCTCTCCCTCTCTCTCCTCACCCTCCTCACCCTCCTCACCCTCCCTCCGTCCTCACCATCCTCACCCTCTTCAGCAGGTTTAGTCTCAGAAAGCAGAAGTGTTTTTTTAGCTGTGATCAGGTATTGAAGTCGTGCTGTTGTGTAATAATCTCATTTTTCAGGAAGTTAAAGCCTCACTCCTCCCCCTCCTCCTCCTTCTCCTCCTCCTCCTCCTCTCTGCTGCTGGTTGCCATGACAACTCTCACCACAACAAATGTCCCGCCCTGAAAACAACAGAGAGACCAACTGTGGAAAACCAGCTCTGTCAGGAAAAGAGAAGAAAATGAAAAATTATAGAGGAAAACAGAGACGTAAGAGCTAATTAAAAATACATTTGATTGTAGAGGAAAAAGAGAGACACATTAAACTCAAATCGGTACATTTGTTGAACATAATTTCATTAGAAGTTGCCTTAACTCAAAAAGATTAATTGAACTGTTGAACATTTGTTTTTAAACTGTAGTGATTAAAATAAACAGGATGATCCTATAACATACAGATTGATGTTACAGTTCAGTTTTAATCAAAATCTCTAAATAGTTTTAATATTATTCAAAGTTTTCGTACCAATAATGTAAAATTATGGTATTCTGGAAATAATGGTAAATGGACCTGTACTTGTATAGCGCCTTTCTAGTCTTCCGACCACTCAAAGCGCTTTTACACTACGTGCCACATTCATACACATTCACACACCGATGCAGGGCATCGGGAGCAATTCGGGGTTCAGTATCTTGCTCAAGGATACTTTGACATGTGGCACCAGGAGCCGGGGATTGAACCCACAACCTTCCGATTAAGGAACGACCCGCTCTGCCTCTGAGCCACAGCCGCCCCCATAATAAAGTTCAGGTCATTGAATAATTTACATTTTTTATGTGCACACATACCAGTCAAAGTAAAATTTAAACAACATTTTCTTGTTGTTAAAGCAGTTTGGTTAGTAGATCATCAGGTATCAGTGGTCTGTTCACCGGTCTGATAACACGTCATTTATTAGCCCCACCAGTGTCGACCCTGAAACAGGACAACGACAGCAATCACAGGATTAGTAGTATTCACTTTAACAATAATAATAATAATAATAATAATGATAATAATAATAATGCTGGCTGTGTGTTTCCATGGAGATGCAGTTGTTTAGCCGTTCCTCTCCAAGAAAGACAGAAGTCCAAAGGCTGAACCTGCTTTGGGGGTTTTGGGGGAATCAAAGTATCAGAGTAAAGTTTTTTTTTGTTTTATGGTTTTATGACCTCAGTGGGTACGGCCATACGGGTACGTGGCGCTGACTGTGTATCTGTGTTTCAATGCATCTGATTGGTTCTCTGTATCGGACGAAATATATAGTTCAGGAAGGTGAAAACTAATCGTTATATAAATTAACGTACGTTAAAGTCTTGTGTGTGTGTGTGTGTGTGAGTGCTGCAGCGTCTTATTGTGAAAGAGTGCAGAGTGCAAAGAGTTCTCAGTTGGAGGCGGTGGAGAAAAACGTTTGTTGTTTCAGTCGGACACGACTTCCTCTCTGTTGAGGAGAATGATGATGATGATGATGATGATGATGAAGATGATGATGATATTGATGATGAAGATGATGAAGATGATTATGATGATAATAAAGATGATGAAGAAGATGATGAGGATGATGATGATGATGATATTGATGATGAAGATGAAGATGATGAAGAAGATGATGAGGATGACGATGATATTAATGATGATGATGAAGATGATGATGAGGATGTGTCACCTGGATGTCTGCTGGCTGTTTCTTATGCTCCTGTCCATTTTCCATGTTGCTGGTCTGACTGTGAAACCCACTAATGGCTCATTAATCTGCACTTTAACTTGCTGAGATCTCTCAGATGTTAACGGACCAACCTGTGGTCGCTGGGAGTGGTTGCTGTGTTTTCCTGGAAGAGCTGCTTTATAATCTCTGGGTAACACTCAACTAATTTCTAGAGAGAAATATTACAAAATCATAATCATCAAACCATGTTGAACAATCAATAAAAAATATTTTTGTCTTGTTCTTAATCTGAATTCACCAAGAAGTTGAATTAGACTGGAACTAAACATCATTTTTTCATTATCGATCAGTCTGTTCTGGTCAATAATTCAACCTGTAAAATGTCAAATAATAGTGAAAACTGGTCCCACCAACAAAGATCTTTGATTTACTGTGACATAAACCGAACAGTAAGTAAAAGTAATCAGTAATAATAAATAAACAAGTTAATGAGTTTAGATAAATCTGATGGAGCGTCTGTGAGACGTTCAGGTGTCTCTGGAAACCTAAGCTACTGGTCTGAGTGGGAACCAGCAGGGTTTACTGGGAGCTGAGAGTGACTGGTTTTTCTCTGAAGACAGGAAGTGGAGACACCTCTTTGCTTGGAGGTACAATGGAGACCACATCGCGGTAACAGTGGGCTCATTGTACCGACACCCTCCCCCCGACTGCCCCTCTGACTCTCCCTCAGCCCATATTGTCAGCGGGGAGATGCTGCTCTGTTCAGGACAGCAGCAGCATCACAATCAGAGACTCTCAGAACAAGATCCAGTGTGCAGGTTCATGGTCTCTGTACGAGCAGAGGAAGGAAGCCGATCACAGAAACTAATCAATTAATAATAAAAAATCACTCAAAGTTTAAAAAGAAAAACGTATTATTTATTGACAGAAATCATCACGTCTAACTAGCTAATATCAGCTCGCACAGTTAGCACATGCAGCGGTGAGAGACGTTACAAGAGACTGTCGACTGTTAGAGAGCAGCACTCATCTTCAGATTCGTCCTCTCCAGTTCTTAAGTAATAGATGCTTGCAGCAGCTATGCTAACCTCTTTAGTTGCCACCATTGTTGTTTTCTAAACCACGCCTATAGCTCATCTTGTAGCTGCCAGTAGTTCTTTAAAGGATGCTGATTGGTTGGACACAAACACATCGATTGAAGCCTTTAAAGATTCTCACGTGAGTCCAGTTTCCTTGCAGGTTACAAACAGACAGCCAACAGTTGTAGGATGCTAACGGAGGTCAGTTATTTTTTCTGGACTGATTATTGATCCTCATTTAGCTCTCAGGGTTGAGATATCACAAGAAACTTACCTTGGACTCATTACTCATTACAACATTACTTTAGATAAAATAAATATATAATATATAAACCAACAGCTGTAGGATGCTAACGGAGGTCAGTTATCTCTCTGGACTGATTATTGATGTTTAGTTTTAGCTTTAAAAAGCTGTCAATTAATGTTTTTAACTGTTTCCTATAAAATAAATATATAATCTATAAACACAGAACTTTATTTGAGCTTCAGTTTTACTGTGCGGTTCCAGTTATGACTCCAGCTTTTAGATATCTGCAGAAGGTCCCTGAGCTGCGACCTGATTGGTCCATAGTGAGTCAGAGAGGCAAGTGACGAGTCATCAGTCATTTGTGTGATTTTCGAGCCCCGCAGACATTCATCCTCTCAACCTGAGACTTCACCCTCAGGGGGCGAGTGGCTGTCAGCCCCTGTCACCTCAGTTTGGAGAGGGAGTGGGGGGGCCAGGTCACATGATGGATGAACATTACTGACAGAAAATACTGCCCCATTACAGACAGAAAATACTGCCCCATTGCTGACAGTAAATACTGCCCCATTACAGACAGTAAATACTGCCCCATTACAGACAGTAAATACTGCCCCATTGCTGACAGTAAATACTGCCCCATTGCTGACAGAAAATACTGCCCCATTGCTGACAGTAAATACTGCCCCATTACAGACAGAAAATACTGCCCCATTGCTGACAGAAAATACTGCCCCATTACAGACAGAAAATACTGCCCCATTACAGACAGAAAATACTGCCCCATTACAGACAGAAAATACTGCCCCATTGCTGACAGTAAATACTGCCCCATTACAGACAGTAAATACTGCCCCATTACAGACAGAAAATACTGCCCCATTGCAGACAGAAAATACTGCCCCATTACAGACAGAAAATACTGCCCCATTACTGACGGTAAATACTGCCCCATTACAGACAGAAAATACTGCCCCATTGCTGACAGTAAATACTGCCCCATTACAGACAGAAAATACTGCCCCATTACTGACAGAAAATACTGCCCCATTGCAGACAGAAAATACTGCCCCATTACAGACAGAAAATACTGCCCCATTACTGACGGTAAATACTGCCCCATTACTGACAGTAAATACTGCCCCATTGCTGACAGTAAATACTGCCCCATTGCTGACAGAAAATACTGCCCCATTGCTGACAGTAAATACTGCCCCATTACAGACAGAAAATACTGCCCCATTGCTGACAGAAAATACTGCCCCATTACAGACAGAAAATACTGCCCCATTACAGACAGAAAATACTGCCCCATTACAGACAGAAAATACTGCCCCATTGCTGACAGTAAATACTGCCCCATTACAGACAGTAAATACTGCCCCATTACTGACAGAAAATACTGCCCCATTGCAGACAGAAAATACTGCCCCATTACAGACAGAAAATACTGCCCCATTACTGACGGTAAATACTGCCCCATTACAGACAGAAAATACTGCCCCATTGCTGACAGTAAATGCTGCCCCATTACAGACAGAAAATACTGCCCCATTACTGACAGAAAATACTGCCCCATTGCAGACAGAAAATACTGCCCCATTACAGACAGAAAATACTGCCCCATTACTGACGGTAAATACTGCCCCATTACTGACAGTAAATACTGCCCCATTACTGACAGAAAATACTGCCCCATTGCTGACAGTAATGTAATGTAATGTAGTTGGTGTTGTTGGTGGTTGTTATGGTGTTGTTGATCGTTTCTGTATAGTTGGTGGTTGTTATGGTGTTGTTATGTTGTTGTTGGTTGTTACGGTGTTGTTGGTGGTTTCTGTATGGTTGGTGTTGTTGGTGGTTGTTATGTTGTTGTTGATGATTGTTGTTGGTGGTTTGATGGTTGTTGTTGTTGTTGGTGGTGGTGGTTGTTATGGTGTTGTTGGTGGTTTTATGGTCGGTGTTGATGGTTGTTGTTGGTGGTTGTTATGTTGTTGTTGGTGGTTTCTGTATGGTTGGTGTTGTTGGTGGTTGTTATGTTGTTGTTGATGATTGTTGTTGGTGGTTTTATGGTTGTTGTTGGTGGTGGTGGTGGTGGTTGTTATGGTGTTGTTGGTGGTTTCTGTATGGTTGGTGTTGTTGGTGGTTGTTATGTTGTTATTGATGATTGTTGTTGGTGGTTTTATGGTTGTTGTTGTTGGTGGTGGTGGTGGTTGTTATGGTGTTGTTGGTGGTTTTATGGTCGGTGTTGATGGTTGTTGTTGGTGGTTGTTATGTTGTTGTTTGTGGTTTCTGTATGGTTGGTGTTGTTGGTGGTTGTTATGTTGTTGTTGATGATTGTTGTTGGTGGTTTTATGGTTGCTGTTGTTGGTGGTGGTGGTGGTGGTGGTTGTTATGGTGTTGTTGGTGGTTTCTGTATGGTTGGTGTTGTTGGTGGTTGTTATGTTGTTATTGATGATTGTTGTTGGTGGTTTTATGGTTGTTGTTGTTGGTGGTGGTGGTGGTTGTTATGGTGTTGTTGGTGGTTGTTGTTGGTGGTTGTTATGTTGTTGTTTGTGGTTTCTGTATGGTTGCTTAGGCAGTACAGAAAAGCTTGGTGGTTGTTGTGTTTCAGGTGTTGCTATGCTGTTGCTAGGTGGTTTATATATGAATGCAGTAACTGTTGGTGGTTCAGTTGTTCGGGGACTAAATCTGTTTGTCGTCCTTCAGATCGTTTTTACATCCTGAAACTGATTTATTTGTCACCACTTCATCTCCACATGCAGTCAGAACAAAAAGGCGGCAAACGTTCCCTGAACTGACGGTAAATGTGCGAGTGGAAACTGATGACAGTGGTAGTTTTCTTCTTCTCCTCCTGTTTAGCCGGTAGACTACTTCTGTCCGGCTACAGGTTGTGGTGGACGGAGGTCTTGTGAGTCAACGATAAAGTGAGTCTGTCAGCAGTTTCACTACCTCAAACTGTTCCTGGAACAGATCCACAATACCTCTGAAGACCAGTCAGCCTATGTGAGGCAATACCTGACTGTGTGTGTGTGGGGTAATTAGCTTGTTAAACGGGGGAGGGGCCTATCATGAATATTAATGAGGATGTGTTACATCAGATGATAAAATGTCAGTAACTCAATCAATATCTACAGCGAGCTCCACCTGAAGTGACTGATCCATAAATTCTACATCCTGTCAGCTGGTTCATTCACTTCCTGTGTCTCTCTCTCTCTCACTGTCTGTCTCTCTCCCTCCCTCTCTCTCGCTCTCTCTCTCTCTCTCGCTCTCTCTCTCTCTGCCTCTCTCTCTCTGTCTCTCTCTCACTGTCTGTCTCTCTCTCTCTCTCTCCCACCCACCTAGAGCCGGAGGATCTGTCCTAGGTTTCTGCCTTTTAACAGGCAGTTTTTCCTTGCCCTTGTCTCCAAGGTCTTGCTCATGGTGGTACTGTTGGGTCTCTGTAAATAATGTTATAAAGAGTTCGGTCTAGACCTGCTCTATTTGAAAAGTGTCCTGAGATAACTTCTGTTATGAATTGGCGCTATACAAATAAAATTGAATTGCTCACATTCATTCATCTCCTTTTTGTCTTTTTGTTCATTTAAGACTGTTTTTGCGCAGCGTTATGTTTATGGTTTATGGGTAGTTGCTAACGTTGAGTTGCTAACGTTGAGTCGCTAACGTTGAGCCGCTAACGTTGAGTCGCTAACGTTGAGCCGCTAACGTTGAGTCGCTAACGTTGAGTCGCTAACGTTGAGTCGCTAACGTTGAGTCGCTAACGTTGAGTCGCTCCCTGCATAAATACAAAGGTAAAGAAGTTAAATCAACTGCAGTCATCAATTATTGGCAGTGAAAAGTTTCTGTCAGGAGGAAGGTATTCAACAACTCTCCTCTTCTCCTTTTGTAAAGATTCATCTTCCACCTGGGAACATGAAACCCCCCCCCCCAGAGAGGCTGCTGGGTTGAAAACCCTCAAACTGCTTCATCACCAACAGCAGACGAGTGAATGCCTGCATCCATTATTCACTCTTAAAGTCTGACTTTCTCTTAAGGCAACCTACATTTTCATACAGGGGGGGCAGCCCCCCCCCCCACCCCCACAGAGGCTGATGATTAATTGAACACTTACACAGAAAGATGAAGTTTGATGGGCTTCAAAATGCATGTAGAACAAGATTCACAGTTCAAAAGAGAAGTTTTATTTTTTAATTCTTTTTACCTTCGAACGTCTGTGGCTGCACACACACACACACAGTAACACACACACTGTTACACACACACACACTATAATACACACACACACACAGTAACACAGACACACACACACACACAGTATAACACACAGTATAACACACACACACACAGTAACACAGACACACACACACACACAGTATAACACACACACCATAATCCACACACTATAATACACACACACACAGTATACACACACACACACACACACACACACACACACACACACACTCTGCAGCTTCACAGTCAATTGATAGTGTTTTGCAACAAGAAGAAAAGAAGACAAGTTGTTCACACGTCTGACCTTCTTCTTCTTTGGTTGAATCGCGCTCACCGCCCGCCCCCCCCCCCCCACACACACACACTGTATAATACACACACACACACACACACTGTATAATACACGACACACACACACACACACACACACACACTGTATAATACACACACACACACACACTGTATAATACACACACACACACACACACACACTGTATAATACACACACACACACACACTGTATAATTCACACACACACACACACTGTATAATACACACACACACACACACACACTGTATAATACACACACACACACACTGTATAATACACACACACACACACACACTGTCAGAGGGTATCAGGGTATCAGGTCTTATCAGAGGGCAGCAGCAGGGTTTCATGTAGTTCTTCTGTAATCAGACGACACACCGCGGCCGAGGTGAGAGGGGCGGGGCTTCAACCGACGCACTCTGCTGCTGATAGGATTAACACACACACACACACTATAACACACACACACCGTGGTGGGTTCAAGGACCTCGCTGCTCATTTTAATCACATCTAACAGTTCAATCAGCAGCTGGAGTTCAGTGTTATAATAATACTGTATTATTACAGTTATAAAAATACTGTAGAGACACTGAGTCCACAGTGAGATCACTGGTTCATCTGTGTGTGTGTGTGTGTGTGTGTGTGTGTCCCCCCCCAGAGTTAACACTGTGTAACTGACAGAAGTCAAGGTGTTAAAACCTGATTAAGATTTTGGTGACTCAACTTGTTCAAAGAGGAACTGCTGCTCTTCTTCCTGTCACACCTTCAACACTGATAACACACACACACACACACACACACACACACACACACACACACCATAACACACACACACATTTTCTTACGATCATATAAAAGAGTTCTGTTGTTTTGTTGTTTGTTTGTTTGTTTGTGTTTACAGATTAAAGGTTCACACTCACATTGTTTCTCTCTCCAAAATCAATGTATTTGTATTTTTATATTAAAATCCAGTAATTTTATTTTCCTGTTAAACAAACTGATAATAATATCAATAATATCACATTCACTCGTGTATCAATCTGCAACTTGTAGCCACACAGAGCTCTATCGACTGTATAAAAACTTTATGCCTGACCTCTGCCCATCTGACCTCCGCCTGTCGGACAGAAGCTCAGCTTTATCAGTGATTTGGTGAAACTGGATCATATTTTATAGAGAAAATATTCTATGCCCTTAGTTAGCTTGTGCAGCTAATGCAGCCGCGGGGTGCCAGGAGCCAAAGCGGGAAAAACCCATCTGCATTAGGATGGTTGTGTTTTCGTTACCTTAGAATGAGCTGTTTTTATCTTTGGCGGAGTCCGCCATGTTGAACCACCATGTTTCTACGGTAACACACGGACAAACCAAACTCTGGATGTAGATAGGACCTTTCAGCCACCGTAGCTCCTCCTCTTCCTGTTTCCATCAGCCAATCAGATGCTGGTTTGTTTTTTTACGTTCAGTTTGTTCCCTCAGGAGATAAATCTTTTTGTACGAGCTCAGAAACATTTTTCTAGGCAAGTTTTCAGAAAAATATCTTCAACCTCTCTCTGTGGTTGGAGTTTTTCTTTAGTCCTCCTCCCTCCTCCTGCTCCCTCTTCTACCCCCTCCTCCCGCCCTGCGAGGGGGTGAATTACAGAGCGACTCTCCTCTTTTTGTTTTCTAACTGGTCGACCACATGGGGGAAGAGGCTGGGATGTGGTGACTGTAATTACACAGCAGCCCGCCAACAGGTCGGCCATGGAAACTCTCACTCACCCTTCCTCACCCTCCTCCCTCACCCTCCTCCCCTGTTAGCGCTGTCTTTGAGGGATTTCTCTCCATTCTTCAATCCTTCGTCTACCACAGCAATGATCAATATTTATTGTAACATTAATGAGTTGGTTAATCAGATCGGCTGCTTCCAGGAACCTTTTACATTATTATATTTCTATATTATTTATATATTATTTATATATTATTTTGTATATTATTTATATTTTTTTATTTCTTTTTCCGCACATCGTTTCCATAAACAGTTTGAATTCAGAAGCTTTCTTCAGTTTAAAAAGTGTTTTCCTCTTTTACAAAATAAAAGTTTGAAGGGAAACTAGAATAAAAAACTAACAAAAATTCTTCATTTTTAAAGTTCTGGATTGACGGGATAAAGCTAATTATCATTTTCATTATTGATTATTGTACAGATTTTTAATTAAATGATTAATTGATCCAAGCTGACATCTTCAAATTTGTCCAAAAATAGTAATTAGAGAAGACCTGTTGTTTATTTACACCTGTCTGACCTCAGCCACCTGTCTGACCTCTGTCTGTCTGACCTCTGCCTGTCTGACCTCTACCTGTCTGACCTCTGTCTGTCTGACCTCAGCCACCTGTCTGACCTCTGCCTGTCTGACCTCCACCTGTCTGACCTCCACCTGTCTGGCCTCCACCTGTCTGGCCTCCACCTATCTGACCTCTGCCTGTCTGACCTCTACCTGTCTGGCCTCCACCTATCTGACCTCTGCCTGTCTGACCTCTACCTGTCTGACCTCTGTCTGTCTGACCTCTGCCTATCTGACATCCACCTGTCTGACCTTCACCTGTCTGGCCTCCACCTATCTGACCTCTGCCTGTCTGACCTCCACCTGTCTGGCCTCCACCTGTCTGGCCTCCACCTATCTGACCTCTGCCTGTCTGACCTCTGCAGACTGAGCCTCGGTCTGATCTCAGCCTGTGTGACCTCAGCCTGTCTGGCCTCCACCTATCTGACCTCTGCCTGTCTGACCTCCACCTGTCTGGCCTCCACCTATCTGACCTCTGCCTGTCTGACCTCTACCTGTCTGGCCTCCACCTATCTGACCTCTGCCTGTCTGACCTCTACCTGTCTGACCTCTGTCTGTCTGACCTCTGCCTATCTGACCTCCACCTGTCTGACCTTCACCTGTCTGGCCTCCACCTATCTGACCTCTGCCTGTCTGACCTCCACCTGTCTGGCCTCCACCTGTCTGGCCTCCACCTATCTGACCTCTGCCTGTCTGACCTCTGCAGACTGAGCCTCGGTCTGATCTCAGCCTGTGTGACCTCAGCCTGTCTGACCTCTACCTGTCTGACCTCTGCCTGTCTGACCTTAGCCACCTGTCTGACCTCTACCTGTCTGACCACTGCCTGTCTGACCTCAGCCACCTGTCTGACCTCCGCCTGTCTGACCTCTATCTGACCTCCCTCTGTCTGACCTCTGCCTATCTGACCTCCACCTGTCTGACCTCCACCTATCTGACCTCTATCTGACCTCTGCCTGTCTGACCTCTACCTGTCTGACCTCAGCCTGTGTGACCTCTACCTGTCTGACCTCTGCCTGTCTGACATCAGCCACCTGTCTGACCTCTACCTGTCTGACCTCTGCCTATTTGACCTCTACCTGTCTGACCTCCACCACCTGTCTGACCTCCACCTGTCTCACCTCAACCACCTGTCTGACCTCTGCCTGTCTGATCTCTGTCTGTCTGACCTCAGCCACCTGTCTGACCTCTGCCTATTTGACCTCTACCCGTCTGACCTCCGCCACCTGTCTGATCTCTGTCTGTCTGACCTCAGCCACCTGTCTGATCTCTGTCTGTCTGACCTCAGCCACCTGTGTGACCTCTGCCTGTCTGACCTCTGCAGACTGAGCCTCGGTCTGATCTGGTCTCTGCTGGTCTTCGGTTTATTATTTATGATCCGACATGAAGTGACATCATCATTCAAACAAATATATTTGTACTGAAGGAAACAGGAAGTTTATGTGAAGCTCTGGATGTTTGAATAACAATCATCGTCCTGTTGCTGCTGTTGGTTCAGAGGTTGTAAAGCCAGCCTTCCACCTTTAATACTTTAATGTTTGTTTCAGTATCAGAAAGAAAGAAAATACATCAAATGTTTATTTCAGATGGAAGAACAGTTTCATATCAAGTTATTTATTATTATTATTATTATTGTTATTATTATTCTGTTGTTGTTGTTGTTGTTTCTGAAGATTTAAGGTAGTATTTTGTTTTGTGAATATTGTTAATAATAAAAGACTGTAAACAATCAAACTGTTAATATTTTAGTTATTAATTCTTCAGCTGTTAATGATCGTTATTAGTGTTGTAAACAATCAATAATAATAATGTTATTAATCTCAGTCAGTGTGAGGAGCCTCTGTTGACTCTTAGTGTGTGTGGGTGGGGGGCCGGTGGGGGGCCGGTGGGGCCCTGAACATTTGTTGGGAGCAGAAACATGTGCAGAGGCTGGGCACAGATGGTGGCTTCGTATCGGAGGAGGTTTGGGGGGGAGGACGGTGGGGGAGTGATGGTGGGGGAGGACGGGGGGGGGGGATGCCGGAGACTCTGGGCTCTCTCTCTCCTCCCTGCTGGAGTTTCCAGCCTGTTGCACCGAAGCATCGGGGCCCTGCAGATAAATGGGTCTTTAATTGAATTAGGAGCTGGACGATAACACAGAGACACAGCCAGGTGGACAATATGTGGCCAGAAGTATGTGGACAGCTCTCTTTAACCAATCTGCTGCCTCAGCGGATCAATAACTATTTTATTTTACAGAAGGTTTTTATCTAGACTTTGAGCTGATTAAAAGGTAGAAAGTACAATTAATTATTAACAACAATTGTTTTTTTTGTCATCAATCAATCACTGAAAATCAATAATTAATCAGATAATCTGTAATTAATTTGTTGTTAAAAAGGGAAGAAAACATAAATCTGTTTTTAGAGACAGTCAAGAAGAAAACATTTCAAAATAAAAGTGGTATTTTATCCTGCCAGCCGGCTAGTTTCAAACCCCGTTGATGTAATCTGAGTCTCTTCCAGGTCAAACAGATTATTTCCAGGATATTTGTTGATAATAATCTGTACAGTTCCAGGTTTCCTGTCGAGGATCAACTGAGATAAAGATTTATTATATGGCCAAAAATATGTGGACACACTTTAGGTTGATTACTTATGTGTGTCACATTCAGCTGTCCACATACTTTTGTCCACCTGTGTGTTACCTGCCTGTTCTGACTGAGTCAGTTCCAGCTGGCAGCCGCTAGGCAGCGACCTCATTCTTTACAGCCTGTCTCACCTCCTCCTCCCCATCTCCCCCTCCTCCCCCCTCCCCCCTCCCCCCTCCAGTGGTTCAGGTGATCTGCTCTCAGGCGAGAGAGAGAGAGAGAGAGACAGAGAGACAGAGAGTGAGCTGCTTTTATCTCTCATTACCTTTCAGCGAGCAGCAGGATGTGGACGCAGCACCTGGACGAGGAGCCGATCGCTCTGATCTGATCAATACGTGGAAACACAGACGGATTATTGGATCTGATTATTGGGATTATTATTAATGGTTGAATCTGATCACCTGGATGGTCCTCAGAGGAATAAAACGCTGTTTGTCAGGAGACGTTCGGTTTGATCTCATCGAGGCGTCTGAAGCCCCGCCCTCCTCGCTGTGGAGCGGTGGCGTGTCTTCAAACGCAGAGCAGCAATTGGCTGCTGTTATTTGAACCTCACGTTAAGGTTTGACACTGATTGGATTAAATATTAGTTGGATTAAAGAGCAATGAGGAAACTAATGAGGTTATTTAAAACAGTGTTTAATAATGGTAATAATGGTAATAAAGGGTTGTTTGGGGTCAGTCGATCTTGTCGGATGTTTTTTGTTTTAAAAACAGAATCAAACGTCAGTTTTCATCCTGTCGAACGTTTTCTTGTTGTTTTTCTCGTCGTCAGTTTTTGAGAGTTTATTTTTATTTTTGTTCCAGTTTTTTTCTGTTTGATCAGTTTAGAGACAAAAAGAAATGAATTCACATTAAGATTAACAGTTTATAGTACAAATATTTATATAGTATATAATATATTATATAAATATAACATATATAGTATATCATATTTCTGTACGTTTCCACTGTGAGTTTGTTCGTGTCCAAAGTTTTAGAGTTTGAGTTGTTTCTGTCCGTTTGGAGCTCTATTAGCACCATTAGCACTATTAGCTATATTAGCTCTATTAGCACTGTTAGCTCTCTTCCAGCAAGATAAAGGCTGTTTCCTGTGTGCAGCACCTGCACACAGCGCGGACACATGAGCCAGTGTTCAGTCTGATCCGTGTAACATACCTTCTCATGACCACCTGCCCGGAAACTCCCCCGTCCTTACCCCTCCTCACCCCTCAGAAACAGCTGGAGGCATTTGTTTGCATTAAAGTGTGCGAGTGTGTTCTTCCGTCCAGAGAGAAAATGTTTGAGGAGAGAGGGAGCACGGGGAGGAGAGAGGAGGAGAGGGAGGACGGAGGAGGATGGGGGGAGGAGAGAGGACGAGAGAGGAGAGGGAGGACGGGGGAGGAGAGGGAGAAGATTAATGTGTCTTTGTAAATCACCCGGTTAGAGGGGGGAGGAGGTGTGTCGTCGCTGCTTTGTGTTCGACTCCCTGAATGGACACAAAGGCCGGACGGCTGCAGAGGTGACGGCTGCTCACAATAGAGCTCTGTGAGATTAGCAGGTCGCGGCGGCGGCACAATGGAGGAGTGGCGAGAGCGACGACAGCGTCCGTCAAACTCATCGATAATAAAACTTTTAAACATACAGAGCTGCAAGGTGTGTGTGTGTGTGTGTGTGTGTGTTTGTGTGTGTGTGCAGGAACAAAATGGTGGCCGGTGTTTTCAGATGAGCCGGCTGCGTTGCCCCCGGTGACATCTGCCACTCTGCCAGAGTCATGTGACCCAGCAGGCAAACAGCGCCATGAATGTCTTTTGTTTGGGAGGTCAGAGCCTCTGTGTGTGTCCGCCTGCTGCCCACCAACGCACACACCGACCAATCACAGCACAGACACACACTGCAGCGACCAATCACAGCCCTCAGGAATTTTAAGGTGGAATGACTCCTGTGACCTTCTGTCAGCAAAAATAAAGAAAATCCCTTACCACGACAACAGTTATAGTAATTATACACATCTGAGATTCTTTAATCCACTACAGATTATTCATAACTATAACTGTAAATAAAGAGTTAACTACAATTTATAACTGTTAATAAAGAGTTAATTACAACTTAATACTGTTAATAAAGAGATAACTACAACTTATAACCGTTAATAAAGAGTTAATTACAACTTAATACTGTTAATAAAGAGATAACTACAACTTAATACTGTTAATAAAGAGTTAAGTACAACTTAATACTGTTAATAAAGAGATAACTACAACTTAATACTGTTAATAAAGAGTTAAGTACAACTTAATACTGTTAATAAAGAGATAACTACAACTTAATACTGTTAATAAAGAGTTAAGTGCAACTTAATACTGTTAATAAAGAGATAACTACAACTTATAACTGTTAATAAAGAGATAATTACAACTTATAACTGTTAATAAAGAGATAACTACTACTACTTGTATTATTTTGTAGTATTTTTTTAGTATTTTGTATTATTTTGTAGTATTCTTTAATACATTTGACTGCTGCCAGTGAACAAACTGCAGTGAATATTCTTCCTGCTGCTGCTGCAGGTCACAGTATTTTCAGCCAAAAGTTAAACAGCACAATAGTGGTGGATGTGTGGGGGGGTCTGGGGATGTGTGGGGGGGTCCTGGGGTTAAGTCGTTGAGTGAGATCATATTATATCCCAACATATACCTTAGACCACACAACGAGCATTCACGTCTCACTTTTCAGCTCTTTCTTTTCTTTCTCTTTTCTTCTTTCTGATCACAGAGGGCATTACCCGGTCTGAACTGCCCCTAAATCCTGCCGGTCACACCTCTTATTAAAGCCGGTTTTGTCCCACGCCCTCCACCCCCGCCCCTGCTCTTGGTATTCAGCCCAGGTCAGCAGATTTCGGCCCGGCCCACCGTGGATCCCCTTTTTAATTTGCACCTGTTGCGCAGTTGTCCGGGAGGCAAGTGCCACAGACAAAGATCATATTATGAGCAGATATGCAGACTAATCTCCGTGTACCCGAAGGGGAAGAAGAAAAAAACCTGAGAAGCTGTATTTTATTCTCCCTTCCTGGGAACCTGCACGCCACTCGGATGTAAAGGTTTACAGTTTGGAAACTGGCAGCAGATAAAATCCCCGGAGGAGAAAGAGCTTCACTGCAGCCACTGAGCTGGCAGCCGCCTCCTCAGATAAGACGCATGAGAGCTTGTCGAAATATTGCTTTATTAGGATACAGCGAGTGAGAATGAGGCTGAAAATTGTTCCCTTTTCTGGCCGACCTCGGCCCCGAGAGCTGGTTCCCATGATGTCATGGTGCTTTACTCCCCTCCGCCCCCTCAGACTGAGGCAGGTCTGTGGGATTATTATATATCACATTATAGACGTAAATATTCTGCCGGCTCACACACCAACAGGAAGTAGATGATCAGTTATTGATCTTACTTTTATAATATTTCTTACAAAATGTAACATTTTTCTTCGTAACTTGAGAAACGGGTTAAAGTCGTCCGTGTGCGCTTCCTCCCACTGTGCCCCAGTGATCTGCACACCGTCTACATTTGGGCTGTGGGGGGCGCTGTGGAGCCAGTCTGCCACGCCGTGTGTGAGAAATAATAATTCAATATTTCCTAAGTCCTGGCAGCACTCGGCCTGAACCTCCAACCTGCTGTCTGATGGTCTGTTTGACACAATGTAAACACGATATCACGTCTTACTCAGCTAGTTAGCTTTGGACTGAGCCAGGCTAGCTGTTTCCCCCTGCTTCCAGACTTTATGCTAAGCTAAGCTAATGGGCTGCTTTGGTGCAGCCTGTGTCCCCCGTCTGAACCAGTCATGGAACATTTAGTGTTCGGTCCCCTGAGAGTCGCACAGAAAAAGCCTCCCAGCGCAGGAATGTGCCTCCCCCTCTTCATATTCCTCCTCCTCTCCCTCCTCCTCCTCATCCCCCTCCTCCTCCTCTCCTCCTCTTCCTCCTCTTCCTCACAGTGTGCTGTTGTGTTTGTGTTGCAGTGTTGAACTATGAGAATGTGGTGGAGACGGGTTCGGAGACAGACGAGGACGACAGGAACCTGGTCTCTGAGGACGGCGGCCTCGCTAATGGTGGAGGAGGAGGAGGAGGAGGAGGGGAGGATGAAGATGCAGGCAGCCCAGCCGGCCTGCCCGCTCTGGAGGCGTCGCCCCGGGTTGCCCACGCCCTGCTGTCCTACCGGGACCCGGAGGGCTCAGAGGGCCGGGAGGGACCCCAGAACCACCACCACTGGAGGTTTGGGGACGACAGCAACGGACACCTGAACGGCGGCGGTGAGTCAGCACGGCGCTCATTCTGGAGCTTTTGATCAGAGCGCAGGAGCTTCAACTGCAGTTTAATACGAATAACTTCTACTAAAGGACCTAAAACATCAAACTGAAAAATAATAAAATAATGTTTATCAGGAGAAATCAACTGTAAAACTTATTTTTTATCTATTAAAGTTCCAGTGTGTAAAATAATAATAATATAACATTAATGTAATATTATTTCATCAATAACATGATATTAATAATTTAATATTACTCTAATGTAATGTGTTATTGTACTGTTATATTAATAATATTCATTTGTTACCTCAAATTGAGACGTTTACCTCCTGGCGGAGTCCGCCATGATGAAGAGTTTTTGTTTATCAAATCAAAAACTATCAAATCGAAATGTCTTTGTTTAATCAATCAATCAGAACAGTTTTGATCCACTTCCTGTACTTCGTCTTCGTCTGGTGTTACTGAGTGGACTCTTCAGTCACCTGACAGGAAGTGGTGGGACATATAAGGCTGAATGAAGACTGAAGGGGAGAGAGACAGAGAGAGACAGACAGACAGACAGACAGACAGACAGAGAGAGAGAGAGAGACTGAGAGAGAGACAGATAGAGAGACAGACAGACAGACAGACAGAGAGACAGACAGACAGAGAGAGAGAGACTAAACAATAAATTCTTAGCTAAATATAGAAAGTAGAGATAAGAATAAAAGTAAAATCACATCAAATCAAATAAATGTAGAGAACTGTATAGAGGATAAATATAGATAAATAAAGATAAATATATAGGACTGTATATGGCATTGTGTTATTATACAGTGGATAAATGACATTAGCAGAAATTAGCAGTTAAATTAAATTATTGCACTTAGTGGATTAAGTTATTGCACAAAAAAAGAAGAAGAGTGTCCAGGTATGTATGAGTAGATTATTATTATTATTGCACAGTGAGTGGCTACCACTCCTTCCCTTCTGTCCTCTTTACCCTATTTCCTCCTCCCCTCGAGTGAGGAGTTGTAGAGTGTGATGGCATGAGGGACAAAGGAGTTCTTGAGTCTGTTGGTCCTACACTTGGGAAGGAGCAGCCTTTCACTGAACAGGCTCCTCTGGTTGCTGATGACGGTGTGCAGGGGGTGGCTGTAGGGTGGCCATTCGTCTGGCTTTAGGCCGGACAGTCCGGCTTTTAAACACCCTGTCCGGCTGCGACACAGCCTTAAACCGGACACTCATTTGTCCTCCTTTTGAGAAAATAACAAAAAAGGTCCGCCTTTTGACACATTACCTTGTTAGTTTAATACTTATTGGCTAAAAATGTGTCAAAATAAGTAATTTCATTGGTTACATTTTCGTGTCCTGACCTATCAACACATGGCTCATTTAAATATTAAAATGAGCCATGTGTTGATTTGCCACTCCATCACCGCAGTTGCTAGGTTACCACCAGGCAGTCAATCAAACTCTCAGCTACAGAGAACGTAACGTGAGCTAACGTCGGTTGTTGGACTGAAATTCTGAAAATGCTCATATGTAATCTGAATCTGAAGGGCACGTTGTCAAGAGCTGTATCTTGTATATTTATTATTAGCTATGTGGTATGTGTATGCACCTTTATGTAATCTGGTGGAAAAACATTAAAATATAAAACTGGATCATACCAAACAAATATCTGCTTGCGTGTCCCCGTGTATGCAAAGTGTCCTCCTTTTTGATGTGAAGGAAATGGCAACCCTAGGTGGCTGGCATTGTCAGTAATGTCCAGCAGTTTGTCCAGTGTCCTCCTCTCTGCCACCGTCACCGTCACCATCGCAGACAGACAGACAGAGAGAGAGAGACTGAGAGACAGACAGACAAACAGACAGACAGACCAACAGACAGACAGACAGACAGACAGACAGACAGAGAGAGAGACTGAGAGACAGACAGACAAACAGACAGACAGACAGACAGATAGAAGCTGTTGACTCAGAAACATTTGAACCACAAACAGAAGAAGAAGTGAAACAGTTATTATTCCTCCATCTTGTCTCTCGAGGAAAGAAAAAAAAAGAGGAATGAAAACACAAAGACTCCATTTTACTTTCTACAACAACAACAACAACAACAACAGGAGGAAGAAAACACTGTAACTGCTGATTTAAACTTTATTTAAACTTTAAAATGGACATAATATTAAACCTTACTGTTAGCTTGTGGCTAGCAGCTAGCTCCTCCCCCAACAGTCAACACTTTGTGTGAACATGTAAACATCAACAGGAAGTACGTGTTAGTCACAGCTAGCTTTAGCTAAAGCTAATTTACAGACGTTTTCATAAGGAAACAAACATCCTAAAAAGAAGTTGTTTCTGATCAGATCTGATGGATTTAATGAAAAAATTGCTGTCATCAATAAGTCGCTGCAGATGAAGCTGCTGATATTAAAATATTATATTTACATTATAATTAAATGTGAGTCACATATTTATAAAGTCAATAAAATAATGAGCTTTTATGGTTGTGAGTGAAATTACACATGTATTTATTCTGCTGTCCTCCCTCCTCACCCCCTCCCTCCTCACCCTCTCGCTCGCCCTGTCTGTTGTTGTGGGAGGAGGAGGAGGAGGAGGAGGTGTGTCCCTCCTTTGATGGGCTGAATGAAGCTTATGATACTTGTGACTCCTGTTGAGGAGTCACATGAGGAGGCCCAGGAGGAACAAACACAATAGGCCACAGTTGAGCTTTCACTCATTATATGGAAAATACCTTCAGATTGTGGTTCTGTTAGACCGCCTGCAGCAGCACTCAGGCCTCCGATCATCCAAACACCCCTGGAGGAGGAGGAGGAGGAAGATAAATATCTCTGTTTTCTGTTGTTTTATTTAACAGATGACAGGAAGGACGAGTATGAACCTCTCGGTCCAGAGGCAGCGGGGAACGGTTCAGGTGAGATCAATAATTAATTTTATTATCATCTATGTATGTTTAAAAAAACATAAACACATAGATATGATCATATTACCCCACCCTAGTCCCCCATTAACATCATCAGATAACTGAAAATTGTACCATTTAAATGTTTTTGTATAATTCAAGGAAACTTGTTCGAGTGAGAATAAAATCCCTAGTACTCGTAATAATAGTAATAATAGTAGCAATAGTAGTAATAGTAGTAATAGTAATAATAGTGTTAATAGTAGTTAGTAATCATTGTTGTAAACTACCTTGTGAGAGGACCCAGAATCCTGCCCTGTGGGACGCCTTCACTTTAACAACTGTTGGAAACTACTGATTTACTTCTTTTAAAGTTTTTAACAACATTTATTTATTAATTATGAAAAAAATATTTTAACAAAAAATATCAACAACAAGGAACGAAAAACAAAACACTCAAAACGAGATAGTGAATAATATCTGAATTAACTTATTAGGTCATATTTTGAGATTCTAATAAAGTGAAATTAGTTTATGGGAAACAACGATGGTTGGTCAAAGGTTCACAACTTCCTGCAGTTTCTTTTCTCATAATTCTGACGTAATGTTTTCTTTAACAGGTCGTAATTTTCTGATGACAAATGAGGAAGTTTCCTTGAAAGAAAGTTTTTTTAATAATACTTATTATGGGAAAAATATGGATTTTTTTCAGTTTCATTCATTTAATCATTTTTTATTGGAAACTAATTTCACATCACTTCACTTTATTTTCCCTGTAAAAGTATCTCATAATGTGACCAAGTCAACAGTTAATAAAAATAACATTCAGTATCCCATT
The DNA here is from genome assembly GCF_905237075.1 of Dicentrarchus labrax. Lineage (NCBI taxonomy): Eukaryota > Metazoa > Chordata > Actinopteri > Moronidae > Dicentrarchus > Dicentrarchus labrax. The sequence continues at coordinate 636,785 of NW_026136706.1, read as the reverse complement.
TCGACTCGTTTGTTTTTTATTTCCCTATTTTGCTTTTCCTGCCTTATATATGTATATATATATATATATATATATTGTTATGATATAGATATAATTGATCATTGTTAAGTTACAGTTTGTTCCTGTTGAAAAACTCCTTTAAAAGAAGCAAATCAGTAGTTTCCAATAGTTCTTGAAATAAAGGTGTCCCACAGGGCAGGATTCTGGGTCCTCTATAGTTCACATTTAAAATATATAATATAATAATATTTATATTATATATATAGCACAGGTTTCTTATTAAACAAAAGGTTTATTTAAACTAAACTCAACTAAGAACCTCCTGAACTCATCACCTGTTTCCTGTGATCAGTGAAAGGCGTCTCCGAGCTGGACGAGTATTTCCTGAAACGTAAACTGGACAAGAGCGACGGTCACCCGGCAACCATCGCCGAATACCTGCAGCGCAGTGACACCGCCATAATTTACCCAGAAGCCCCAGAGGAGGTGACACGACTGGGCACGCCCGAGGCCATCGGACAGGACGAGAGCGAGCATGGTAAAAACTACAAACATCATAAATATAACGTAAAAAATATACATTAATACAAACTGACTTTATTTATGAAAACGAAACAAAAATATGAATTATAAATTAAATTATTATTTTAGCAAACAGATGTTGGGAAAAATAAAAGTAAAAAGATCAGACAAACAAAGAAAGATGAATAAAATCATAAGAATCAACAAGGCAGTCTGTTACACTGACCCTTTCTCCTGACCTTTGACCTCTCCCTCTGGCTGCAGACCTGCTGTCCGGCACACCTGACGACTTCGCCCAGCTGCTCACCTGTCCGTACTGCGACCGCGGCTACAAGCGCCTGACGTCTCTGAAGGAACACATCAAATATCGCCACGAGAAGAACGAGGAGAGCTTCAGCTGCCCGCTGTGTGCTGACACCTTCAGCCACCGCGCTCAGCTGGAGCGTCACATGACCACACACAAACCCACCACAGACCAGGTACAGCACACCTTTCTCTTCTTCTGTGGTTCTGTGCATCGTATTCTCAGTGTCTGACAGCATTATGGAAAGGATCCCTACAGAGACAGACCTTTAGTTTAACCACAAACAGCCGTAATATAACTATCACTCTCCACCAGACTCCATAGACAGAAACACTAATTTTACCTTCAATTCAATTCAATTCAATTTTATTTGTATAGCGCCAATTCATAACAGAAGTTATCTCAGGACACTTTTCAAATAGAGCAGGTCTAGACCGAACTCTTTAAAACATTATTTACAGAGACCCAACAGTACCACCATGAGCAAGACCTTGGCGACAAGGGCAAGGAAAAACTGCCTGTTAAAAGGCAGAAACCTAGGACAGATCCTTCGGCTCTAGGTGGGTGGTCGTCTGTCTCGACCAGTTGGGGTGAAAGAGAGAGAGAGAGAGAGATAGACAGACAGACAGACAGACAGGTGCACAGCAACAACAGTATTGGCCATGGCAATCTAGCAGGACCATGGCAGGAGGCTCCACCAGGATCGATAAGAACCTGTGAGACGAGAAAGCACAAGAACTCAGGGGAAGAAGTGAAGTTACTAACATGCATTAATGGAACATGAATGAGTGCAGAAAGAGAGAGGAAGGGAGGAGCTCAGTGCACCATGGGAAATCCCCCGATAGTCTAGGCCTGTAGCAGCATAACTAAGGGATGGTTCAGGACTCACCTGATCCAGCCCTAACTATAAGCTTTATCAAAGAGGAATGTTTTAAGCCTACTCTTGAATGTGGTGAGGGTGTCTGCCTCCCGAACCACAACTGGAAGCTGGTTCCACAGGAGAGGAGCTTGGTAACTTCAGATCATCGTAACTTCATTCAAAGTGAACAGAAACAGAATAATAATACAATAATAATAATAATTAAAGCTGCAAGCAGCGTTGGGCGGGACCTCGCACTCCACGCAACTCGGGGCGTGCTGCGGCCGCGTCCCGTGCCGTCGTAACACGTGCGGACCACAACATGAAAATCTGCCGTTAATCAGCTCAAAATCGCCACGCAGCGCTTACTTCCTGTTGCCCGTAGGTGGCGCTATCACTATGTCTGAATATTGTCATGTAGACGTGTTCAGGGTGGGACTGTTATCAAACACGTGAAGTTTCATTGAGATTGGATCATGTACGCTGAAGTTATGAGGACGTGTTCAGGGTGGGACTGTACACTGAAGATGAGTACTATCTGTTTGATGGCCAATCAGTGGAATTCGACACGTCGTCACGGGCACACGGTTAAACATACAGTCACAAATAGCACGACCTTTGATAACCAATGTGTGTAGATTGAAGTGATCGAATTTGAAGTCAATCTGATAAAATCTGTAGGAGGAGTTAGTTAAAACAGAAGCCCTTAAATGCCAGAAATAGCATCACAGTTTGACATTCGATTCAACCTGGCCAACTTTGAGGGAACGCCACGGACACGCCCTTTAACGTACAGTCACAAATAGCACAACTTTTGATGAGCACCATTTTTTGACTGTACTGACCAATTTTGAAGCAGATCTGATAAATCCTCTAGGAGGAGTTCGTTCAAATACAACGCAAAAAAATGCTGAAAATCATTGCAAAATATCGGAAATGGCATCACAGTTTCACATTTGATTCAACCTGACCAACTTTGATGGCACGCCACGGACACGCCCTTTAATGTACATGCACAAATAGCACAACTTTTAATCAGCACCATTTTTTGACTGTACTCACAAATTTTTAAGCATGTCCGATAAATTCCCTAGGAGGAGTTTGTTCAAATACAACGCGGAAAATTCACAGAAAGTGAAAATGAAAATCAAAATGGCCGACTTCCTGTGGGGTTTCGGGTATGGGTCCAAGAGGCTTTTTTGTATGTCCCGACATGTTACACGTGCCTACTGAGTTTCGTACATATCGGTGAAACGTGGCACCGGGGCTGCAGTTTTTTTATCCTGTAGGGGCGGCTACAAACACGACAAACACGATTTTTGGTATGTGAGCTTCAGGCACCACTCTACACGTCCCTGTGAATTTCATATTCATAACTATTACAGTCTCCGTACAGTGATTTACCATGCCACCAGAGCGCCACCTAGTGGCGGATTGTTGACACATTTTTTAGCAAGCCTCAGGAAGCCATGGGCAAGCATCATCCCGAGTTTCATTTCAATCACATGTGCCGTTATGAAGATATAGACTTCTTCATTTTAAAGAGCGCCACCTAGAGGCGATGGCCTGAAATTGTGCACGATGCCTAAGGAAGACATGAGGAACTAAGGACCCAAGTTTGATGTCAATCGGACATACCAATGTGGAGAAATGGTCCACTTCCTTTTTTGACGAAAAATCTACAGGAAGTTTGAATTTCATAGCGTTCTTATTTTTTGAAATTTCAAAAATTTTCAAATTACTTTCTGCCAGGGCGGTCCCCAGGTGCTAGGTGAAAGATTTCGTGCGAATCGGACAAAGCATGTAGGAGGAACATGAAAAAGTAGTTTAAGGATATTTTGCGCTCTAACGAAAAAAAATTTGAGGCGTAAGTGGGCGGGGCCTATATAGCAAGATTCAGCTCCATTCACCAAACGCGTGGATATATGTTTTTTGAATGTGTGACAAACGATGCAGGAGTTATTAGCCTAAACGCACTTTTCATGATAGTAGCGCCACCTAGTGGCGGACCCGAAAGCAAAACATAAAATATAAAATTTTCCACCAGGCCTGACCACTTTGCCAAATAAAATTGACTTTTCGTATATGTTCAGGGGGGCAAAAATGCAATCAATGGTGCTAAAAATAGGGAAGAAGAAACGAAGCAAAAACAATAGGGACCTCCAGCGGTCGCTGGTGAGGTCCCTAATAATCCCGAGTTATATTTTGAAAACCTGGCTGTATTTTATCGGCTGCTGGAAGTGAAACTGGGACCGATTTGATTATAAATCAGTAATAAAGACTCCTGTTTGAGATATGTGCCGTTTCCAGCAGCGTGTGGAGGGTGTTGAATGGTAATCTAATAATAAGCTGTGATAAATGTTTCCTGCACACGCCTGTTTGCTGCCGCTCACGATCCAAAACTCACATTAGAGTCGGTAACGAAGCAGTGAATCATTCAATTTTCCAATTAGACTGTGATCATAATGAGATTTCCTCCATACCTGACCCCCCCTCCCTGCTGTAACCAGCAGCAGATGGTCTTTTCCTGCTGCTGCTTTAAACTACCATAATCCCCAAATGACTTTAAGTGCTTGTTTATATGTGTACTTCCTCTGAGTTAAACTGTTAAAGAGAGCCGGTGAGAGTCACCGAGGACGGAGGCACCAACACAGCTCCATTTATTGACCTTTAATATCAATCATATCAGGATATTGTTCATCCTGTTACTGCAAATTATATACAAATATTTATACACATGAATATGTTTCTTCTAGAGCTGCACAGTTAATAGAAATATTAACCAAATCACAGGAAGTTCTTTAAATTAAAGAAATACTTTATTGATCCTGGTGGTGGACAATAATAATAATAATTAAAGCTGCAAGCAGCGTTGGACGGGATCTCGCACACCGGCGCGCGTCGGGGCGTGCCGCGGCAGAGTCACGAACGCCGTCGGGGTGCGCCGCGGCCACGTCAAGCGCCGACGTAACAAGCGCGGACCAGAACACGAAAATGTCGCGTAAATCGGCTCAAAATCACCACGCAGCACTTACTTCCTGTTGCCACTAGGTGGCGCTATCACTATGTGTTCAGGGCGGGACTCTTATCAGACAAGTGAAGTTTGGAGCCGATTGGACAATGTACACTCAAGTTATAGCAAATTCGTGTTTTGTGGCGATACCTCAAAATCTCGCCATGCCACAGACACGCCCCCTCTCCGCAGTCATCACATATCATCAACAATGTGTTTTGCATTTTATAAGTACATTTCTCGGTCTTATCATCCTGCTAGGAGTAGAACATGAAAGTATAAAACGTGATACTTCCTGTTGCCACTAGGTGGCGCTCTGACTATTACTGAATATTATCACATGGACGTGTTCAGGGCGGGACTCTTATCGAACATGTCAAGTTTCGTTGCAGTCGGATCATGTACGCAGAAGTTATGACGAATCCCTCTTTCATGGTGAAGGTTTGAAATTGCACGACTCGGGACGCCACGCCACATCCACGAAGTTTGACGGAATAACGTGAATAGCACAAATTTTAATGGTGAATGTGTTCTGTGACGTCCGTCTGTATGAATTATGTGAATGCAGCGTTCAGCTGGTACCAACCTGATCCTGCTCGCTAGTGTCAGGAAGGATGTAAGAACTGGTTTATTATTAATAATCAAACTTTAGATATTAAGTTGTTTATTGGCTTCAATCAGTGAACTCACACTAGAAATAATCTGTACTCCTCAGGTTTGATCAGTAAATTTAACAATGTTTCAGTTTCAATTCAAAACTGTTTGAATTTCAGATTTACTTATTATTTTTAGCACTTTTGATTGCGTTTTTGCCCCCCTGAACATATACGAAAAGTCAATTTTAAAAAGAAGAAACATAGCAAATACAATAGGGACCTCCAGCGGTCGCTGGCTCGGTCCCTAATTATAATTATAATAATTTATATCTAACAACATATAAAATCAACTATATTCTGATTAATACAATATATAGGAGATAGAAATATAATTCCAGTATACAACGGAAACAGACTGGAGGATCTGAGCTGATCAATAATAAATAAATGTTATTGAACTGGATCCAACCGATCTGAGGACTTCAGTGGAAACAAATAAAACGAGCAGCTTCAGAAAGTGCTGAGTCATTAGTGATGATGGTGACTGGATGTGAGGAGGAGGAGGGACTGCAGTGAGCTCCCGCCGCCCTTCAGTCCCATCTATCAGTGAACTGTGACAGCACGGAGATTCTTTTATTTTATTGGGTTTGTATTATTAAAGCTGACTCAGGTCCCCTTTAGAGTCCTAGTCTGGACGGTATAGAAATGATCTGGACGTATAAAACCTCTTAAAGCTGCTCAGATCTCCTACACAGATATAAATGTTTAAACTTTATCAACATGGACAAACAACAGACTCCCAACCTCTGAATAAAGTCTGTTTACAGTGATATTAAATAACTGTACAGACAGTCTACAGTCCACTCATCAGCAGAGTCAAAGGCTCATTAACATTAATCAGAGCTGTGAATATTGTCTGTAGTGATGTTCAGGTTCAGGTTCAGGTTCTGGTTCTGGTTGAGGTTCTGGTTCGGATTGAGGTTCAGGTTCAGATTCAGGTTCAGGTTCGCAGCGGCGGCGGATAAAAATCTGAAATTCAAACAGTTTTGAATTGAAACTGAAACATTGTTAAATTTACTGATCAAACCTGAGGAGTACAGATTATTTCTAGCGTGAGTTCACTGATTGAAGCCAATAAACAACTCAATATCTAAAGTTTGATTATTAATAATAAACCAGTTCTTACATCCTTCCTGACACTAGCGAGCAGGATCAGGTTGGTACCAGCTGAACGCTGCATTCACATAATTCATACAGACGGACGTCACAGAACATGTTGCTATGGTGATGTCCTTATTATTATTATTATTATTAAATATTCTTTATTCATTATTAGCGTCTCGTTGTCCAGCTCGTCCACTGTGAGGGACAGCCAGGCTCACCTCAGTTCACCGTCCTCTCGTCCACTAACACGACCTCCAGTTTGTCCGATTGCCTGTGAATGCAGCATCAGGTCTTCTAGCCTCATATGAATAATTAACATGTAGTTCCTATTAGCAGCTTTAAAGTGTTGAAGCCTCTGACAGACAGCAAGTGGCTGCAGACGTACTGCAGAGGTTACCATCACTCCTTAAGTGTTTATTAGTCATACACACTTATACACACTGTTACCACATAAACACACACAAATTCAACACATTAAAAATAAATCAATCACACTTTCTTAAGAATTCATAAAAAACTTTCTTTATTAATACAAATTTAATACAAAGTTCTTCTTAAAGAATCATAGTGGAAATCCTTCAGTGCTTTCCATATTCATTACTAATAACAGGATATTCAACCGCTCACATTCTGCTGAGGGGATTTTTACTTTCACCCAGGTTCACATTTTAATTTACACACAAACTCAGTTTAACTGTAGTTTTTGAATACTTGCAGGTATTGTTTTAATAAACATTTGAACTGATCCGTATTCTGCACTAGCAGTGAATTCCAGCTGACCACAGCGCTGTAAAGATATCTGTCTGACACATACAGAGAGCTCATCACTTCAGGTCTTATTCTATCTGCTATAAATATGTCTTTATGGGTCTTTGATGGTGATGAATTATCACAGTTTCGTTGTTCTTCCTCACACTGATTTCTGTTCCTGTTTTTATGTCTTTGGTTTGGTTTCAATGAAATTCAAAGAGAAGAAAAACAAACTTTTCCTCCTGTTAAATGGTTCTTTTCTATATAGTAGAGTTTATCTCCTCTCCAACAATCATCTGCATGTTAAATGAAGTGATTTCTGTCTCTGGGCTCTGCTGCTGTCTGGGGGGGAACGCTGTCTCCCCCCAATGCTGTTTGTGTTTGTTTATCTCTCCATTTGCATTTCAAACGCTGGGAATGCACCTTCAGCACAGCCTGCCACCTCTGAACAGAGTCAGCCCACACTGTTTCTCAGAAAGTGCTGCAGATAAAGAGACTTAAAGAATCTTCCTGCCGCTATCAGATCTGCTTCACTAAATACTATTACAGTTCCACTGCCTCGTAATCTGCTTCCCACTCGTCCTCCGTCACATGATAACTGTTTGTTTCTCTGTCTGCAGCCGCCGCTGCTGAACGAAGGAGCTGGAAACCGCAAGTTCAAATGCAGCGAATGTGGAAAAGCCTTCAAATACAAACATCACCTGAAGGAGCATCTTCGTATTCACAGCGGTGAGTCGTCCCTCCTCCTCGTCCTATAATTAATAATCAGCTTAGTGACTCATGACATTTTCTGAAGAGTCAGTCAACCTGTTTCAGATGTGACATCAAAGCTGAACACAATCCTTAACAAACATTGATTGTATCTCTCTCTGGTACATTTCCCTTTACAGCACAGACACTAATGCTGTACAGGATGATTCATATTCACACATTGTGTCCAGTCATTCTGCCACAATTCACTATGAGGCTGCTGAATAGATATTGTGTTGACTGAGGCTCAAACCTGCAGATTCTACATGAAAGTAGAAAAAGAAAAACTATACAGGAAATGCTATTGTACAAGGAGAAAAATGTGCATTTATGTGTCTGATTAAAGTCCCCATGAAGTCAGGATCAATGTGTTTTTATCTCAGGCGTCTCCTGTCCTCCAGTATCTGTCCAACATTGACAGACAGTCATTGTTTAGGTATAAATGGTAGATTCCTGTAAAACAATGAAAAGTTGTTGCTCAGCTTTCTAACTGTTTTCAGTGATTTTGTTAAACTGGATCAGATTTTATGGAGAAAATATTTCCTGATTTTCCCTCTGATGTCCTCCGGCTGCTCAACTTCAACTCTCTGTGATTTACAGAGTTTCCTGATGGACAGATAGCTTTAGCTAATGTTGCTAACCACTAATTAGCTGCTGCTAACTGTAGCTGCCGTTAGTAGGCGACCGAACCGGGCTCAGCAGCCGGACCAGGATCCAACACAGCCTTGAAGACCGACAGGGAATAAAGTTACAGCACCAAGGTCATTTACAGAGTTCCTGATGGACAGATTGATCAGTAGCCAACCGCTAACTGCCGTTTGGTCCGCTGGGCAGCTAAGCTAACTGACTCAGCCCTTGGATGCCAGGAGCCAAACTCGGCAAGAAAACCACCTCTGTGCTGGATTCCTTGTCAGACTGAGATTGTGTTTGGCCCCGGGTCCAGCTGTGTTCACTGGAAGCTGCTCCAAGGCAGGACCCCTGCACTGAAGCTAGCATGTTTTGACTTGTGATATTAGCAACCTAGCACACAGCACAACTCCCAAGCCAAGGGACATTATTCAACATTAAGTAATTGGTATAAACAAACCACATTTCATCACATTGTTGAGATATTTCAGAGTGAAGGACAGACAGACGGACATTACCATCCTCTGCTAGCATGGCTAAATAATTTCCCACTAAACTTTTACAAGGATTTTGTTACATATTTGAAAAGGGAAAAAAACTGATTCTAGTTGAATTTAGCCTATTAGTGCCATGCTAATCTTAATAAAATAATTAACATCCATGATAATAAACTGACTTTATATCTGCAAAAAGTGCCCAAATGGTACATATAGTAGCTCAAACTATCACCAAACCATTTTTACCCGCTGAATAAAATCTGTAAACATGATCAGCCAGGCTTTATGTAGCATTAAACAATAATCCATATTTCATGTTTGTTGCAGGCGAAAAGCCGTATGAGTGCTCCAACTGTAAGAAGCGATTCTCCCACTCCGGCTCATATAGCTCCCACATCAGCAGCAAGAAATGCATCGGCCTGATCGCTGTCAATGGACGAGTACGCAATGGCAACAACAGCAAACCTGGCTCCTCCCCCAACTCCACCAACTCATCGCCTGGAAGCCCCGCCCTCGCCCAGCTCCGCCACAAACTGGAAAACGGGCGACCGCTCTGCCCTCTGGACCAGCAGGGTCAGCTGGACATCAAAGCCGAGCCGATGGACTTCAACGAGTACCGGCTGCTGATGGCCTCTCAGCATGGGTTTGGAGCAGCGGGCATTTACTTAAATGGACGCGGAGGAAGCCCACTGGGCATCCACAGCTCCTCCCAGAGCCCCCATCAACATCTGGGAGGCATGGGGTTAGAGCTCCCCCTACTGGGCTACGCAGGGCCTTTCGGAAACAACCTGAGCGAGGTGCAGAAGGTGCTTCAGATCGTGGACAACACTGTGTGCCGGCAGAAGATGGACGGGAACCCAGAGGAGATCTCCAAGCTCAGGGCCTACATGAAGGAACTGGGGGCCCAGATGGAGGAGCATAAGCTGGCCCAGGCTGGCTTCCAGGTGGTGGGCCATGGTAGCCCCACAAAGAGCATCATTGACTACACGCTGGAGAAGGTCAACGAGGCCAAGAGTCTGATTGACGACTCCAAGAGGCAAGTAGACGTCAAGAAGGAGAAGCCAAACCACTCAGTTGATCTTGGCGGTGAGGAGAAATCCCACAACAGCCAGAACCAGTTCCTGCCATTCTCCTGCCAGTACTGCAAGGAGACCTTCCCTGGGCCCATCCCACTGCATCAACATGAGCGCTACCTGTGTAAAATGAACGAGGAGATCAAAGCAGTCCTGCAGCCGGCTGAGAGCAGTCCTGGCGGCCGCAGGGGCTCAATGCCCTCTGAGCTGTCCAGTAACGAGCGGGCCACCAGCCCCATCAACCCCTTCAAGGACCACGTGTCAGTGCTCAAAGCCTATTTTGCCATGAACACTGAGCCCAACTCCGAGGAACTGCTCAAGATTTCAATTGCTGTAGGCCTTCCTCAAGAGTTTGTCAAGGAGTGGTTTGCCCAGTGGAAGAGCCAAAACCACTTTGGAGGCAGTCTGAGGAAAAAGTCGCCCCCTCCCGACCGCAGCGGACTGGACGTCAACCACAGCTTGAGCCGCTCACCTGCTGTAGATTTACACGGAGGCTTCACTAATGGTGACGCCTCCCACAGACTCACAAAGGCCAACCAGTTTACAGCCAACAGGCAGACAAAAGGGGACAAACCACTAGACCCCTTGGACCACTTGAGGAGCAACACTCCATCACCCCTCAACCTTTCCTCTACTTCCTCCAAAAACTCTCAGAGTAGCTCTTACACTCCAAACAGCCTAGCTTCTGAGGATGCCCATGGGGATATACCACTGGATCTGTCACTACCCAAACATATGGCGCAGAAGCTCATCTCTGTTGGAGAGAAGCGACCCAGGCCCAACGGTTTCATCACTGAGCGCAATGGTGAGGCACAAGGACCCTTAGATCTGGGCAACATCAAGAAGGAGGTCCTGGGCTCTGATGGTGGAGGGAACTCCGTCCACCAGCTGGAGAAGAGCACCAGTCCCATCTTTGGGATTAATCCCTTTGCTGGCTACACTTCTCTGCCACCTCACGGGGCGTTTCCTCCACCCACCTTCATGTCTCCTGCCCAGGCCACCATCCCAGGCCTCAGGCCCTACCCAGGCCTCGACCCCATGAGCTTCCTGCCCCATATGGCCTACACCTACGCCACCGGGGCAACCACATTTGCTGAAATGCAACAAAGGAGAAAGTACCAACGGAAACCAGGTTTCCAGGTAAAACTACAATCTAGATATTGTCCATGATGGTCCTTTGCAGAGGTGTGGAGCTGAGTCACATGACTTGAGTCACAAATTTAATTGCTTGCGGTACTCCACAAGACGTAATGGTACTTTCTGAAGTGTCAGTACTGGTGAGCACCGGCCCATTGCAGGCACTGATTTAGACTCGACCTGACAAAATCAAAAAAGACCTTCTGAACATACTTTGGACTTAAAAAATAATGACTTGGTTCCACATCTGGTCATTTGTCAGGGCTTTCCAAAATGTACTTATATGGTTGTTTCTTTATATTCCAACTCTATGGTTAAAGTCTGGTTTAGTTTAGGTCAGAGGATGCCAACCAGATCCGACTGATCACCTCAATAGATAATGAGTCCCTCCCCTCTACTTGGAGTAGTGCTAATCAGTGGTGGCTTCTTAGGTTGGAATAAAACCTTCTGACTGTTGACCCTCTATGGTTTAGGTAATTAAAACCATTCACCCCGACCACATTACACATCTCATCACATCGGCCACTCCTCATTCGCCTAATGTAACGGTCCATGTTACTTTATGCAAATCAGGGACGTCTGTCAGCGCAAATTGCTGCATCTGGAAACTCCAGAAAAACTTTTGAACTAACTGTTGTCGATCTAAAATATGCGAGAGATGCCAAAAACAGTTCGTCCATTCAGGTGCAACCAGATGTGTTGGTGCAGTTGTAGGAGGTCGTAGACTTTTGTTGATTAATGTGACTACAAGCGTCCAATAGTGGATAGCGGCGCGACCCCTCGCCTCACCTGTTTATGGTGCTGCTGTGATGTGTATATAGAGATCCCAGTTTATTGTATATTCATACTAGTGCTGTAAAACGATTAAAATATTTAATCGCGATTAATCGCATTAATGTCATAGTTAACTCGAAATTAATCGCAATTAATCGCACATTTTTATCTATTCTAAATGACTCAGCCTATAGTGCAGTTAAACCGTGGCTTAATACTTTTCTCAAGTTTGCTTTGAACATAGCAGTCAGGCTACTGCTCTTTATTCACCAGAGGCTCAACCCAGCCTCTTATTTCAGAAAGAATGAACAGTAACGGTTACCAGTAAAAGGTAAGCCTACTACTTCTTTGCTTTGAGCCGGTTACTCAAACAGACAAGCCTGTTGACATTTTCAGACAACAAGGAATCCATCCATTTCGGCGTCTCGCGCTCGCCATCCACTAAAAACATTACTTCTACTACTTCTCTTAAACAAGTGTGTGCGGTGTGCCTGTTGTTTTGTTTCCGGTCTAGCTAGATCCGGTGTGGTGTTGTAGTTTTTCTAACGTTACTAGTTGTTGCAACAGCATGTGAAAAAAACTACAAAGAGTGCTAGGCGTTAATCTTACGATAAAAAAATTGACGCTGTTAAAATGGGTTTGCATTAACGCCGTTAATAACGCGTTAAACTGACAGCACTAATTCATACACATTTATCACCAAACCAGACAAAACAATCTCACCAAAAGGTTAATTAGCAGCTGCTGCTTTAGATCATATATTTTTCTTTTTCATATATTTTAACAAGTATAATTATTATACATGTATTTTCGGCTACATTAGACAGCCAACAGTAGAGAGAAAATGAACAAATGATGGGGAGGGAGATGCAACATCTCCGGCCGTACTCAAACTGGGGATTTAGATTCTGGAGAAACATACAGTAGTTGATCGTGAAAATACAGACATAGCATATAGCATAGCATCGCTGTTTGACAACCTGGGAACGCCTTGTTTGGCTCCCATTTACCATAACCCCAAGTGTCGGTGACGACCTGGGAATACTAACTAAGACAATATTAGCATATATGTTAATATTGTCTTATAACATATGATATATATCAACAATCAAACTATCTTTCTCCAGAATTACTGACTCCAACTTTAATGCTGATGCCTAGTACCCCATCAACCACTCTTTATCAAGAGTCAACTTTCCTTTGAAAGACACTCAGAAGAGTTTGAACCTTTATAATTCTTTATATTAAACATCTCAGCGACTCTGCTGAGAAAGACACTGCTAAAGCTGAAATCCCACCAGGCACGTCTTTATGACGTCTCGTCTTTATGATGCGGTTTCGTCATCAATGCGTCTTCAATTGTCGCCCGATGACTTTTGTTCTTGAAAACGAAACCGTCAAATTTCAGGGTATTTTATTTTGAAAATTGACCAGTTCTCTCGCTGTTTCCGGGACTTCCTGCCAGTGTGATTTTGGGTTTGTTGAGGAATCGTGAGCATTGAGCCCTGGTGACCGCGGGGCAGCCAGAACACTTCGCAGGTATTTGACCCAATTCGGTCGCGTGATGGAATCACTAAACACAATCGCAACACTTCATTCATAACCTCCCGTCCCATATGTCCCCCCCTTCTCTAAAGAGTCTGCTGGATGAAGGGGACTTACCCAGGTTGGGCTTTTAAGCTCTGTCCAGACTTGGGATCACAGAGGCGGTGGGGGGTTGGAGCAGAAGGTGTCTCGACAGGTGTGGGATTATCAAAACGATCTGTCTTTGTGTCTCAGGGGGAGCTGCTGGACGGGACGGCGGACTATCTGTCAGGCCTGGACGACCTGACAGACAGCGATTCGCTGCTCTCCAGGAAGAAGATTAAGAAGACTGAAAGTGGTATGTACGCGTGTGACTTGTGCGACAAAACATTCCAGAAGACCAGTTCCCTCCTAAGACACAAATATGAGCACACAGGTATATATAACATTTGGACACTTCTTTTTTACCCCACCCCCGATGCTTTTGTCCTCTCCCTTCATATCTGATGTTTCATTCTTTTTATTTTTATTTAGCCACGTAGCTCCCCCACAATTTTCTTTTTCTCTGCTGTTATTTTTTTCTGTTTTGTTCTCTGTAAACCTTTAACATGTTCCTTTCTTTTCAGCAGGGGGTAGGGATCAGTTAATATGGAGAGGATTACATAAACATTCAGCGCCCCAAATATAAGCAACATTTTCTCTGGCGTCTCATTCACACTGTGATGTGTTTGTGTAGAGAGGAGGAGGAGGAGGAGGAGGAGGTGTGCATGTTTGCATGTGTTTGTGCATGTGTGTGTGTACTCTGCTATAATGAATATTTCCTTTTGATCTTCCGTACAGTCGGTCCATTTCTTCCCTTTTAGAACAGGAAACAAACAGTTTGTGAAATGAATACAGCAGTAAACATCGTACAGTTCAACCATCTGTCAGCTCTTCAATATTCATATATTTTATACAGTTACAAGAGTTTATATAATTACTACATAACCAACATTCCTCCTTATTTTCTTTTTGTTCTGGAAATAAAACAGAAGATTATATTTAAAAAAGCTACAATCTGTGAATAATAATATCACACTGACTGAAACTGATCTTTATTTGGTCAAAATGTAAAAAATAACCAAAACCAATTTTAAAGCAACTGTGTAGATTAAAAGTTTCTTGCAGGGACGGGATGTAAAGGACTCAATAAACTGACATCTATGCCTGGTCCGCGACGTGCGAGTATTGTCTACCAGTATGCGTTGCTAGCATACATTGCTAACAGTCTCCCGCTGCTAATTTGTGGACAGTTATGGAGGTTCAGAGAAATTAGTTGAAGAGAACTTGTTCAGCCTTCATTTAAGAAACAAACTTTGAGTCGTCTCCTGGTGAGAGGTAATGTTATAAGGAGTTCGGTGCCTGCTCTATTTGAAAAGTGTCCTGAGATAACTTCTGTTATGAATTGGTGGTATACAAAAAAAACTTAATTTAATTAAATTGAATGTAAGATTTACTGTGTAAGTGAGAAGAAGACTAGATGGGGCTACTGGCGTAACTATTAGATCGGATTTAACCGCAAGGTTGCGACCGACTTCGCTTAAGTTGATGCAGTTGGCCTCAATGTGTCCACAAATCAACCGAATTTGATCAGTGAAGTAAAAGGAGTGTTTTTTTGAATGGGGTTTGGTGTAAAGGATGAGCTCACCTGAATCCTCTTTAAAGAGCTGTGACCTGTTCTACCTTCGTCTCTTTCACTCAGTTGCATCATCCGTCGTCCATGTCCGCCCCCCCGTCACTCAGAGCAGGAATCCACCGTCTCGGTTATTTTTGCCGCACTGTGTGTGTGTGTGTGTGTGTGTATGTGTGTTAGAGTATGCCAGCTATGGTGGATGTTACAGGCGTTCCAGGTCTATTTGTAGCAACGATCTGCCTGCGTGTGTGTGTGTGTGTGTGTTACTGTGTGTGTGTGTGTGTGTGTGTGTGTGTGTGTGTGTTACTGTGTGTGTGTGTGTTGGCAGTGCCGGGGTGAAGCCGTGTTTTCGATGCATGTGTGCGTGGGCCGTGTGTTTGGACGGCGTTCAGTTCGTCGGTTGGCAGCAGACTGAAGCATCCTGTTCAGTCAGATGGAAGAAATTTTCGCTCGTACAGAGTTTGTAGTAAATCCAGAGTGTGTGTGTTACTGTGTGTGTGTGTGTGTGTGTGTGTGTGTGTGTGTGTCGGGGGGCGGTGTTACGGCCGTGAAGGATCCCCACTCCTCCTCAGGTCAAAATCTGGCGTTATCATGTCATCAGAGCGTAGCAGGTTCACGTTGCCTCGCGGCGTCTCGCATCTCAGTTCAGCTCGCCGTAGCAGTGGTAACAGACAGTCTTATTTTGGAAGCTGACAGGAAGTCCATGAGAGGACGGAGTTTAAAACCGACCAATCACGTGTCTTCCAACAGAATAACAGCCAATCAGCAGAGAGATTTCCACTGCCGCTCAGTTTATTGATCTTGAATAGAGCGTTGGATGACGGTTTATAAAAGTACATTTAATACACAGATTATAAAACGACACAATACTGATCAATATTTAACAAAGTGATCAGTTTATTTTCTATTAGGAACATAATCTTAAATAAACGAGCCAGATTATTATCTGATATATAGAAAATGGTGCAACCCGCGTAATTATCAGGTCGGACATAAAGACGGACTTAGTTGGTCGTAACGTTGAAACAAGTGATTTTTTTAATGAGGTTTGGTGTAACGGTGATTTTACCTGTTTAAGAGCTGAGACCTTCTACCTTCAACACGATGTACAGAAACAGTGAGAAATCATCTGTTTATGGACATTTAATCAATAATCTTTTGATTAATAATGATTATAATATTAATTCTAATATTAATTTCAGTCTTTCGTGTCGATGTTGAACTTCAAACAGGAAGTTACAGTCGGTTTTAATTTGTATTCAAAGATTAACTAACCTGATTTAATAATTCACCTTTAATTTAAAAACTGTTAAACAATGGTAAATGGACCTGTACTTGTATAGCACCTTTCTAGTCTTCCGACCACTCAACGCGCTTTTACACTACGTGCCACATTCACCCTTTCACACACATTCACTCAGTGATGGCAAAGTCCATCGAACAGAAACTAACTCATTCATACACATTCACACACCGATGCACGGCATCGGGAGCAATTTGGGGTTCAGTATCTTGCTCAAGGATACTTCGACATGTGGCACCAGGAGCTGGGGATCGAACCCACAACCTTTCAATTAAGGAACGACCCACTCTGACTCTGAGCCACAGCCGCCCTAATGGTTATTGATTGATTTTAAATTGATTGAACTCTCTCGTTATATATTTGTCATTGGATGAACTCTTCCGGGGTTGTAGAACAGAACTTTATTGATTGTAATTTATATTGATCCTAGTTTGATCACTGATTGATTAGAAATACTTTATTATTATTATTTATCTTCACACCAAAAGTCTAAACAGACCTTCTCCTCTAAATAATGTCCAACCTCAAATATCTGTATAATAAAATAGAACAACATTCGATATAGATAGAACAGTATTCTCATTTTTCAATCAATAACTGTAGTAAAACCAGTTATTGATTGAACAGATCCACGTTTCTCATTAAATGTGCAACTTATTTAAAATGATTTATTATTACATTTATCCTTTAATCGTTTATCCCAAATTATTTATTATTATTATTCTACGAGATCTGAGCAGAAATCTTTAATCAGATAAAAATCTACAACGGTCAGATCAATAATTTAAAATGAATTAAATATTTAGATAAGAAACACAGACAATTTATCATAAAGTCCAGTAATTAAGACTAAGTTTTTTTTTTTAAGTAAACTATAATTTCATTTTACAACCTAAAATAAAACAAAAGGAAACATTCATTAATTAAGATTCTGTGGTTAAAAAGCTCATTATGAATCTGTTTTTACCGTTAGCTACCATGCTAGACGGCCTGCTGTCTAATGTTAATAACACAGCTAATGCTAACGTTCATTAGCAAGAAAGAATGTTTTTAGAAACTAAAGTTACCGCGACAACAACATTTTTATTGTGTAAAATACATTCAGGTTTCTAGCTAACAGTTTGGATGCTAACTGAGTTTGTGTGTGTTTATAACAATGAGAAACAGTGATGGCTAACATGATGATATTTCTTCTTCTGTGCATTAAATGTGAGTGTGCTGAATGTCGCTAACTCGTCCCATCCTGTGTCTCTGCAGGGAAGCGTCCTCACCAGTGTCAGATCTGTAAGAAAGCCTTCAAACACAAACACCACCTGATCGAACACTCGCGGCTGCACTCCGGAGAGAAACCCTACCAGTGTGACAAGTGCGGAAAGCGCTTCTCCCACTCGGGCTCGTACTCGCAGCACATGAACCACCGCTACTCCTACTGCAAGAGGGAGGCGGAGGAGCGCGAGGCGGCCGAGAGGGAGGCCCGGGACAAAGGAGGAGGAGGAGGAGGAGGTCTGGAGCCCACTGAGCTGCTGATGAGGAGGGCCTACCTGCAGGGGCTGGGGCCACTTGGGTACTCAGACCCAGAGGACCAGCAGGAGGACGGTGGCGGCGGCGGCGGTGGAGGAGAAGGTACGATCCTGAGGGACGGCAGCGAGGGAAGAGCACGAGAGGACAGGGAAGTGGACAACAAGACGTACGAGGAGGTGACAGACAGACAGGAGGCAAGTTTCAGGGAAGGAGAGGAAGAGGAGGAGGAGGAAGAAGGTGACAGCAGGAGCCAGATGGACTCAGTGAGGGACGGCGAGGGCAAAGACACGACGCAGCTGATGGACGAGAGTTCACGAGAAGGGAAGACAGACGGCAAGTCGGACCAGGAAGACTGATCCAGAAAGTAAAGAGCTTTGGAACATTTGTCACTCCATTCAGAGAGAATGCTTTTATTTTGAAGGGACTGCACACATTATATGGGGAGGAAATAAAGCAGATTGTGACAGGATGAAAGCCCAGATTAAGATTTTATTTCAACTTATAAGAGTTCTTTAAAAAAAGAAAATAGGACTTTATTCGTCCCAACAGTCAGATAAAAGGAACATGTTCGTTGTTCTGAGCTGATTTTTTACAGTTTTACAGTTAATTCAGAACAAGTTAAAGACAAACAGTGACCTTTGATTTATCAGGTTCAGTCTGTTTTAGTCAAAAATACTTTATGTTATCATCTTTTTGTGACTTTTCTGGCCCTAAAATGTAAAATAAGAAAATGTTTTATCTCAGAATTCGTTCTGTAACTTTACGGAGTCACTTAAGATTCATTTGTTATGAATGAGTCATTTTCTATCTTGTATGAACCAGTTTTTACCATTAGCTACCATGCTACACAGCCTGCTGGCTAGTGGTAATAACACAGCTAATGCTAACGTTCGTTAGCAAGAATAATTGTTGTTTTGAGTAATTAAAGTCACTGCGATAACTTCGAAAGATACATCAATCACGTCCAAAATTTTTATTGTATGAATCTAAAATAAATTCAGGCTTCTAGCTAACAGATTTGATGCTAACCGTAACCAGCCAGTGATGACAGTGATGGCTAATATTTGTTAGCTCTGAGCACTTAATTTAACCTCTTCAGTTACTTTTTATTGAACTCGGAGGTGAACAAACTGTCAGTAGAGAGAAAGTGGAGATAAGAAGCTGTTGAGACTAATTAGCACGAGCATGTTCCCGGGCCATTAGCGACTTAGCGGCTAGTTCTCCAGCCAGCGTATTTCACCAACTAGCCCTGCGAAGACTAAGTCACCAAACTACTAGAACCTAGAGAGAACCTGATAGGTCAAAGGTCACAAAGTGTTTCATATTAAGTTTCCAGCTTGTTCTGATCAGTGACTGAAACGAGATTATGTTCACATTAAGAAGTAAAACCAGACGGTAGAGCTCCTCTCCGCTCCCCGAATAATTTCTGTACGGTCCCGAACCGAGGATGCAACGCGATGGCGGCCGACATTCCCGCCATGAAGCTGGGTGGGATTGTTTAAAAATCCACATTATGCAAAAAATAAAAAATAAAAAAAGTAATAATGATTATCATTATAATGAAGTGAAGCTGTTTGTAATGTACAGTGTTATAAAGGCCTAAAAGCTGTGTGGTGCTATAATGTTCTTAACTTCCTGTGTCTCGTTGTGTTCGAACCCCACATCAGGAAATTGCACTCGACTCCCCGAATCACTACAAAATAAAAAAAAGAATAAAAAAAGAGGGAAAAGCCTCGAACACTCGTCACTTCCTGTCAGTGTTATCGTCGTATCTTTTGTCTCCTTTTACTGTGACGTTTTTTATTTTGATCCTTTTTTTATTACTTTTGCCAACTAACCACACGACTTTGGGCCTCCTGATTATTTTTTTCTTTATGTGAAGGAACATTTAAACCTGTGTGATTTTCAAAATAAAATGTGGATGTGAGTCTTAAAGAGGAGAGGAAGGAGTGTTAATATGAAAGGGCTCCGTTTTAAAAGATGAAATAAAGGACAGAGCCTTTTTTGTGTGTGTTTCTCCAGAGAAAGCCTTATATGCAAACCTTCCACCTGTTCTTAAAGTGCCATCCCTGTACAGCGCCACCTGTCCTCTCATGATGAACACTGCGCCCTGTTCCCATCCGTCAGTATTAGCATAGATAGACTGCAGTTTGTTAGTTTACACACGTTTGTGCAATTTTCTGTATTTTTTTGTTCCATGA
Source organism: Dicentrarchus labrax (assembly GCF_905237075.1). Lineage (NCBI taxonomy): Eukaryota > Metazoa > Chordata > Actinopteri > Moronidae > Dicentrarchus > Dicentrarchus labrax. Next base: position 616,498 of record NW_026136706.1, on the reverse strand, counting down.
CAGTATTTTTTTGTCAGTATTACCTTTTTTTGTTGAATTTCCAACACAAATTTCTTTTTTTGTTTTGTTTTTATTTGAGAATTTACCATTTTATTTATGTGAGTCATTTTATATTTCCTAATTTTATTTATTTCATACTGTAGTGTACAGTATTAGAGTTCCTCACACATAGATATATTTTAGTAAAATGATTCTGTCATTGACTATTGGAGCAAACTATGAATAGAGGGCGAAAATTCACTTCTTTTGTTTTATTGTTTTATTTCAAACTACTGGAAATTCTAAATTTGGGGAACTTTTGATACGATTATTATTATTGTGAAAACACTGTATTTTTGAGAGTAAAAATCCACTTTATTCATCCCACTGAAAAGGTGAAAAAGGACTGATGATGAAGATGATGAAGGAATTCCTGAAATGTCTGAAGTATTATTATTATTATTATTATTATTATTATTGAATTTTTAATTTCTCTTGGAGATGCTCGAATAAATGTAGCCAAATTAAATTTTAATAAAACTGTGTTATTCTTCTTGTAACCGGCTTCATTCATTCACACACAGTCAACACATTTATATTTAATAACAATAACACTAACTTGAATTTACAGTTCATTTCATTATATTTGTAAATATATATAAATATATAAATATTGAATGTGTTTGATATCACAAACAGACTCTTTGATTAAAGTGTGACAATACATTTTATTTTTATTAAAGTACCAAAATAAAAGCACTCACTAGCTGATATTACTGGATTATAATTAATGTTTTCATCACTTTAATGATGCTGCTGGAGCTTTTAAATGACTATAATAGTTCAATCTATAATAATCATTATTGATTATATTGTAATTAATCAATCTGTAGAGTAAATACTTCAGTGAGATGATTATTGACAGCTGCAGTTTGGAATATTAATTATTATTAATTATTAAACAGAATAAACAATATGTAAACTACAGTAAAACTTCCAACAAAGGCAGGGTCCCAAATAAAGGCTGGTCTCCAATAGAGGCCTGGTCTGTATAAAACATCTTTAAACCCACCGATTCGCTGCTTTAAGCCGTTTAGATCTCCTACACAGATATAGATGTTTAACCTTCTGTCAGTATGGATGCTGCGTGTCATCCTCTCTCTCTCCACCCACCTTTCCTGTCTCTCTACAGCTGTCTCGATAAAAATAAAGTCAACGAAAAGGCCAAAGAAATAACTTTAAAAAAAAAAAAGTTTAACATTCATTCATTCAGACTCGCTGTAAACAAGAGACCAGATCATAAAGTCCGTACGGTCCATTCCTCCATTATTTATATTCCTTAAGTCCGTCAGGGTCAATCAGAACAAAGTGTTTCATTAAATTATTCCGAGCTGTGAATATTATCATGTGCAGTCTATTGCTCGCTGTCTGTTTACTGTCTGTACGCCGGCTGCCGTAAATCTTCAGCTGCTGTTAAACCAGGTTCATGTTCAGTGTCATTCATGTCCCAATAGACACCTGTCCCTAATAAAGGCCTTTCCCTAATAAAGGCCTGTCCCCAGTAAAAGCGTGTCCCCAATAAAGGCCTGTCCCCAAAAAAGGCCTGTCCACAATAGACGCCTGTCCTCAATAAAGACCTGTCCCTAATAAACGCCTGTCCCTAATATATGCCTGTCCCAAATAAAGGCCTGCCCATAATAAAGGCCTGTCCCCAGTAAAAGCCTGTCCCCAATAAAGGCCTGTCCCCAATACACGCATGTCTCTAATAAAGACCTGTCCCTTATAAACGCCTGTCCCTAATATAGGCCTGTCCCAAATAAAGGCCTGCCCCTAATAAAGGCCTGTCCCCAATAGACGTCTGTCCTCAATAAAGACCTGTCCTTAAAAAAGGCCTGTCCCAAATAAAGGCCTGTCCCCAATAAAGGCATGTCCACCTTTCCCCAATAAAGACTTGTCCCCAATAAAGGCCTGTCCCAAATAAAGGCCTGTCCGCCTGTCCCCAATAGACGCCTGTCCCCAATAAAGACCTGTCCTCAATAAAGGCCTGTCTGCCTCTCCCCAATAATTCAGTTCAGTTCAGTTTTATTTGTATAGCACCGATTCATAACAGAAGTTATCTCAGGACACTTTTCAAATAGAGCAGGTCTAGACCGAACTCTTTATAACATTTACAGAGACCCAACAGTACCACCATGAGCAAGGAAAAACTGCGTTTTAAGAGGCACAAACGTCGGAGAGACCCCGACTCTAGGTGGGAGAGAGAGGGGGGGGGAGAGAGCAGAGATAATGATAGAAGGACAGAGAGAGATAGACGCCTGTCCCCAAATAGATGCCTGTCCCATATAAAGGCCTGTCCCAATTAACCCTTTAGGTGCCAGGTTTTATTTTTTAAAATACTAGATTTTGACATCTAAATTTCAGAAGGCTCTGGCTTGATAGTGGTTTGAGATAGAGACAAAGTGTAAATGAGACAAATATTGAGAATGACCTAAAGTTTATCTAGGGAGAAAATTTGCCCATCTAATTTGCATATTATGGCGGCGGCCATATTGGATTATGTAATTTCCATGAAATACCTGATATTTTGAAAGAGAGTTGAATTTATTTCATCAGATTCACCCCCCCTCCATCCATTTGTTATGTTGTCCACATATCAAATGAACAGGGAAAAGGTAAATTGTAAGCCAAGAGTCTTAACCTAGAACTATAATAATAATGATAACAGTAGGCGTCTTTTAGCTGCAGAGGCCTAATCTGTGCCCATCTATCCAGATAAAAGTTTGTAGTATTTGTAGAGTGTGGAACCTCTCATTGCAATGCACAGTACAGAGACAGTATGAACAATATTGAGACACTCCAGCAATACCGCTTCAGCTTAAATAGCGCTGTGGCACACTATTTCCGGTTTCTCACTCAACAGTTTGGACGGGACTTGCTCGAACATTTTGCATTGAAACATGACATATTTCTGAGCTAAGGTCTAAGTACGGGATGTCTGCCAACTAGTGGAGGGGAGTATGAACGAGATATAGATACTATATCGATACTCTATAAGGAGAAAAGAGCTGTTTGATTCAGTACCGTGTCGTGTCGCTATTTTGCAACTTTGGTGCTGAAAGGGTTAAAGGCCTGCGGGTTGGGGGGGGCGGTTCAGTGATTTAAATTTTGTGGTATTAAATTTAAATTTGCAGCCTCTTCCATCAACTAGTGTCTAGTTACGTTTATTTAATATTTATTATATAATATTTATTATTTATTTTATAATATTTATTATATTATGATGGTGTGAGCTGTTGGAGAGTCTCTTCATGTTAAACTCATGTGAGGACTCAGCAGATAACAATAGTAGAACGATATTAGAACCATAATAGAACTGCTAATACTGATACTTTTACTACTGCTAAGCCTAATTTTACTGCTACTTGTACTGCTAATACTACTACTGCTAATGCTACTACTGCTATTGCCAATAGGCCTACTTCTACTACAATACTAATACTAATGGCTAATAATACTGCTTATACTAATACTTCTACTAATACTGCTATTGTTAATAGTGCTACTGCTAATACTAGTTCTGCTACTACTGCTAACACTGCTAATAGGCTACCAGCCTTTGCTACCACTGCTAATACTTGTACTGCTAGTAGTCTAGCTAGTAGTGCTTGTGTCCTTGAGATAATGCTAATGTCTGAGAGCTATCAGTCGGTCTGATGGACTTTAGAATAATTAAGAATAATAAGAGTCTTTGAAGTCTGAAGCAGAGACTGAAACTGACCCTGAACTCTATTCACTGGATTAATGAATGCTAATAAAAACAGATAAAAGTTTACAGAGCTGTTTTATTCAAGAAAAACACGAATTATTAACATTCATCCCCAGAGTTTACAGTGAACACATCAGATACTATATTCTTCTGAATGTATTTCAATAAAGCAACAATAATGCCTTCTCCTTACTCTAAACTGCTAATGCTAATGCTACTGTTACTGCTAATGCTAATATAAACCACTACAATATATACTACTACAATTTATAGTTCAATTTTTAATTCAATTCAATTCAATTTTATTTGTATAGCGCCAATTCATAACAGAAGTTATCTCAGGACCCTTTTCAAATAGAGCAGGTCCAGACCGAACTCTTTATAACATTATTTACAGAGACCCAACAGTACCACCATGAGCAAGACCTTGGAGACAAGGGCAAGGAAAAACTGCCTGTTAAAAGGCAGAAACCTAGGACAGATCCTTCGGCTCTAGGTGGGTGGTCGTCTGTCTTGACCAGTTGGGGTGAAAGAGAGAGACAGAGAGAGAGAGAGAGAGACAGACAGACAGACAGACAGACAGGTGCACAGCAACAACAGTATTGGCAATGGCAATCTAGCAGGACCATGGCAGGAGGCTCCACCAGGATCGATAAGAACCTGCGAGACGATATACTACAAAATATATACTACAAATTATACTACAATATAAACCACTACAATATATACTGCAATATATACTTCTACAATATACTACTACAATATACACTACTACAATATATACAACTACAATATATACTTCTACAATATATATTACTACAATATATACTACAACTATATACTACTACAATATATACTACTACAATATATAATACAATATATACTACAATATATACTACTATAGATAACACTACAATATATACTATTATATATACTACTACACTATATATTACTACAATATGTAATACTACAGTATATACTACTACAATATATACTACTACAATATATACTACTACAATATATACTATTATATATACTACTACAGTATATACTACAATATATACTACTACAAAAATATACTACTACAATATATACTATTATATATACTACTACAATATATACTACAATATATACAACTACAATACATACTTCTACAATATATATTACTACGATATATACTACTACTATATACTACTACAAATATATATTATTATATATACTACTACAATATACACTACAATATATACTACTACAATATATACTTCTACAATATATAATACTACAATATATACTAAAATATATACTACTACTATATATATTACTACAATATACTACAACAATATATACTACTACTATATACTTCTACAATATATAATACTACAATATATACTACAATATATAATACTACAATATATACTACAATATATACTACTACAATATATACTACAATATATAGTATAATATATACTACAATATACAATATATACTACTACTATATACTACTACAATATATACTACAATATATACAACTACAATATACCATACACCCTCACCACATTCAAGAGTAGGCTTAAGACATTCCTCTTTGATAAAGCTTATAGTTAGGGCTGGATCAGGTGAGTCCTGAACCATCCCTTAGTTATGCTGCTATAGGCCTAGACTATCGGGGGATTTCCCATGGTGCACTGAGCTACTCTCTTCCTCTCTCTTTCTGCACTCATTCATGTCCCTTTAATGCATGTTACTAACTCCACTTCTTCCCCGGAGTTCTTGTGCTTTCTCGTCTCGCAGGTTCTCATGGATCCTGGTGGAGCCTCCTGCCATGGTCCTGCTTGACTGCCATTGCCAATACTGTTGTTGCTGTGCACCTGTCTGTCGCTCTCTCTCTCTCTCTCTCTCTCTCTCTCTCTCTCTCTCTCTCACCCCAACTGGTCGAGACAGACGACCACCCACCTAGAGCCGGAGGATCTGTCCTAGGTTTCTGCCTTTTAACAGGCAGTTTTTCCTTGACCTTGTCGCCAAGTGCTTGCTCATGGTGGTACTGTTGGGTCTCTGTAATTAATGTTAAAGAGTTCGGTCTAGACCTGCTCTATTTGAAAAGTGTCCTGAGATAACTTCTGTTATGAATTGGCGCTATACAAATAAAATTGAATTGAAAATTGAATTGAATATATACTTCTACAATATATATTACTACAACATATACTACTACAAAAATATACTACTACAATATATACTACAATATATACTACTACAATATATATTACTACAATATATACTACTACTATATACTACTACAAATATATACTATTATATATACTACTACAATATATACTACAATATACACAACTACAATATATACTTCTACAATATATATTACTACAATATATACTAAAATATATACTACTACTATATATATTACTACAATATACTACAACAATATATACTACTACTATATACTTCTACAATATATAATACTACAATATATACTACAATATATACTACTACAATATATAGTATAATATATACGACAATATACAATATATACTACTACAATATATAATACCACAATATATACTACTACAATATATACTACTACTATATACTTCTACAATATATACTACTACAATATATACTACTACAATATATACTACTACTATATACTTCTACAATATATACTACTACAATATATATTACTACGATATATACTACTACTATATACTACTACAATATATACTACAATATATACAACTACAATATATACTTCTACAATATATATTACTACAATATATACCACTACAATATATACTACTACAAAAATATACTACTACAATATATACTACAATATATACTACTACAATATATATTACTACAATATATACTACTACTATATACTACTACAAATATATACTATTATATATACTACTACAATATATACTACAATATACACAACTACAATATATACTTCTACAATATATATTACTACAATATATACTACTACAATATATAATTCTAGAATATATACTACAATATATACTACTAGAATATATACTACAAAATATATACAACAAATTATACTACAATATAAACCACTACAATATATACTACTACAATATACTACTACAATATATACTACTACAATATATACAACTACAATATATACTTCTACAATATATACTACTACAATATATACTACTACAATATATACTACTACTATATACTTCTACAATATATACTACTACAATATATATTACTACGATATATACTACTACTATATACTACTACAATATATACTACAATATATACAACTACAATATATACTTCTACAATATATATTACTACAATATATACCACTACAATATATACTACTACAAAAATATACTACTACAATATATACTACAATATATACTACTACAATATATATTACTACAATATATACTACTACAAATATATACTATTATATATACTACTACAATATATACTACAATATACACAACTACAATATATACTTCTACAATATATATTACTACAAAATATACTACTACAATATATAATTCTAGAATATATACTACAATATATACTACTAGAATATATACTACAAAATATATACAACAAATTATACTACAATATAAACCACTACAATATATACTACTACAATATACTACTACAATATATACTACTACAATATATACAACTACAATATATACTTCTACAATATATACTACTACAATATACACAACAACTATATACTACTACAATATATACCACAATATATACTACTACAATATATAATACAATATATACTACTATAATATATACTACTATATATAATACTACAATATATACTATTATATATACTACTACATTATATATTACTACAATATGTAATACTACAGTATACAATACATAATACTATAATATATACTACTACAATATATATTACAAATTATACTACAATATAAACCACTACAATATATACTACAATATAGACTAATACAATATATACTACTACAGTATATACTACAACTATATACTACTACAATATATACTACTACAATATATAATACAATATATACTACTACAATATATACTACTATATATATACTACTATATATACTACTACAATATATGCTACAATATATACTACTACAATATATACTACAATATATGCTACAATATATACTACTACAATATATAATACAATATATACTACTACTCCCACTACCTCTGGTGGTAGCAGTAGCAGCATTAGCATAGTATCTGCTGTGTAGTTTTGTATTACAACTGCTACTGTAATACAACCTGCTATCTACTGCTAATATGCTAGTAATACTAGTAATGTAGTAATGCTAGTAATGCTAGTAATGCTAGCAGAGCTGCCAACTCTCACGCTTTCGCCGTGTGACACACTTTTGCCTGTTTTCACACGCACTCACGCCACACATCCAATTTCTCACGCAAAAAAATCCGATCTTGGGCCGTTTTGGTCCCCTGCAGTTTTTACCGTCCAAAAACAATGTTCCGCTATAGTAAAGAGAGAGTCGTCAAGCACTAGGACCAAGAGGAAAACGGCCGCTCAAGCTGAAGCCTGTTTCCCTTAGTTTAGACCCGCCCACAAGCTCCTCGATTGGCTCTGCCGTTTCTTGTGTGATTGGCCGTCCCCACTGTCACTCCATCTTGCTTGCACACCGGTCTTCTTGTTGCCCAGGTAATATCAGAGGTTTAATTCACGTTTGAATCGGTGTCCATGTGCGTTATGCGTGCGTGTGTGTCCAGAATGTTTTTTCTATATTTACATTTACATTCTTTACAACCAGTCAAACCAAAGAAGGGAACAGTAAACGTAAAAGTAGCAATAGAAAACTAGAAGAACTATTATTGTGTATTGGGGGCGCCCGCTGGTTAGCTCAGTCGGTAGAGCTGGCGACCCATATACGGAGTTGCTGCAGCGGCACGGCTCAAATCCGACCCGCTGCCCTTTGCTGCGTGTCATCCCCTCTCTCTCCATCCACCATCGCTGTCTCCCTACAGCTGTCTCTATAAATAAAGCCATCAAAAGGCCCAAAAAAATAACTTAAAAAAAAAAAAGGGTATGTAACAATGAAATGTCGGCCAATTGAGTACTCGATCTCTTAAACTTTAAATCTTGAAATAAATTCTTTGTGTGTGCGTGTGAACATGATTTAGTGTGGTGAAAGCTGTCATAACAAGCAGCAGGAGAGCACCTTGTTAACCTCGTGGTATACTGCATGCCTAATCAAAATATCAATCAACCTACAGGTACCTAGGTCCAATCTTAAACACTGGTCTATGAATAAGGCTTTATTGTGATACAGGCAGTCATTTAGACACAACAATAGTTTTCTGCTTGAATGTTCAGCTCAAGTCTAGAAGGCCCTACAAGTCATGATGCTGAACATGAATCAGAATAAGTTGAGGTATCGCACATCTTTAGCAGACCACCCAAAAATCCACTAGAATGCAGGAAATCACATCTACTTAATCCAAAATTTCCCGGGGGTGAACCTTCTGTTTCTCAGAATGTCACCAATATTGTCCATCTCCAGTAGGCTGCCCCTATCAGCGGCTTTGGGCCCCCCACAAACCACCAGAATGCAGGGTACAACATCAAATGAACTCCAATTCTCTGATATCCGAGCCACCAACTTGTGTGGCTGCGTGCCCGGCATAATTTTGGTCACCCCCGACAAAATCTTACTCCAAGGTTTTTTGAAAAGTTGGCAGGTATGTGCTAGTAATGTAGTAATGTAGTAATGCTAGTAATGTAGAAATGCTAGTAATGCTAGTAATACTAGTAATGTAGTAATACTAGTAATGTAGTAATGCTAGTAATACTAGTAATGTAGTAATGTAGTAATGTAGTAATGTAGTAATGTAGTAATGCTAGTAATGCTAGTAATGTAGTAATCCTACCAATGCTAGTAATGCTAGTAATGTAATAATGTAGTAATGTAGTAATGTAATAATGCTAGTAATGTAGTAATGTAATAATGCTAGTAATGTAGTAATGTAGTAATGTAATAATGCTAGTAATGTAGTAATGTAATAATGCTAGTAATGTAGTAATGTAGTAATGCTAGTAATGTTAGTAATGTAGTAATGCTAGTAATGTAGTAATGTAATAATGCTAGTAATGTAGTAATGCTAGTAATGTAGTAATGTAGTAATGTAATAATGCTAGTAATGTAGTAATACTAGTAATGTAGTAATGTAGTAATGTAGTAATGCTAGTAATGTAGTAATGTAGTAATGTAATAATGCTAGTAATGTAGTAATGCTAGTAATGTAGTAATGTAATAATGCTAGTAATGTAGTAATACTAGTAATGTAGTAATGTAGTAATGCTAGTAATGTAGTAATGCTAGTAATGTAATAATGTAGTAAAACTAGTAATGTAGTAATGTAGTGATGCTAGTAATGTAGTAATGTTAGTAATACTAGTAATGTAGTAATGTAATAATGCTAGTAATGTAGTAATGCTAGTAATGTTAGTAATGTAGTAATGCTAGTAATGTAGTAATACTAGTAATGTAGTAATGCTAGTAATGTAATAATGTAGTAATGTAGTAATGTAATAATGCTAGTAATGTAGTAATGTAATAATGCTAGTAATGTAGTAATGTAGTAATGTAATAATGATAGTAATGTAGTAATGTAATAATGCTAGTAATGTAGTAATGTAGTAATGCTAGTAATGTAGTAATGTAATAATGCTAGTAATGTAGTAATGTAGTAATGTAATAATGCTAGTAATGTAGTAATGCTAGTAATGTAGTAATGTAATAATGCTAGTAATGTAGTAATGCAGTAATGCTAGTAATGTAGTAATGTAATAATGCTAGTAATGTAATAATGTAGTAATGTAGTAATGTAGTAATGCTAGTAATGTAGTAATGCTAGTAATGTAATAATGTAGTTAAACTAGTAATGTAGTAATGTAGTGATGCTAGTAATGTAGTAATGTTAGTAATACTAGTAATGTAGTAATGTAATAATGCTAGTAATGTAGTAATGCTAGTAATGTTAGTAATGTAGTAATGCTAGTAATGTAGTAATACTAGTAATGTAGTAATGCTAGTAATGTAGTAATACTAGTAATGTAGTAATGTAGTAATGTAGTAATACTAGTAATGTAGTAATGCTAGTAATGTAGTAATGTTAGTAATACTAGTAATGTAATAATGCTAGTAATGTAGTAATGCTAGTAATGTTAGTAATGTAGTAATGCTAGTAATGTAGTAATACTAGCAATGTAGTAATGCTAGTAATGTAGTAATGTAGTAATACTAGTAATGTAGTAATACTAGTAATGTAGTAATGTAGTAATACTAGTAATGTAGTAATGCTAGTAATGTAGTAATGTAATAATGCTAGGAATGTAGTAATGTAACAATGCTAGTAATGTAGTAATGTAGTAATACTAGTAATGTAATAATGTAGTAAAACTAGTAATGTAGTAATACTAGTAATGTAATAATGTAGTAAAACTAGTAATGTAGTAATGTAGTGATGCTAGTAATGTAGTAATGTAGTAAAACTAGTAATGTAGTAATGTAGTAAAACTAGTAATGTAGTAATGTAGTAAAACTAGTAATGTAGTAATGTAGTAATACTAGTAATGTAATAATGTAGTAATACTAGTAATGTAATAATGTAGTAAAACTAGTCATGTAGTAATGTAGTGATGCTAGTAATGTAGTAATGTTAGTAATACTAGTAATGTAGTAATGTTAGTAATGTAGTAATACTAGTAATGTAATAATGTAGTAAAACTAGTAATGTAGTGATGCTAGTAGTGTAGTAATGTTAGTAATACTAGTAATGTAATAATGTAGTAAAACTAGTAATGTAGTAATGTTAGTAATACTAGTAATGTAATAATGTAGTAAAACTAGTAATGTAGTGATGCTAGTAATGTAGTAATGTTAGTAATACTAGTAATGTAGTAATGTTAGTAATGTAGTAATACTAGTAATGTAATAATGTAGTAATGTAGTAATGTAGTAATACTAGTAATGTAGTAATGTAGTAATACTAGTAATGTAGTAATGCTAGTAATGCTAGTAATACTAGTAATGTAGTAATGTAGTAATGTAATAATGCTAGTCATGTAGTAATGTAGTAATACTAGTAATGTAGTAATGTAGTAAAACTAGTAATGTAGTAATGCTAGTAATGTAGTAATGTAGTAATACTAGTAATACTAGTAATGTAGTAATGCTAGTAATACTAGTAATGTAGTAATGTAATAATGCTAGTAATGTAGTAATGTAGTAATACTAGTAATGTAGTAATGTAGTAAAACTAGTAATGTAGTAATGCTAGTAATGTAGTAATGTAGTCATGCTAGTAATGTAGTAATGTTAGTAAGTGTGGTATATTGTATTATATTATATTATGTTATATTGTGTAATATCATATTGTATTGTATTATATTATAGTATATTATATTATGTTATATTGTATTATATTGTATTATATTACATTGTATTATTTTATTTATATTATATTATACTGTATTATATTATATTATATTGTATTATTTTATATTGTATTATATTATATTATATTGTATTATATTATATTATACTGTATTATTTTATATTATATTTTACTGTATTATATTATATTATATTATACTGTATTATTTTATATTATATTTTACTGTATTATATTATATTACATTATGTTATACTCTATTCTATTCCATTATATTATATTGTATTATTTTATATTTTATTATATTATATTGTATTGTATTATATCATATTGTATTACATTATATTATATTATATTTTGTTATATTATATTGTATTATATTATATTGTATTGTATTGTATTATATTATATTATATTATATTGTATTATTTTACATGATATTATATTGTATTGTTTTATTTCATATTATATTATATTATATTGTATTATATTGTATTATTTTATATTATATTATACTGTATTATATTATGTTTTATTATATTATATTATATTGTATTATATTGTAGTATATTATATTATATTATATTGTATTATATTGTATTATATTATATTATATTGTATTATACTGTAGTATATTATATTATATTGTATTATATTGTAGTATATTATATTATATTATATTGTATTATATTGTATTATATTATATTATATTATATTATATTGTATTATACTGTAGTATATTATATTATATTGTATTATATTATATTATATTGTATTATATTGTATTATATTACATTATATTATATTATATTGTATTATACTGTAGTATATTATATTATATTGTATTATACTGTAGTATATTATATTGTATTATACTGTAGTATATTATATTATATTGTATTATACTGTAGTATATTATATTATATTATATTGTATTATATTATATTATATTGTATTATATTATATTATATTGTGTGAAATTGTGTGAAATTGTGTTATATTGTATATTAATATAGATGTATTTCAATATTTTTGGGGGACTGAGGAAGAGGCGGGATAAGGATGTTCCGCCATCTACGCGATGACGTCATTTGCGGTGCGTGGGTCGTCATTAGGCGCCGGACAGATGCAGTCAGAGGTGAGTGTCCCGCTGCTGTTGAATGAACGTCCATGCGGGTGAACACGGGCCGCTGTTTGTCCCCCGCTGAGGACTTAGTGTACCGGGTTGCTCCTGGGAACAGTCCGGCACGCTGCTCCGCTGCGCTGGAGGCGGTTACCGGCTGTGAACCGGGAGAGAGCGGGTGTTGTTTCCTGGGAGGAGGAAGAGGAGAGCTAGTTAGCTGCTAGCTGTTAGCTGCTAGCTGTTAGCAGGCGGTACTGCTGTGTGTTTGGCTAACGGAGCTAACAGCTAACTGAGCTACACACACAGTCAGATAGCAGCTAACAGCTAACTGAGCTACACACACAGTCAGATAGCAGCTAACAGCTAACCAGAGTTTAATGAGACAGTTCATAAAGAGAGTAATACTTGTACTGCTGTACTACAGTATAGGTGTAATATCAGTGTAATATCAGTGTAACATTACACTGATGTTAATGTAACATTAGTTTAATATCAGTGTAATATTAAGATAAGATAAAATATTCCTTTATTTGTCCCACAATGGGGAAATTTCAATGTTGCAGTAGCAAAGTGGATGGAGGGAAAAAAACAGTATAAAAACAGTAAGAGTAGGAAAATATAAGAAATAAAAAACACTATGTACAAGAGAAAAGAGAAAAAACAGTAAGAATCCACAAACAACAGATAACACAAATATTACAACAGTAACAACAGATAACACAAATATTACAACAACAGTAACAACAGATAACACATATTACAACAGTAACAACAGATAACACAAATATTACAACAGTAACAACAGATAACACAAATATTACAACAAAAGATAACACAAATATTACAACAGTAACAACAGATAACACAAATATTACAACAGATAACACAAATATTACAACAACAGTAACAACAGATAACACAAATATTACAACAGTAACAACAGATAACACAAATATTACAACAAAAGATAACACAAATATTACAACAGTAACAACAGATAACACAAATATTACAACAGTAACAACAGATAACACAAATATTACAACAACTAACAACAGATAACACAAATATTACAACAGTAACAGATAACACAAATATTACAACAACAGTAACAACAGATAACACAAATATTACAACAGTAACAACAGATAACACAAATATTACAACAAAAGATAACACAAATATTACAACAGTAACAACAGATAACACAAATATTACAACAGTAACAACAGATAACACAAATATTAAAACAACAGATAACACAAATATTACAACAACAGTAACAACAGATAACACAAATATTACAACAACAGTAACAACAGATAACACAAATATTACAACAGTAACAACAGATAACACAAATATTACAACAGTAACAACAAATAACACAAATATTACAACAGTAACAACAGATAACACAAATATTACAACAGTAACAACAGATAACACAAATATTACAACAACAGTAACAACAGATAACACAAATATTACAACAACAGTAACAACAGATAACACAAATATTACAACAGTAACAACAGATAACACAAATATTACAACAAAAGATAACACAAATATTACAACAGTAACAACAGATAACACAAATATTACAACAGTAACAACAGATAACACAAATATTACAACAACAGATAACACAAATATTACAACAGTAACAACAGATAACACAAATATTACAACAACAGTAACAACAGATAACACAAATATAACAACAGTAACAACAGATAACACAAATATTACAACAAAAGATAACACAAATATTACAACAGTAACAACAGATAACACAAATATTACAACAACAGTAACAACAGATAACACAAATATTACAACAGTAACAACAGATAACACAAATATTACAACAACAGTAACAACAGATAAAACAAATATTACAACAACAGTAACAACAGATAACACAAATATTACAACAACAGTAACAACAGATAACACAAATATTACAACAAAAGATAACACAAATATTACAACAGTAACAACAGATAACACAAATATTACAACAGTAACAGATAACACAAATATTAAAACAACAGATAACACAAATATTACAACAGTATCAACAGATAACAAATATTACAACAGTAACAACAGATAACACAAATATTACAACAGTAACAACAGATAACACAAATATTAAAACAACAGATAACACAAATATTACAACAACAGTAACAACAGATAACACAAATATTACAACAGTAACAACAGATAACACAAATATTACAACAAAAGATAACACAAATATTACAACAGTAACAACAGATAACACAAATATTACAACAGTAACAACAGATAACAACAGATAACACAAATATTACAACAGTAACAACAGATAACACAAATATTACAACAACTAACAACAGATAACACAAATATTACAACAGTAACAACAGATAACACAAATATTACAACAACAGTAACAACAGATAACACAAATATTACAACAGTAACAACAGATAACACAAATATTACAACAAAAGATAACACAAATATTACAACAGTAACAACAGATAACACAAATATTACAACAGTAACAACAGATAACACAAATATTACAACAGTAACAACAGATAACACAAATATTACAACAACTAACAACAGATAACACAAATATTACAACAGTAACAACAGATAACACAAATATTACAACAACAGTAACAACAGATAACACAAATATTACAACAGTAACAACAGATAACACAAATATTACAACAAAAGATAACACAAATATTACAACAGTAACAACAGATAACACAAATATTACAACAGTAACAACAGATAACACAAATATTAAAACAACAGATAACACAAATATTACAACAGTAACAACAGATAACACAAATATTACAACAACAGTAACAACAGATAACACAAATATTACAACAGTAACAACAGATAACACAAATATTACAACAGTAACAACAAATAACACAAATATTACAACAGTAACAACAGATAACACAAATATTACAACAGTAACAACAGATAACACAAATATTACAACAACAGTAACAACAGATAACACAAATATTACAACAACAGTAACAACAGATAACACAAATATTACAACAGTAACAACAGATAACACAAATATTACAACAAAAGATAACACAAATATTACAACAGTAACAACAGATAACACAAATATTACAACAACAGATAACACAAATATTACAACAGTAACAACAGATAACACAAATATTACAACAACAGTAACAACAGATAACACAAATATAACAACAGTAACAACAGATAACACAAATATTACAACAAAAGATAACACAAATATTACAACAGTAACAACAGATAACACAAATATTACAACAACAGTAACAACAGATAACACAAATATTACAACAGTAACAACAGATAACACAAATATTACAACAACAGTAACAACAGATAAAACAAATATTACAACAACAGTAACAACAGATAACACAAATATTACAACAACAGTAACAACAGATAACACAAATATTACAACAAAAGATAACACAAATATTACAACAGTAACAACAGATAACACAAATATTACAACAGTAACAGATAACACAAATATTAAAACAACAGATAACACAAATATTACAACAGTATCAACAGATAACAAATATTACAACAGTAACAACAGATAACACAAATATTACAACAGTAACAACAGATAACACAAATATTAAAACAACAGATAACACAAATATTACAACAGTAACAACAGATAACACAAATATTACAACAACAGTAACAACAGATAACACAAATATAACAACAGTAACAACAGATAACACAAATATTACAACAAAAGATAACACAAATATTACAACAGTAACAACAGATAACACAAATATTACAACAACAGTAACAACAGATAACACAAATATTACAACAGTAACAACAGATAACACAAATATTACAACAACAGTAACAACAGATAAAACAAATATTACAACAACAGTAACAACAGATAACACAAATATTACAACAACAGTAACAACAGATAACACAAATATTACAACAAAAGATAACACAAATATTACAACAGTAACAACAGATAACACAAATATTACAACAGTAACAGATAACACAAATATTAAAACAACAGATAACACAAATATTACAACAGTATCAACAGATAACACAAATATTACAACAGTAACAACAGATAACACAAATATTACAACAGTAACAACAGATAACACAAATATTACAACAGTAACAACAGATAACACAAATATTACAACAACAGTAACAACAGATAACACAAATATTACAACAGTAACAACAGATAACACAAATATAACAACAGTAACAACAGATAACAACAGATAACACAAATATCACAACAACAGTAACAACAGATAACACAAATAGTAAAAATAGTACAAATTGTAGCAGCAGCAGTTGCACATGGGCAATAGGTTGCACAGTGAAATGAAATAGTGCACATTGTTATTATCAACAACGGGGGGGCTACTGGGAGAAGTGCTGGTTGTTAAACAGTCTGACAGCAGCAGGGAGGAAGGACCTATGATATCTCCCCTTCACACATTTGGGGTGAAGGAGTCTGTCACTGAAGGAGCTGCTCAGTGTACGTATGGTGTCCTGCATGGGGTGGGAGACATTGTCCATCAGTGATGATAACTTTGCTATTATCCTCCTCTCTCCCACCACCTGTACTGAGTTGAGGGGGCAACCCAGGACAGAGCTGGCCTTCTTGATTAGTTTGTCGAGTCTCTTCCTGTCGACTGCTGAGATGCTGCTGCTCCAGCAGACCACTCCAAAGAAAATGGCTGATGCGACAACAGTATCAAAGAAGTATGAATAGAATAGAATGTAATATTAGTGTAATGATAGTGTAATAATAATGTTATATTAGTGAAATGTTGATATGTAATTAAATGAGATAATAAGCAGAGTATCCATCTGTAATCAGATTACAGATGTAATCTGTAGAGATCAATGTCAGATTGTCCTCTGTTTCCAATAATAATAATGTATAAATACTAATCACAGTGAGACAGAGGGCCATATATATATATATATATATATATATATTATTCCGAAGGTTTATTAATGTAATAAATATGATGATTTATTCCCACAATAATACTGACTCATATCACAATATGGTGTGCAGTCCTGGTTACCATGGAAACAGTGAATAAACACGGTGTTACAGACAAACAGCTGGATGCTAAAATCACCTCTTTACATAACAAACATCCAGATATTCATATAATAATTCTGTTATTATATAATTCAATTAAATGCAATTAATTTGCTGAATCTAACAACAATGTTCTTGTTTATTATTAAATATATTTCCTGGAAAGGGTTGTGGATCCATATTAAGACGTGGGAATTATTATTATTATTATTGTACAGTAACTCCAGCTATCACATACACACACTACAGTAAGTTAGTGAATATACTTAAATAAATACACATTATAGAACGTTATTCATCATAAAAGCTCAGTTGGGTTTCCGCAAATTCATCTCAAGTAATTACAGTTTAAAATACAATATTTTACTTCGCAATACTGTGTGTACTACTGCTAGTATATTATTCTGTAATATACTGTAATATATATATATACTGTAATATATAATACAGTATTATATATATAGTACAGTACTGTATATATAATATATAATACAGTATATATATATTGCAGTATTATAAAAGGGTGTATGTGAGACTTTGCATTGAGAAGCAGACGAGTGGATATGAGTCAGGTTTTAAAGTGAAAGTGATCAATATGAAGCAGATTTGAGACAGAAACAATGTGAACAGTTTCTGTGTGACTGAATTAAAATCCGTCTGAATCATCAAACACAGACTGAAATAAATCCAGCTGATACCGATAAACTCATTCTCACTGTTGATCAATAAACCATATTACTGATCAATAATATTGGTCTCATGCAGACATTCACTGTCAGTACACAGAGAACAGGAAGTTGATTCAACATGAGGCCTGTGGTCCCGGTCGGGGACGCTAAATATAATAATATAAAGGAAACATATAATATTACGGAAGCCCTGAAGGGCCATGTATTCATACATTTTATTTCCTCCGTTTTCCCTTGATAACGAGTTAATTTCATTTGTTTTCCGAGATAAAGGGATAATTTTCTCGAGGTAATGAAACTTTGTTTTCCCGAGAGAACGATATAATTAATTTGAGATCTCAAGATAATGACTGTGATATGATAACTGTGGTCAAGCCAGCCGTTACTCTGATCTCCGTGGTCAAATCAGCCGCACTTAAATTTCTTAAACTTAAATTTAAAGTATTCTCAGCATTATGGTAATTGCGGAGAAACAGCATATTCACTTCCGGTTTTCAAAATAAAGGTATTAAGAACAGCAAGCTATAATGCAAACCTACATTTAAAATAAAATATGTTACATTAAAGTGTTTCATGCACCCATGATGAATAAAAAAACATACTTAATATCAAGCATTTTAACTGCACCAATGTGGAGAAATGTCAAAACAAAAGTTCCATATTTGTACCTCTAAGTAGCATCTTTTCTCATATTTGAGGTACTGTAAAAACATATTGCTCAATAATTCCTGGCTATGGATGGTATATTTGACTTCCACACATATAAGAATACAAGTATACTTAATATGAACCATTTTTACTGCACCAATATGGAGAAATTCAACAATAAAAGTCCCATATTTATACCTCCAGATTCCATATTTTCTTATATTTGAGCTACTTTAAAAACACTTTGCTCAATAATTCCTGGCTATGGATGGTATATTTGACTTCTACACATATAAGAATACAAGTATACTCAATATCAAGCATTTTTACTGCACCAATTTGGAGAAATTAAACAATAAAATTCCATATTTGTACCTGCTTTTACTATACCTCAAATATATGTAAATATGCCACTTGGAGATACAAATATGGAATTTTATTGTTGAATTTCTCCACAATATACAAGGCCAAAATATATTCCTTTAGACAGGACTGGCTGAAACAATTTCCCTGGCTGAGGTACAACAAAGGACGTAACGCAATGCACTGCGTGTACTGTCAGGAGTGCGGTCAGAATATGGCCGGAAATAGTGCATTCGTGAGCGGGTCAACAACGTTTCGTATCGAAACTTTAAAAAAACATAACATGTTAAAAAACACACGATATGCCGTGACAAGTGTGTAGGGAAAGCGGCCCCTCTCCCAGCTGCATTTCAGCGGCAGGTAGTAGTAATCATTATTATTATCATTAATAATTATTTTACGTGAAATGTTTGAGTTTGAAATGTTCTACTTCAGTGAAGCAATTTAAGCACAGGCACTTTTATTTGGAAATGTTTTATTTTGCTTAGTGTTTTAGTTTGAAATTTAGTTTCAATTTCAGCTCAGTGAAGCATTTTAAACACAATTTTTCTTTTTATATGTAATTGTGCTTCAAATAAAGACAAGAATTTCTCTACACCTTCTTGTTTAAAAATCACACCAATACACTAAAACCGGAAGAGAAGCATGCGCTGTTTACAAACAAGTAGTAGTAGTCCGCCATTGTTGTTGTTGTTATGACACGTCTAGCGGCGGCGGCTGAGGTTAAAGGCTAGAGAGGCGGGGCTAATACGTCATAGTTTCGGAAAAAATCAGTTTTCGCTGTCCAGACGACTCCGGCGTTCTCGGATTTTCACACTCTGGGACCCGTTTCCAAACCCCACCCCGAAAACGCTGTATCCGTCTGGACGCGAGGCCGATATGATAAGAGTAGTAGACGTTACGTTTTGAGTGGATGGCAAACGCGATACGCCGAAATGGATGCCATATAATATGTATATATGGATTATGTTAGTGTGAAATTGAACCCTACAGTATATGCCAATGTTGTTTTCAATAAAAACAACAATTGCACAAAGGAAGCCGATCCACTTTTCCATGTTGATAAGAGCATTAAAATGAGAAAAAATAATGGGACAAAAAGAAATCAAGGGACATTTAGAATAGATAAAAATGTGCGATTAATTGCGAGTTAACTGTGACATTAATGTGATTAATCGCGATTAAATATTTTTATCTTTTGACAGCACTAGTTTTTACAGTACCTCAAATATGAGAAAAGATGGCACTTGGAGGTACAAATATGGAACTTTTGTTTAGACATTTCTCCACATTGGTGCAGTTAAAATGCTTGATATTAAGTATGTTTTTTATTCATCATGGGCGCATGAAACACTTTAATGTAACATATTTTATTTTAAATGTAGGTTCGAATTATAGCTTACTGTTCTCAATACCTTTATTTTGGAAACTGGAAGTGAATACGCTGTTTCTCCGCAATTGCCATAATGCTGAGAATACTTGTACACTTGAAATTTAAGTGTGGCTGATTTGACCACGGAGATCGGAGTAACGGCTTGCTTGATCACAGTTATCATATCACAGTCATTATCTCGAGATCTCAAATTAATTATATCGTTATCTCGGGAAAAAAATGAAATTAACTCGTTATCAAGGGAAAACGGAGGAAATAAAATGTATGAATGCATGGCCCTTTAGGGCTTCCGTATAATATATAATATAATATATATTATATATAATAATAATTATATTATAATAATATATATATAATATATTATATAATAAATGCAGCGGCTCGGGTTCAAGTCCGACCTGTGGTCCTTTGCTGCATGCCATCCCTTCTCTCTCTCTGCCCCCCTTTCCTGTCTATCTTCGGCTCTATCAATTAAAAAGCCCCCCCAAAAAAACTAGCCAGATTCAAGATTCAATTTATTGTCCACCAAGGGGGAAATTCATCTCCACATCACTGCACCTGCAGTCACCACCGTAGGGGTGGGCGATATGGGCAAAAAATAATATCTCAATATTTTTTGGGATTTTGGCGATAACGATAATCAGTCGATATCCTTTAAAATGTGATTAGAATTGTCTGAGCTGGACTTGTGTCCACCAAACGCGTTTACAGCGCTGAGAGAGCTCAAAAACTCATTTTCCGAGCGCCCAGCGGTGTTAAAAGTTGAACAGATTTCAACTTGAAGCGCTCTGAGCGCTGCGCTAAAAAAAAAACGTCTCCGCTGACATCTTTTTACCGCTGAAGGCGCTTAGCGCTCTGAACGCTGAAGCCCATAGGACCCACGTCTCGGCACTAAATCATCTGAAGTACCGGTAGCTTCAGGGACTGGAGGTGTTTGCATTTTCTCTCTATCATCACAACGCGCTGCTAAACTGTTGCAAGGAGGATGCTAGCGAGAGGTCACGTGATCACGTCATGTGATCACGGAGGCCCACTAGTCGTGTGACTGAATCCTGCCATGCTGTAGAGAGCGCTGCTGCGCCGTGTATTAATGGATGTGAGGAGTTTCCGCGGGCGTTTCATTGTTTTTGTCGAAGTAATTTAAATACTCGATAATGGAAATTTGCACATCGTCAAAACAACAATGACGATATTATCGCAAACGATATATATCGCCCACCTCTACACCACCGTACAGTCAACACAGCACAGTCAATGTCGTTCAGACAACGCAGTACAGTCAGCACCGTACAGACAACACTGCACAGTCAACACCGTACAGAGAACACCGTACAGACAACACCTTACAGTCAACACAGTACAGTCAACGCCGTTCAGACAACGCCGTACAGAGAACACCGTACAGACAACACCTTACAGTCAACACAGTACAGTCAACGCCGTTCAGACAATGCCGTACAGAGAACACCGTACAGTCAACACCATACAGTCAACACAGTACAGTCAACGCCGTTCAGACAACGCCGTACAGTCAACGCCGTACAGTCAATGCCGTTCAGACAACGCCGTACAGACAACGCCGTACAGACAACACCGTACAGACAACACCGTACAGAGAACACCGTACAGACAACACCGTACAGTCAACACCGTACAGAGAATACCGTACAGACAATAAAGAAACACGCCATCCACAATAAACAAACAATCAAATAAATAATAAATGACAGGTGGACCTCACACTCACCACTTTGTTTAGAGCAACAATAGCTGTAGGGAACAGGCTTTTTCCGTAGCGAACTCTTTTGCACCTCAGTGTTCGGCATGTTGTAGAAACAGGAGGAGCACATTGTAGAAACAGGAGGAGCATGTTGTAGAAACTAACCCTAACCCTATATGAGGATGGGCTGGATGATGCTTTGATACAGTAGTAGGACAAGATGGGTGGAAACATGAAGTCCTTTGGGTTTGCTGGCTCCTTTTGAAGATGTCAGTGGTGTGTTGGTTGAAACTAAGTTTATTGTCCAGTGTTACTCAAAGGTATTTAAAACTGTCAACCATTCAACTGTTTGGTTATTGATAGTAATGGGGTGCTGTGGTTTCGGGGAAGCAATGATGATTTTGTGGTCGTACTGACATTGAGGTGGAGATGGTTGTCCTCACACCATTTGCTGCAGTGTGTGATGGTGCTGTGGTAGTCGAGGACGGAGTGTTTGTCTGTGAACAGGGCAATAATGGCTGTGTCGTCTGAATACTTGAGGTAGGTGGTGATGGCTGATGGACTGGTGCAGTCGTTGGTGTAGAGTGTGTACAAGAATGGGCTCAGCACACAGCCCTGCGATGCCCCGGTGTTGATGGTGTGTGCAGGTGATGTGGTATTGCCCACCTGCACCGCTTGCCGTCTGTTGATGAGGAAGTTGTGCAGGAGATGGATCAGGCGGATGGAGATGTTGAAATAGTGAAGCTTCTGGATCAACAGATGCTTTTGGATGATGTTAAAAAGCAGAGCTGAAGTCCACAAAAAGGATCCTGGTGAAGGTGCCTGGGGAGTCCAGGCTCTGGAGGAGTATTATTTATATACAGTCAAGCCCGAAATTATTCATACCCCTGGCAAATTTTGACTTAAAGTTACTTTTATTCAACCAGCAAGTTTTTTGTTTTTGACTGGAAATGACACAGGCGCCTCCCAGAAGATATTAAGACGATGTACAAGAGGCATCATTGTGGAAAAAAATATTTCTCAGCTTTTATTTACATTTGAACAAAAAGTGTCATGTCCAAAATTATTCATACCCTTTGCAAACTGTCACAGTGGGAAAATGGTGAATCTGGGCTCTGTTGGTGGCAACGTCTCAAGGCAGACAGTCTAACGGACACTGTAAACGGCTGGGTTCCACGGACACAGACCAAAGAGGACGTCACTTCTCCAGATAAGGCACACAAAAGCCTGCTTGGCCTTGGCAAATGTTCATCTGGACAAAGAAGAAGACTTTTGGTCTTCTGTTTTATGGTCAGATGAAACAAAAATTGAATTGTTTGGCCACAATGATATATCCTTCATTTGGCATAAAAAAGGAGAAACCTTCAACCCTAAGAACACCATCACCACTGTCAAACATGGTGGTGGGAACCTAATGCTTTGGGGGTGTTTTTCAGCCAATGGACCAGGGAACCTAATCACAGTAAACGGCACCATGAAAAAAGAGCAATACATCAAGATTCTCAACAACAACATCATCATGCAGTCTGCAGAGAAACTTGGCCTTGGGCACAAGTGGACATTTCAGCACGACAACGACCCAAAACACACAGCAACAGTGGTGAATATGTCTATGTCTGTATGTGACTGTATATGACTGTATGTCTGAATGTGCCTGTATATGTCTGTATATGTCTGTATGTGCCTGTATATGTCTGTATATGACTGTATGTGCCTGTCTGTATGTGTCTGTATGTGTCTTTATGTGTCTTTATATGTCTTTATATGTCTGTATGTCTGTATGTGCCTGTATATGACTGTATGTGCCTGTCTGTATGTGTCTTTATGTGTCTTTATGTGTCTTTATATGTCTGTATATGTCTGTATGTGCCTGTATATGACTGTATGTGCCTGTCTGTATGTGTCTTTATATGTCTTTATGTGTCTTTATATGTCTGTATATGTCTGTATGTGCCTGTATATGACTGTATGTGCCTGTCTGTATGTGTCTGTATGTGTCTTTATGTGTCTTTATATGTCTGTATGTGCCTGTATATGTCTGTATATGACTGTATGTGCCTGTCTGTATGTGTCTGTATGTGTCTTTATGTGTCTTTATATGTCTGTATGTGCCTGTATATGTCTGTATATGACTGTATGTGTCTGTATGTGCCTGTATATGTCTGTATATGACTGTATGTGTCTCAGGCTCTGAGACAGCACTGATCAGGGGGGGGTTGAGCGTGTGAAGCTGGTTTGATGGTTTCAGAGTGTTTTCGTCCTCAGTGGCGGTCAGATTAGCTCGTCAGTGTAATTAGAGAGTGATTGATGATGAAGTTGATCCATTAGAAGAAGAAAGTCTCTCACATTAATCCTCTAATGAGAGATCAGCTGCTGCAAGGAAATTACACAGAAACTGTTTCACTTCTTTTTATCATTCATTAAAACGGAAAAATAAAATCTGAGTAATCTGCAGCCACATCACTGTTTGCTATGTTAGCTAGTTAGCAATTTAACAAGCTACCAATAGCCAACTAACATAACCACTCACACAGTATTTGCCTAGTGATAACATTAGCATGCAAGCAAGCTAACGTTAGCCAGCTGGCTGCAGTCCACCCAGATCACAGAGTCTGGATGAAGCTAGCTGACAGCATTTTGCTACATAGTTAGCAACAGAGCTAACATTATCCAGCTAACAGCACAAAGAGACAACATGTTCCACTAGCTTAGCATTAATGTTAGCTTTGACTTTGGACACTGTGTTGGACTCTGTGTTGGACTCTGTGTTGGACTCTGTGTTGTGGACTCTGTGTTGGACTCTGTGTTGTGGACTCTGTGTTGTTGGACTCTGTGTTGTGGACTCTGTGTTGGACTCTGTTGTGGACTCTGTGTTGGACTCTGTGTTGTGGACTCTGTGTTGGTGGACTCTGTGTTGTGGACTCTGTGTGGTGGACTCTGTGTTGTGGACTCTGTGTTGGACTCTGTGTTGTGGACTCTGTGTTGGACTCTGTGTTGTGGACTCTGTGTTGGACTCTGTGTTGTGGACTCTGTGTTGGACTCTGTGTTGTGGACTCTGTGTTGGACTCTGTGTTGGACTCTGTGTTGTGGACTCTGTGTTGTGGACTCTGTGTTGGACTCTGTGTTGTGGACTCTGTGTTGTTGGACTCTGTGTTGGACTCCGTGTTGTGGACTCTGTGTTGTTGGACTCTGTGTTGGACTCTGTGTTGTGGACTCTGTGTTGTTGGACTCTGTGTTGGACTCTGTGTTGTGGACTCTGTGTTGTTGGACTCTGTGTTGTGGACTCTGTGTTGTGGACTCTGTGTTGTTGGACTCTGTGTTGGACTCTGTGTTGTGGACTCTGTGTTGTTGGACTCTGTGTTGTGGACTCTGTGTTGTGGACTCTGTGTTGGACTGTGTGTTGGACTCTGTGTTGTGGACTCTGTGTTGTTGGACTCTGTGTTGTGGATTCTGTGTTGGACTCTGTGTTGTGGACTCTGTGTTGTTGGACTCTGTGTTGGACTCTGTGTTGTGGACTCTGTGTTGTTGGACTCTGTGTTGGACTCTGTGTTGTGGACTCTGTGTTGTTGGACTCTGTGTTGTGGACTCTGTGTTGGACTCTGTGTTGTGGACTCTGTGTTGTTGGACTCTGTGTTGTTGGACTCTGTGTTGTGGACTCTGTGTTGTGGACTCTGTGTTGGACTCTGTGTTGGACTCTGTGTTGTGGACTCTGTGTTGTGGACTCTGTGTTGGACTCTGTGTTGGACTCTGTGTTGTGGACTCTGTGTTGGACTCTGTGTTGGACTCTGTGTTGTGGACTCTGTGTTGTGGACTCTGTGTTGGACTCTGTGTTGTGGACTCTGTGTTGGACTCTGTGTTGTGGTGGGTGTTGGTCGTTTGTAGATGTTAGCAGACTCCATTTATAAGCTGATGTTAGCTAGTGCTGCCCACTGTTGGCACTGTAGGGAAGCGGAGAGAGAAGGCACTCGCTACGCTGCAGCCGTTCAATCACTGCTGATCAGTAGAGATGAATAGATCAAACTATGTGCAGACTGTGATGATGTCATCAGGATGAGACAGTGGATTCCTGCGCCGCCTACGCGTTGCTGTTGAAGCAGCAGACGTTTCCAGGTCGAGTTTCCAGCGCCGCTGTGCGCTGACTCATGAGTGGCGTTAACCCCTCGCTGGCTGACAGGGGGATTCCCTGCGGGGGGGAAAGCGATGACATTAACCCTTTGTTTCATGTGTGTCGGCAGCCTTCCATGTTCAGGGCAGTGGGCGAGGAAAGGTGTCTAGGTGAGATGAGTCTGTGGAATCCCCCGCTGTGGTTCTCAGGGACTGTTTAAGGTGGAATGATGATTTGACATTTACTGACAGCCGCCTTTATTCCAGCTCACACTTCTGTTTTCACTCTGTTTCTCTGTTTCATTATTCAGCCTTTATTCTCCCAAACATTCACTCATTCTCTTTTATAAAGTTCATTGTTTTATTTCACTGGTTTGACTTTTATTGTTGTTTTTGTAAACTTGTATTTTCATATATTGCTGACTCATCGTTTATTTGTTTGTTTCCTACCAAAACTTTTATTTTATTTCTTCTGTTTGTCGACTTCTTCTTGTATTTTCTGACTATTATTTTTGTCTCTAACACCTTTTTCTTCAGACTTTTATCGTTTCATCTTTTATTTGTCGACTCATTTTATTGTTGTGTGTTTGTTATTGTTGTGTTTATTTTATTGTGTGTTTATGTTGTTGTGTGTTTATTTTATTGTGTGTTCATTTTATTGTTGTGTGTTTATGTCATTGTGTGTTTATTTTATTGTTGTGTGTTTATTTTATTGTGTGTTTATTTTATTGTTGTGTGTTTAGATTGTGTGTTTATTTTATTGTTGTGTGTTTATTTTATTTTGTGTGTTCATTTTATTGTTGCGGGTTTATGTTATTGTGTGTTTATTTTATTGTTGTGTGTTTATGTTATTGTGTGTTTATATTATTGTTGTGTGCCTATTTTATTGTTGTGTGTTTATTTTATTGTGTGTTTATTTTATTGTTGTGTGTTTATGTTGTTGCGTATTTATTTTATTGTGTGTTAATTTTATTGTGTGTTTATGTTGTGTGTTTATTTTATTGTTGTGTGTTTATATTATTGTTGTGTTTATTTTATTGTGGGTTTATATTGTTGTGTGTTTATTTTATTGTTGTGTGTTTATATTGTTGTTGTGTGTTTATGTTGTGTGTTTATTTTATTGTTGTGTGTTTATTTTGTTGTGTGTTTGTGTTGTGTGTTTATTTTGTTGTTGTGTGTTTATTTTATTGTGTGTTTATGTTGTTGTTGTGTGTTTATTTTATTGTGTGTTTATGTTGTTGTGTGTTTATATTATTATTGTGTTTGTTATTGTTGTGTGTTTATTTTATTGTTGTGTGTTTGTTATTATTGTGTGTTTATTTATCCTGTTCCATTCCTTTAGTTGACTTTAATATTTCGGTTCCGTTTAGCTTTTTTGTCACGCTGTGTTCCCTGTTTCTGTCATTATACTTTTATTTATGAATTATTATTTCATTTTTTTTATCTCTCAACAAATCTTTATTGTCTTATTTGTCATCTTTTAATCGTTCCGACTTTAATTTGTCCTGGTTTTGCAGCTTCCTGTTGTGGTATTTAGTCGTTATTGATTGGTAGTAATGTATTTATATATATATTTATGATCATCAAATACGAGCTCTTTTGTTTGTTTATTTATTTATAAAGTAGTTTTTTTGGCCTTCTATTGCCTTTATTTGATAGATACAGCTGAAAATAGACAGGAAAGGGGAGTAGAGAGGGGATGACCGGCAGCAAAGGGCTGCAGGTCGGATTCGAACCCTGGGCCGCTGCAGCAAGGACTCAGCCTCGGTACATGGGTTGCCAGCTCTACCCACTGAGCTAACCGGGCGCCCATAAGAGCTCTTTTATAAGCATGTTGTGTTCCAACCTCTGGCTCAGAGCCCTCCAGAGGGTCCACAGATGAATCTGAGGGAACAAACGATGATTAAAGAGATGAAATTATCTGAATGTTTTAGTACTTTAACTGTGATTAAAGTGAAACGAAGTGAGGAGGAAGAACAGCTGACGTGGTCCTCACTGAGGCCTGAAGCTGAACCCAGTCCTTCCGTTTAAAGGTCAGAAACCTCCCAGTTCATCTTCCAATCGGACACGTTTTCAGTAGTTATTTAAGGGGCATTGAGGAAATAGATTGGACGGAGGGAGCACAATGGACGACATTTGCTGCTGTTTCCAATCAGATTGTATTTTGACTCATTTGCATTCAACCTGCAGTGAGCGCAGCAGAAAGAGCTCATTTCCTCGCACTGATACGAGCCACAGAGCTGCAGATATGGACTGATGAGCAGTCTGTGGGCGAGCGCTGAGTGCCGCAGCCACATTAGCTCCCATTGTGGGCAGCTAAATGGAGGGCGGACTGGAAATCACTGGGAGGGGATTCAGTGGAAGGACAGAAAGGAGGTCCACTTCCTGTTAAAGCTGCTTGCATCATAATGGACTTGCAGTATCAGGACACATTGTGCTGCAGAAACACGCTGGATGCTCCCATTTATTCTGGTTTATTCTGGTTTATTGTTCACTTTCTGCAACAATGACACTTTTCCATTTGCAACCTGCTGCAAACTGTAATCCTACAACTCATTTCTCTCTAAATAATGCACATTATTGTGTCTGCTGACCCCTCAGATTGTTCCAGGGACCCACTGAGAGCTCCTGCTTTAGTATCGTAATGAAACAGTAAAATGTCACATTAAACTTTATAAATTAACTTATTTAACTGCTCATCTTTCTGCTCTTTGACTCTGATGATATTTGAATCCTCGGGTTAGGGTTAGGTTTGTTTTCTCATGTTTCTTTTCTAGTTTTTCATGTTTAGTCATCCTGAGTCGCGGCCACACAAATGTCAAGAACAGGATGTGAACGCTGTATTTAGATATCGATTGTTTTCCTGCTGCAGTTAATCATTGATTCCTCCCACAGATTCACTGAATCAATAACCACATTAAGTGGGGGCCTGGTTAGCTCAGTGGGTAGAGCTGGCGACCCATGTACCAAGGCTCAGTCCTTGCTGTAGCAGCCTAGGGTTCGATTCCGACCTGCAGCCCCCTGCTGCGCGTCATCCCGTCTCTCTGCCCCCCTTCCTGTCTGTCTTCAGCTGTCACTATAATAAAGGCAATAAAAAGCCCAAAAAATATACTAAATATAAAATAAGATAACCACATTAAGTGACATTTTTTAACCCCGATTGTTACACAATAATACTAACTTTATTTAATAACTTTATATTATATATGTTCTATCTAATACCCTTAATGATTAAATATAACAAAGAAACAATCAGTTATCAATAAAGTCAATAATACTAAAGTTGATTTATATTACACACATCCGGATCAATAGAAAGCTTTACAATTACAATAAAAACAGTAAAAATCAAAAGAGAATCTTAAATATTTAAATCATAGTCAAATCTTAACAGCTGATCAATATCAATCAATACCATCAATATCATCGTCATCAATATCATCAATACCATCAGTATCATCATCAATATCAATACCATCAGTATCATCATCAATATCATCAATACCATCAATATCATCATCGTCATCAATACCATCAATATCATCAGTATCATCATCATCAATACCATCAACATCATCATCATCAATACCATCAATATCATCATCAATACCATCAATATCATCGTCATCAATACCATCAATATCAATACCATCAATATCATCATTAATACCATCAATATCATCATCAATACCATCAATATAATCGTCATCAATACCATCAATATCATCGTCATCAATATCATCAATACCATCAGTATCCACATCATCAATACCATCAGTATCATCATCATCAATATCATCAATACCATCAGTATCATCATCAATATCATCAATACCATCAGTATCATCATCAATACCATCAGTATCATCATCAATATCATCAATACCATCAATATCATCATCATCAATTTCATCAATATCATCATCAATACCATCAATATCATCGTCATCAATACCATCAATATCAATACCATCAATATCATCGTCATCAATACCATCAATATCGTCATCAATATCATCAATACCATCAGTATCCACATCAATATCATCAATACCATCAGTATCATCATCATCAATATCATCAATGCCATCAGTATCATCATCATCAATACCATCAATATCATCATCATCAATTTCATCAATATCATCATCATCAATACCATCAATATCATCATCATCATCAATACCATCAATATCATCAATACCATTAATATTTATTTAATTGATTCTTTTATTGTTGTAATTGTGAACTTACTGTCCCTCCAGGGTTCAATAACAGACAGTATGATGTGATCAAATGATCAATAATGTGTGTCTCTGGCAGAGCTCTGAGGGTCCCAGCGTCCTGCTGGTGGAGGCGTTTTATGGCGGCTCGCACAAACAGCTGATCGACCTGCTGACCCAAAACATCTCCGGCTGCTCCGTCGTCACACTGCCCGCCAAGAAATGGCACTGGAGGGCGAGAACAGCGGCGCTCACCTTCAGCCAGACCATCCCCACCTGTCCCTCACACAGGTAACTCCCTCACACAGGTAACACCCTCGCCTGTCCCTCA
Source organism: Dicentrarchus labrax (assembly GCF_905237075.1). Lineage (NCBI taxonomy): Eukaryota > Metazoa > Chordata > Actinopteri > Moronidae > Dicentrarchus > Dicentrarchus labrax. The sequence goes on along the minus strand of NW_026136706.1, from coordinate 584,508 downwards.
CACAGGTAAGTCCCTCACCTGTCCCTCACACAGTTAATTCCCTCACACAGGTAACACCCTCACCTGTCCCTCACACAGGTAACTCCCTCACTTGTCCCTCACACAGGTAACTCCCTCACCTGTCCCTCACACAGTTAATTCCCTCACACAGGTAACACCCTCACCTGTCCCTCACACAGGTAACTCCCTCACTTGTCCCTCACACAGGTAACTCCCCCACCTGTCCCTCACACAGGTAACTCCCCTACCTGTCCCTCACCTGTCCCCCACCTGTCCCTCATACAGGTAACACCCTCACCTGTCCCTCACACAGGTAACACCCCCACCTGTCCCTCACACAGGCAACTCCCCAACCTGTCCCTCACACAGGTAACTCCCTCACACAGGTAACACCCTCACCTGTCCCTCACACAGGTAACTCCCCCACCTGTTCCCCCACACAGGTAACACCCCCACCTGTCCCTCACACAGGTAACACCCTCACCTGTCCCTCACACAGGTAACACCCCCCACCTGTCCCTCACACAGGCAACTCCCCAACCTGTCCCTCACACAGGTAACTCCCTCACACAGGTAACACCCTCACCTGTCCCTCACACAGGTAACTCCCTCACCTGTTCCTCACACAGGTAACTCCCCCACCTGTCCCTCACCTGTCCCTCACACAGGTTACTCCCCCACCTGTCCCTCACACAGGTAACTCCCCCACCTGTCCCTCACACAGGTAACACCCTCACCTGTCCCTCACACAGTTAACTCCCTCACCTGTCCCTCACACAGGTTACTCCCACAGGTTACTCCCACACCTGTCCCTCACACAAGTAACACCCCCACCTGTCCCTCACACAGGTTACTCCCCCACCTGTCCCTCACACAGGTAACACTCCCACTTGTGTCCTGTCCTCAAGTCCTAAAAGTCCCAAATCAAGTCCTAAAAGTCCCAAATCAAGTCCTGAATCAAGTACCAAATCAAGTCCTAAGAGTCCCAAATTCAATTCAATTAAATTTTATTTGTATAGCGCCAATTCATAACAGAAGTTATCTCAGGACACTTTTCAAATAGAGCAGGTCTAGACCGAACTCTTTAAAACATTAATTACAGAGACCCAACAGTACCACCATGAGCAAGACCTTGGCGACAAGGGCAAGGAAAAACTGCCTGTTAAAAGGCAGAAACCTAGGACAGATCCTTCGGCTCTAGGTGGGTGGTCGTCTGTCTCGACCAGTTGGGGTGAGAGAGAGAGAGAGAGAGAGAGACAGACAGACAGACAGACAGGTGCACAGCAACAACAGTAAATGAAGTCCCAAATCATGTCCTGAATCATGTCCTGAATCAAGTCCTGAATCAAGTCCTGAATGAAGTCCAAGTCACATGTGAAATCGTAAGTGCCGATAATATAAATCAGTATAACAGAGCCATCTGGAGTCTGCACTGATATCAGGACTCCCTGTTTGGGGACTTAAAGGAGACATATTATGCCCTTTTTCAGGTTCATAATTGTATTTTGTGGCTCTACTACAAGAAGTTTAGATGTTTTAATCTTCAAAAAACACATTATTTTTCTCATACTGCCTATAGCTGAGAACCTCTTTTCAGCCTGTCTGAATCAATCGGTTTTATCTCCTGTCTCTTTAAGGCCCCCCTCCCGAAAAGCCCAGTCTGCTCTGATTGGTCGGCATTTACGCGTTCACGCGGATGACGCTCTGGCCCCTCCCATCTCCGCCTCAGCTTTGCTGTTGTTTTCGGCAGTTAGCTCCTCACTGCTACTGAGTTTAGCTGCATTTCTACCGTCTATAGTAATTCAATAACTGCTTCTAAACCAAAAACTTCACTAGTGGACATGTTAGAGTGGGAGTCTCGGAATCACGGAGAAATGAACAACATCAACAATCAGGATTACAACTTTCTGTGAGGTTTTCCTCAGGTAAATACTGCTATAAAAACCTCTATCTATCACATAATGTTAGTGTTTATACCTTAACTATGAAAACCAAAACTGTGTTTTATGCTTGTCTTTACAGGTACAGCAGTGAGCAGTGACCTACAGTCTACACAGCCCAGTGAAGTTAAACATATTATATGCCGGCAATACTTGATCCTGTACAACATGTCAACATATCTGAAGGAATTACTCATCTAATAAAGTAACTTGTTTATGTGGTTTAACCAACTGTAAGTAACCAACTGTACTGTACTGTATCCATATTTCATAGTCTGATAATTTAACTTGAAAGTATTATTACCAACGTTAACCTTCAGATATGTGTAAAAGCTGCAATTATGTTTGAACCCCATTAAAAATACTGAATATATACTGAAAATTCTGTCATTTATTATATATATGATGTCATTTATCTTCCAACATAATAAAGTTTGTATGTGAGACAGTAATGTTATAAAGAGTTCGGTCTAGACCTGCTCTATTTGAAAAGTGTCCTGAGATAACTTAAGTAAATAACTGTTATGAATTGGCACTATACAAATAAAATGTAATTGAATTGAATTAATGTACTGTGTTGCTTACAGTCATTAATACAGGTTTAACATTTTCATATTGATAGATGTTGCATGAACCAGGTTTTCAACTCTTGTAAATCAAGGAAATCTTCATAAAACCTCTGTGAAATAACATGTTATTTATATAAAACCACACTTATTACTGAATTTAAAAATGACCAAAACTCTTCTTAAAAGTAAAACACTTTATTTATGTTTCATTCATATTCCAGTTACACATGTTGTAAGTAACAAAGCTATAACTTTTATGTAAACTGATGCTGCAGCTGTCTCTGTCCTCTGATGGGTCCAGGAACACCTGAGCTTCATCAGGTCACCTGTAAAACAAGGCAGATTCAGTGTTACTTGTAAGGCAGCATATAATATACAGTATAATATAATACAGTATAATATAATACAAGTACAACAGCTCATTGTGGCTCAAAGTAGTCCTAAGTTATAAAATAAAATAATAAAACAGTGTTTGACTCCACAAAACAGCCTAGTGAGCGTTGTAGTTACACAATATTTCTAAACTAATGAATCCCTGCAGTTTGACCATTTCTCTCTCACCGTAGCGCTATCGTTAACTCTGGTGCACGTAGATCAAGTTAATTTACACACCGTAACACACACACACACACACACACACACACACACACACAGCACGTTAGCAAGTTACACAAACAGAAAATAATCACCATAACTCACTCCCGGTATTTTGGTAGTTTCTAACGAGGGTTAACGATCACACTGCCCCTCATAATAATAATAATAATAATGATAATAATACATTTTATTTGTAAAGCACTTTTCATAAAAGAATCTCAAAGTGCTACAGAAACCAAGAAAAAAACAAGTAACAAAAAACACTAAGGGCAATAACACATTAAAATCAGCAACCAATAATAATACAAATGATAAAATACATTAAGAAAAACAGCTAAAAGACGAGATGAAGTGCAGAGTGAAATTTATCATATTACAACATAAAGTCTGACAGACTTACTATAGTAACACAGTGAAATCACAGAGCTGCTGTGTGCTAATCAAAGCTACGATCCTACCAAACAAATTACCTCCGCTGCTGAATTTATACACGGTACAAGTACAGTGTCTTCTTCTGATCACAGCTGTATTGATCCACACGGTGAACAGATACTTAGCTACCCAGCAGATATGTAAGTTACCAGGTTAAAGACAATTAAACCTATCTAACGTTATCTTACCGGTTCTATGCAGCTCAACAAGCTAACAGCTGATGAGTGGCTACAGTTTGTTCACTTGGAGGTTTTCTGCTCTTTCCAACAGCGACACAAACATTACTTACTGAGCACGTTTAACAAAATACAGATGAACATAAAGCCAATTTAGCCCAGTCACAAAACCCACAAAAGTTATGGAGTTATGGAGCCCCCCCCAGCACGAAGCTTGGTGATTCACGGCATAAACTTCGTGTGAATCTCTAAAAAAAAATAGCAGTAATAGCAATCTGCACCAGCTGGCTTAATAAATTAACCTCACCTTATAAGTTTCATGTTCATCTTGCACACATTTAACAAACATTTAACAAACAATAACAAACATTTAACAAACAATAACTACGTTAGCGTCACTGAGGCTCCCGTAGCTAACAACGGTTAGCATGTGCTAGCGGTAGACGAACAATGAAAAACAAAGCATAAATTCTTAAAAATACTTAGTTACTTCCTCTGCCGTCTCTCCACAGACAGTTGGTACAATCCCTCTTTCAGGAACAGTCTTTCAGCCAGTCCAGTGTTGTACTGACCGAGGTTGTGAAACAGTCCGACACGAAGTGGTTCAGACACGTTCAGGTTTTTCCGCCGGACATTGGCGTCAAAAATAAAAATAAATCCACTGACTCATACATATGTAAATTAGTGTTGGGCTGTGCAGCCAATGACTGAACAGTTTGCCTGCAGAAGCCTTTGCCCAGACATTAGGCTGGGCTTGCTTGCTTGTTCTCCGCTAGCTTGCGCTTTTATAGTAACAATGGCGGAGCTCCGCTACTCAACAGGAAGTAAACTGCGGTGGGTGGCAACATGGAGGCAAAATGACGTCAAAAAGTCTGAAATGGAGTGATTAATCTCCTGTATTCTGACTGAGGCAGCCCACAAAAAATGACTGAGTCAATTTTTTACACACTTTGCCTGCTGATAGGCCCTCCAGATTCCCAAATGTACATAATCAAATGATTAAAAAGTTGGTTTTGCATAATATGTCCCCTTTAAAGTCTTTCTGTCTGTCACCAGACTAGCGTTAACCCCAGACCAGAACAGATCTGCTCCACAGATGAACTCTGTCATCTAGCGCCACCTTCAGGACAGACTGTTTATATCTGACACCTTTATAATCCAGAGACTGAGAGTTTGAAGTTAATAATTCTCAGTATTAAACCCAGCTGTGTCTCTGGACCTCCATGTTGGCTCCAGATGTGGTTCTCAGCAGGTTTCTGACAGCAGGTCTCTGGCTGCCGTACTGACTCTATTAACATCAGATTTCTCTATGGTTTCCTCTTCAGAGTCCTGTTCAGCAGCTCGGTCCTGAACCTGTGTGAGCTGGTGGCTCTCAGACCAGATCTGGCCCGCCTGAAGAAGGTCCTTTATTTCCACGAGAACCAGCTGGTTTATCCAGTCCGCAAAGAGCAGGAGAGAGACTTCCAGTACGGATACAACCAGGTCCTCTCATGGTAATCCCTAGACCTCCATCGCTGCCGTCAGTACTTCGTTAGCACTGATTATAAAGTGAATGAAGTCCAACAAATAGTCCAATTTTTTTTCTATATTTTAATGTTTTATTAACAGTCAAAACCCAAATGTATTAATTTCACTATCATAGAGAAGCTAGTAACTGTAGGGGGCGCTAAATCCCAAAATGTACTTCATCTTCCATATTGTTGCTTTAAACAATGACATAAAGGTTATATACGCCATTCACTGGGTGTCGCACCAGAGCTCCACAATCTCAAACTAGAACAGACTCCAGAGACTAAACCTCGAGTTTAACAGCGCAGATCATCCTAACGTCGTTCACTGTGGACAGGAACAGGACCGGGCTGAGGGTTGGTCCGGTACTGATGGTACCACAGATACATGTTACTGATCACTGCAGGAAGTCCGAATGAGCGTGTCAGGCTGCACGTGATTGGTTAACGAGCTGCTGTGATGTGATGCTGTGTGTGTAATTGAAGTGGGTCTAGTTGTCATTAATCAGCTGTCTAACAGTAAACGGAAAACTGATTGTTGTTGATCTGCAGGGCAGCCTGTCAATAAGTCGAGTCTCTCCATCTCCGCTAACGTCGTTACAGCAGCATTAAAGAACTGATCATTAAAAACCTCTGATTGGATCAAAGCCAGATTACTTCACTCAGTTCAATTATAATGCAGCACAAAGCTTCATAATCTCTCCCACTGCAGCCCAGGGCACAACTACACTGAGAAAGATTATTATTAAATATATCTGCCAATCAACGTCTGCTGATCAGTTAATTTCAGAACACAGAATACCTCCACGTTATTAATATTAGTATCAGCCCCGAAGTCCAGAATTGATCAGGCTGCACTGCTTATTGGTATCAATACTTATACTCCTCTTTAATTGAGCTAAAATATAAAACTACACACAATAGGACTCGGTGGGCTTTATTTATGCTATTAACAGTACGGATGGGGCCGATCCGATCCAGTATCGGTATCGGGACCGATACCAGTATAATTCACGGATCAGAATTTCCCGATCCAACCTGCGGAGATATCTGATATCCATGAGCCATGTCTGCGCTTTAACATTGTCTGCTGAAATGACTCCACAAGTGATCCCTGCCGGCCAGTCTGCTAGCTGGCTGCGAACTTAAAGCTTATAGTTGGGCTGGATCAGGTGAGTCCTGAACCATCCCTTAGTTATGCTGCTATAGGCCTAGACTATCGGGGGATTTCCCATGGTGCACTGAGCTCCTCCCTTCCTCTCTCTTTCTGCACTCATTCATGTTCCATAAATGCATGTTACTAACTTCACTTCTTCCCCGGAGTTCTTGTGCTTTCTCGTCTCGCAGGTTCTTATCGATCCTGGTGGAGCCTCCTGCCATGGTCCTGCTAGATTGCCATTGCCAGTACTGTTGTTGCTGTGCACCTGTCTGTCTGTCTGTCTCTCTCTCTCTCTCTCTCTCTCTCTCTGTCTGTCTCTCTCTCTGTCTCTCTCTCTCTCTCACCCCAACTGGTCGAGACAGACGACCACCCACCTAGAGCCGAAGGATCTGTCCTAGGTTTCTGCCTTTTAACAGGCAGTTTTTCCTTGCCCTTGTCTCCAAGTGCTTGCTCATGGTGGTACTGTTGGGTCTCTGTAATTAATGTTTTAAAGAGTTCGGGCTAGACCTGCTCTATTTGAAAAGTGTCCTGAGATAACTTCTGTTATGAATTGGCGCTATGCAAATAAAATTGAATTGAATTGAATTGAAACTGTGGAATGGATTTCCTGAACGGAGGCGCGGCTCAATGAGACACAGAGTTATGAGACACGCCTCCGCTCAGGAAATCCATTCCGCAGTTTGCAGCCAGGTAGCAAAGCCGTGATTGAGAGAGGCGGAAGCTCCCTTGCGTCGTACAACACTACGAACGCAATCAAACATTTAAAAAAGCACCACACGAAACAGCACAAGGATTTTTTAGCCAGGGGGCAGAAAGACAAAAGGAGCTGTAAGGAATCACTTCTGGAGTCGTTCCAAAAACAAGGTAAACTCCAGGCAGGCAACGTGAAAGCTAAAGGGATTACTGTGTGTGTGTGTGTGTGTGTAAGATGTTTACACTTACTGCACTTTTCTTATATTTCAAATGTTTGAGATTTTGGGAATTTAATAAATATTGACATGACAATCAATTTAAAACCCTTACAGTTGCATATTTGTTTTCAGGATGGGATTTTTACTGTTAATAGGATTTCCTGTTTTTCTGACTTCCTTTTCTGACCTTATACTTACCTCAAGTTGCCTTTTGGGACATTCAATTAAATTTTATTTGTTTAGCGCCAATTCATAACAGAAGTTATCTCAGGACACTTTCGAAATAGAGCAGGTCTAGACCGAACTCTTTATAACATTAATTACAGAGACCCAACAGTACCACCATGAGCAAGCACTTGGAGACAAGGGCAAGGAAAAACTGCCTGTTAAAAGGCAGAAACCTAGGACAGATCCTTCGGCTCTAGGTGGGTGGTCGTCTGTCTCGACCAGTTGGGGTGAGAGAGAGAGACAGACAGACAGACAGACAGACAGACAGGTGCACAGCAACAACAGTAGCAACAACTACACTAATAGTAGTAACTGATGATGATGAACAATGAGCAGTGACAACAGCAACAACAGTAACCGTAGCTATAATAATACTTATAATAACACTAATATCAGTGATATTATCCATGGCAATCTAGCAGGACCATGGCAGGAGGCTCCACCAGGATCGACAAGAACCTGCGAGACGAGAAAGCACAAGAACTCCGGGGAAGAAGTGAAGTTAGTAACATGCATTAATGGAACATGAATGAGTGCAGAATGAGAGAGAGAGGAAGAGACATACATACATACGTACAGATCATACTTGCCTGTTGAGAGGAGTTTATTTCAGCCTCATATAAAATCAACAATAATGATAATAATAATATTAAAGCAAACAGAGCTCTGGTATCGGAATAGTATCGGTATCGGCAGATATCCAAATTCAGGTATCGGGATCGGAAGTGAAAAAATGTGGATCGGTGCATCCCTAATTAACAGACAAACGCTAACAAATGCTGGCTCTAGAGACCAGAGCTAATGTACAGTTAGCTAACTTATTGTACTGTTAGCTAAGGAATTAAGCCTTTCCTCCCTCCTCAGTTACTCTTTAATCAATGTGAGGACAACATGCCAGGGACAGTACAATAGTTCAACAGAACAGTACAGAAAAAAACAAAAAGAAACTGCCAGCATTAGCATGTTTCCAGCTAGTTAGCATGTTAGCAGTGAACTCATCAGCCACAGTAGTTCATTAACTAGTCCTACATCACCAAGACTGTAGAAACAGTGAATATCTGCTATGACTGGACCTGATCAACAGTGTAAACTACTGAAACTAGCTTACAACCAGTGTACAAATGTTGTATTATTATTATTATTATTATTTTTATTATTATCATTTTTATTATTCCTCCCTCACTGTATTGATATATTCAATTCAATTGAATTTTATTTGTATAGCGCCAATTCGTAACAGAAGTTATCTCAGGACACTTTTCAAATAGAGCAGGTCTAGACCGAACTCTTTAAAACATTAATTACAGAGACCCAACAGTACCACCTTGAGCAAGCACTTGGAGACAAGGGCAAGGAAAAACTGCCTTTAAAGAGGCAGAAACCTATTAAGATCCTTCGGCTCTAGGTGGGTGGTCGTCTGTCTCGACCAGTTGGGGTGAGAGAGAGAGAGACAGACAGAGAGAGAGAGACAGACAGACAGATAGGTGCACAGCAACAACAGTATTGGCAATGGCAGTCTAGCAGGACCATGGCAGGAGGCTCCACCAGGATCGATAAGAACCTGCGAGACGAGAAAGCACAAGAACTCCGGGGAAGAAGTGAAGTTAGTAACATGCATTAATGGAACATGAATGAGTGCAGAAAGAGAGAGGAAGGGAGGAGCTCAGTGCACCATGGGAAATCCCCCGATAGTCTAGGCCTATAGCAGCATAACTAAGGGATGGTTCAGGACTCACCTGATCCAGCCCTAACTATAAGCTTTATCAAAGAGGAATGTCTTAAGCCTACTCTTGAATGTGGAGAGGGTGTCTGCCTCCCGAACCACAGCTGGAGGTCGACTTTATGTAAACTTTACAGATTAAGAATTAACAGTTTTTGTGTATAAAAATAAAAATAACTGCTGTTTTTTCGTGCTGTGTGTCGGCAGCCTGGTGGCAGACGTGGTTGTGTTTAACTCCTCCTTCAACATGGAGTCCTTCCTGTCCTCCATCTCCTCCTTCATGAACAAGATCCCAGACCACAGACCCAGAGACCTGGACCTGTTGATCCGGCCTAAGTGTGAGGTCCTGTACTACCCGATCCAGTTCCCTGATGTCCGTAGGTCAGTGTGACCCTGAACGTACGTAAACCTACAGTGTGTACCTTTAGCTAACGTTAGCTTTTAAATTTAACTAGCTTGCAAACGATTATTGTAGTTTAAGTTTGTTTTGTTGTAATTTACAACACATAACGTTTCCTTAATGCTTCTTTAAAAACAGATTGAGTCTTTAATTAATTAAAATTTTAATTTGTGAAATGAATTCATAGTAGTTAGCATTTCGGTAACATTAGCTTTTAAACGTAACTAGCTAGCTAACGATTGATGTATATTAGCTAGCTAGTTAGTTAGCGTTTTTGCTAACATTAACCTTCCGTTAACGTGAGCTCAGCTTGTTTCTCTGATACCTTAAGATCCTAAAATCCTTCATCCAGTCAATGTATGACAGCTTCTGATTATTGATTATTGATCAGTTACATAGAGAACATAGCTCTAGAGTTTATACACTGTTTAATGATTATAGATTATTGATTGAGTTTATACCCTGTTTATTATATTAATATTCACTATTTAAATATATTGTTACAAGCTTCAATGCCAAGAAGAAAAAAGTGATTAATGGTGATTAATCAGAACAAATTGTGCGATTGATCCCAGTTTTCAGTGTGTGTGTGTGTGTGTCAGTGATAGCCTCCAGTGTTTTCAGCTCATTGTCAGATGCTAATGTGTCTGATCCAAACTCACACAGTGTAAGTAAGTGATGATATGCATGGCCGACAATCCCTCCACACGCCCACGGCCGCGCTCCCAAACACTGCGAGTCCGAGGCTTTGAACATATAAACCGTTCCCAGAAACAGGGTGAGGAGGGGGAGGAGGGTGAGAAGCATGAGGAGGTGAGGAGAGTGAGGAGAGTGAAGAGGTGAGGAGAGTGAAGAGGTGAGGAGAGTGATGAGGGTGAGGAGGGTTATGAGGGTGAGGAGGGTTATGAGAGTGAGGAGGGTGAGGAAGGTGAGGAGGGTGACGAGGGTTATGAGAGTGAGGAGGGTGAGGAAGGTGACGAGGGTTATGAGAGTGAGGAGGGTGAGGAAGGTGAGGGTATTTATTTATTTTATTTAAATTTATGTGTGTGTACTTCTTACATGTTTGGTAGGTAAAATAAATATGTTGTAAATTCAAATCAGAGCGTCGTCCGTGTCTGGAATTGAATGTATTCTTGAGATTAGGTAACAATAATAATATAATAATAATAAGATGACCTTGTTTGACTTGTGAAATGAGTGACTTAAAGAAAATGTTGGTTTTGTCTATACTATACTATACTATACTACACTATACTAGGTACTTGTATTATATTAACTTGGTTAAATCGCACTGCGTTACTAAAAAGAGACTAAAATACAATTTTCATTGACTAAAACTAGACTAAAACGTCATCAGTTTTCGTCGACTAAAACTAGACAAAAATAGTCATGGATAATTCTGACTAAAATAAGACTAAAATGCTCAGACTTTTAGTCGACTGAAACTTGACTAGACTAAAAAGAGTATAAACGTGACTAAAACTAATAAAAACTAAAATGACAGTTTGACACAAAGACTAGACTAAAACTAAAATTAAAACAGGCCGCCAAAAACAACACTAGTCCGTGGAACCCAGCAGTGTGCAGTGTCCGTTAGACTGTCTGCCTTGAGACGTTGCCACCAGCAGAGCCCAGATTCACCATTTTCCCACTGTGACAGTTTGCCAGGGGTATAAATAATTTCGGGCTTGACTGTATGTCACATATTAAGTTAGCTAATGTTAGCAAAACACTAGCTTATTAGCTAGATACATATATATAGTGACATATTAAGTTAGCAAAATAGTAAATAGACTATTTGCATAGTTTCCTTTCTAGTTTTCTAACCACTCAGTGCTTTTACTCTACAGCCACATTCACTCATTCACACAGTGACGCAGCATCAGCAGCAATTTGGAGTTCAGTATCTTGCTCAAGGACACTTTGAGGAGCCGGGGATCGAACCAACAACCTAACGATTAGTGGACAATTAGTATGCTGGCTAGATAGCTAGCTAGCAATTGATGTAGTTTCACTATCTGTTTAGCTAACATTAGCTTTCAAACGTAGCTAGCTAGCTAATTATGAATGAAAACACTGCTTCTGCAAGTGTCACTTTTTGTTCTTGATTCCCTCCAAGGTCAGCTGCTTCCAGGATTACATCATTATCATCTGAAAACTCTCTAAAGAGCTTTAACTTAAAACTGAAACCTCATGCAGCTTCAGCGTACCTTCCTCCACCTCAGCTCCTTTCAGCTCACAAACATTTAAACTGTTTGTATTTGAAGAGTTTAAACCTGCACACTACATGTCGCTGTACCGTAGGAAATATGCCGTAGTTTTCAGTCCTGTAACATCAGATTGCTGGTGGTGGAAAGTGTTAACCCCCGCTCTGCTGGCCCAAAAGGACAAAACAAAACAAAACAGGGTCTTTTGTGAAGGGAGCCTGGTGCGTCTGAATGCACTCTCTGGCCTCGGCTCTGGCCTCATTGTGGTCGGTGTGTTTGCGGTATCCATCTATCAATCGGCCTCTGAGTGGTGGACTTTTGTAATTTAATAGTGATTGACCCGGGCTAGCAGAGACCTGCGGTGGGACACAAAGACACCACATCCATCACAGCGAGCAGCAGGACGCTGACTTCTCTCTGAGGATCAATGTGGACACCACGTGATCAGCAGGTGTCTGAGTTCTGTCGGTCGGTCTGTGTTCAGACCGGGTCTCTGTCGGTCTTTGTGCAGCTGGCAGGTTCTACAGGTGTTACACTGTAGAGGATCTCATTAATCCTCATGATGAGGGGTTGTTCTTTCCAGTAACTCCGTCCTGATCTGGTACCTGATTCTGGCCAGTCTGTTGGGGTTCCTGGTCTTTTGTTGCGGGGTCCATAAACTGGCTTTTGAGCTGTAAGAAAAGACTCCATTCACTTAACTCTGTTGTTGTCTCTCTTCCAGTTTGAGGCTGGATCTTTGGGGAAGTTTTTTTTTGGCTTTTTATAGCCTTTATTTGATAGTGACAGGAAAGGTGGGCAGAGAGAGAGGGATGACATGCAGCAAAGGGCCACAGGTGGGACATGGGTCACCAGTTCTACCAACTGAGCTAACCGGGCTCATGGTGGTACTGTTGGGCCTCTGTAAATAATGTTTTAAAGAGTTCGGTCTAGACCTGCTCTATTTGAAAAGTGTCCTGAGATAACTTCTGTTATGAATTGGCGCTTTACAAATAAAATTGAATTGAATTGAATTGAATGTAAGTTTGACATAGATTTCATGTTTCTGTCTTTGATTTCAGAGTTTTAGTCATGAAGTTTGATTCCTCTGTGGAGGTTGGACTGTTTTCACCTCTGAACATCAGCCAGAGTGTGTGTGTGTTACTGTGTGTGTGTTACTGTGTGTGTTACTGTGTGTTACTGTGTGTTACTGTGTGTGTGTGTGTGTGTGTGTTACTGTGTGTGTGGTATTAAGGACAAATCACGGCTCTGGTTTGATCCTTAATTCGTTCCTCTTCATCACAGTAACTTCAAACAGACATATGGAGCCACTTGTGGTTGATACCCCCCCACCTCCCCTCCAACCCTCCACCTAAAGTCTGTCCTTATACCCCCCAACCCGACCCCCCACACACAGTAACGTCACAGAGAGGAAGAAGGTGGCCAGCAGCTGTTTTCATCCGTCCAGATTAAACAGTGATTAGGAGCCTTCATCAGCCGACACGTTGATTCACTGAACTGTAATCAGACTGAAGGTTTAACCTCAGACTGCAGCAGGTTCAGCTCTTTATATCATCAGGTGGTCAGTAGATTTCACATAAAAGCATTTATATAAAGTAGGACAGTTTTATTTCTCACTCGACTCTACCTGCTTTATCAGCTTTAGATCAGCATCTACTCTCTATTAACAGATATCTGGACTCCATCAGTACGCCGACCCCTGGATGGATCTAAATGTACCCATTATAAAGTGAGGAATCTGTTAACTGAAGCTTTGCTGCTAACAGCGTCTCCACTCTCCTGAAAGGTCAAAGGTCAACGCCTGGGTCTCACCACCAGAGTAACATTAGGGCAGTGTGGCTCGGTAACGCTGACATTTACAGAGCACCATCACTGGAAGAAGGAAAGTTGGACCAAAGTCTGTCCATCTGTAAGATCTGTCAGAATAACTAATTAACTAACTAACTAAGAGTTTACAAAAAATATTTTTAATTCAGTCTTTTCACTGCTCAGTTGATTTCCTTAAACAACGTATATGGAAAAGATAAACATACACCTGTTATTTGACATAAAAATACTGGTTCTGATTCAATAAAGAAATAAAACAGGAGGTTCAGGAGCAGCACTGTATCCGTTTATAGAAAGTAAACTGTGACTTTATGTGAGTCGTACACAAAGAAACCAGCATTTACTACATGTATTTAAACAATAAACTAAAGACAAGAGAAACAGAATAAGTCATTAAAACCAACAACAGTATAATAGCTTCCAGTCTGAATGTTTGAGTGACAACTAATTGTAATTAAATGTCTAATAATTTCCTGTGAAGTTTCCTGGACAGCACAATGCCGTCTGGTTGTAATTATAGAGAACAGAGACTGTTTAATTAAAGCTGGAAGACATTCAACATATGTGGACGATAAAGTTACCAATAAATAATAAATCAATAATATTAACTCTCTTTATAAACTCAGCACAACTAACTCAACTATAATTAAAATAACTTAAATAATTAAACAGTAATATACATCTTTTATCTAAATAATAATAATAATTAGAATTGGTCAGAGCAGAGTAACCTCGTCCAATCGGAGAGCAGCTACCAGGTCAGGTGATGGGGGTCTGTGGGGGTCTGAACCTGCACATGAACCCAACAGATGCTTCTTCTTCTCTGGACTCCATATAATCCCATCGCTCCTGATGTCACAGTTTTCCCTCCATATGAGCGTTACATCACTTCCTGTTGTGCCCCAGAAACCACCATGAAGACGTTTTGACCCCCTTCAGGTCAGAGGACAAACTCCGGACTCTAATGTCGATCTTAATGTGCTGTAATGACCCGCTGGGACTCCTGTGGTCCACCAGACTGACCTGCCCACCTCAGATCCAGGATGATGGTTTTATACCAGGACAGCGTCAGGCCTCCATTAAAGGGCACATCAAACTCAAACTATCCCTGAATATTAAAGCTTCTCTATGTAACATTAAACTGTAGCTAACAGCTCCACCAGTGGTAGTTCATTAAACTGTAGCTAACAGCGCCACCAGTGGTCGTTCACTAAACTGTAGCTAACAGCGCCCCAAGTGGCAGTTCATTAAACTGTAGCTAACAGTGCCTCCAGTGGCCGTTCACTAAACTGTAGCGAACAGCGCCACCAGTGGTCGTTCATTAAACTGTAGCTAACAGCGCCACCAGTGGTCGTTCATTAAACTGTAGCTAACAGCGCCCCCAGTGGCCGTTCACTCAACTGTAGCTAACAGCGCCACTAGTGGCCGTTCATTAAACTGTAGCTAACAGCGCCACCAGTGGTCGTTAATTAAACTGTAGCTAACAGCGCCACCAGTGGTCGTTAATTAAACTGTAACTAACAGCGCCACCAGTGGTCGTTAATTAAACTGTAACTAACAGCGCCTCCAGTGGCTGTTCATTAAACTGTAGCTAACAGCGCCACCAGTGGTCGTTCAGTGAACTGTAGCTAACAGCGTCTCCAGTGGTCGTTCAGTGAACTGTAGCTAACAGCGCCACCAGTGGCCGTTCATTAAACTGTAGCTAACAGCGCCACCAGTGGCCGTTCATTAAACTGTAGCTAACAGCGCCACCAGTGGCCATTCATTAAACTGTAGCTAACAGCGCCACCAGTGGTCGTTCATTAAACTGTAGCTAACAGCGCCTCCAGTGGCCGTTCACTAAACTGTAGCTAACAGCGCCACCAGTGGTCGTTCATTAAACTGTAGCTAACAGCGCCACCAGTGGTCGTTCATTAAACTGTAGCTAACAGCGCCCCCAGTGGCCGTTCACTCAACTGTAGCTAACAGCGCCACTAGTGGCCGTTCATTAAACTGTAGCTAACAGCGCCACCAGTGGTCGTTAATTAAACTGTAGCTAACAGCGCCACCAGTGGTCGTTAATTAAACTGTAACTAACAGCGCCACCAGTGGTCGTTAATTAAACTGTAACTAACAGCGCCTCCAGTGGCTGTTCATCAAACTGTAGCTAACAGCGCCACCAGTGGTCGTTCATTAAACTGTAGCTAACAGTGCCACCAGTGGCCGTTCATTAAACTGTAGCTAACAGCGCCACCAGTGGTCGTTAATTAAACTGTAACTAACAGCGCCTCCAGTGGCTGTTCATTAAACTGTAGCTAACAGCGCCACCAGTGGTCGCTCATTAAACTGTAGCTAACAGCGTCTCCAGTGGTCGTTCAGTGAACTGTAGCTAACAGCGCCACCAGTGGCCGTTCATTAAACTGTAGCTAACAGCGCCACCAGTGGCCGTTCACTAAACTGTAGCGAACAGCACCACCAGTGGTCGTTCATTAAACTGTAGCTAACAGCGCAACCAGTGGTCGTTCAGTGAACTGTAGCTAACAGCGCCACCAGTGGCCGTTCACTAAACTGTAGCTAACAGCGCCACCAGTGGTCGTTCATTAAACTGTAGCTAACAGCGCAACCAGTGGTCGTTCAGTGAACTGTAGCTAACAGCGCCACCAGTGGTCGTTCATTAAACTGTAGATAACAGCGCCACCAGTGGCCGTTCAGTGAACTGTAGCTAACATCGCCACCAGTGGCCGTTCACTAAACTGTAGCTGACAGCGCCACCAGTGGTCGTTCAGTGAACTGTAGCTAACAGCGCCACCAGTGGCCGTTCATTAAACTGTAGCTAGCAGCGCCACCAGTGGCCGTTCACTAAACTGTAGCTAACAGCGCCACCAATTCAATTTATTTGTATATTTTGTATAGCGCCAATTCATAACAGAAGTTATCTCAGGACACTTTTCAAATAGAGCAGGTCTAGACCGAACTCTTTATAACATTAATTACAGAGACCCAACAGTACCACCATGAGCAAGCACTTGGCGACAAGGGCAAGGAAAAACTGCCTGTTAAAAGGCAGAAACCTAGGACAGATCCTCCGGCTCTAGGTGGGTGGTCGTCTGTCTCGACCTGTTGGGGTGAGAGAGAGAGAGACAGAGAGAGAGAGAGAGCGAGAGACAGACAGACAGATAGGTGCACAGCAACAACAGTATTGGCAATGGCAATCTAGCAGGACCATGGCAGGAGGCTCCACCAGGATCGACAAGAACCTGCGAGACGAGAAAGCACAAGAACTCCGGGGAAGAAGTGAAGTTAGTAACATGCATTAATGGGACATGAATGAGTGCAGAAAGAGAGAGGAAGGGAGGAGCTCAGTGCACCATGGGAAATCCCCCGATAGTCTAGGCCTATAGCAGCATAACTAAGGGATGGTTCAGGACTCACCTGATCCAGCCCTAACTATAAGCTTTATCAAAGAGGAATGTCTTAAGCCTACTCTTGAATGTGGTGAGGGTGTCTGCCTCCCGAACCACAACTGGAAGCTGGTTCCACAGGAGAGGAGCTTGGTAACTGAAGGCTCTGGCTCCTGTTCTACTTTTAGAGACTATAGGAACCACAAGTAGCCCAGCATTCAGAGAACGTAGTGTTCTAGAGGGGTAATAGGGTACTATGAGCTCTTTAAGATATGAAGGGGCCTGACCATGAAGAGCTTTATAGGTGAGGAGGAGGATTTTAAATTCTATTCTACATTTTACAGGGAGCCAGTGCAAAGAAGCTAGTACAGGAGAGATGTGATCTCTTTTTCTAGTTCCTGTCAGTACTCGTGCTGCAGCGTTCTGAATTAATTGGAGCGTTTTAATGGACTTATTGGGGCAACCTGATAATAAAGAGTTGCAGTAATCCAGCCTTGAAGTAACAAATGCATGGATTAGTTTTTCTACATCTGTCTGTGATATATGTGTCTAATTTTTGTAATATTACGTAAATGAAAGAAGGCAGTCCTAGAGGTCTGCTTTATGTGGGAGTTAAATGACAAATCCTGATCAAAGATAACTCCAAGATTCCTGACAGTGGTGCTAGAGGCCAAGTTAATGCCATCTAGAGTAACTATATCTTTAGACAGTGAGTCTCTAAGGTTTTTGGGGCCAAGAACAAGAGTTTAACATCAGAAAATTACAGGTCATCCAGGATTTTATGTCCTTAAGACATGTTTGTAATTTAGATAATTGATTGATTTCATCGGGCTTGATTGATAGATATAACTGCGTATCATCTGCATAACAGTGAAAGTTAATGGAGTGATTCCTAATAATGTTGCCTAAAGGGAGCATATATAAAGTAAATAATATTGGTCCAAGTACAGAACCTTGTGGAACTCCATGACTAACTGTAGAATTTATTGAAGATTCATCGTTAACATGTACAAACTGCGAGCGATCTGATAAATATGACTTAAACCAGCTTAGTGCGGTTCCTTTAATGCCAATTTGATGCTCAAGTCTCTGTAAAAGAATATTATGGTCAATGGTGTCAAATGCAGCACTAAGATCTAATAATACAAGTACAGAGACAAGTCCATTGTCAGAAGCAATCAGAAGGTCATTATTAACTTTAACCAGAGCTGTCTCTGTGCTATGATGAACTCTAAATCCTGACAGAAAATCCTCAAATAAACTATTGTTATGTAGAAAGTCACACAACTCTTTGGCAACTACTTTCTCCAGAATCTTAGAGAGGAAGGGGAGGTTAGAAATCAGTCTATAGTTGGCTAAAACCCCTGGGTCAAGAGTGGGCTTTTTAAGAAGGGGTTTAATTACAGCTACTTTAAAGGACTGTGGTACATATCCTGATGATAAAGGAAGATTAATCATATCCAGTAAAGAAGTGCCAATTAAGGGAACAACTTCTTTAAGCAGCCTAGTTGGGATTGGGTCTAATAGACAGGTTGATGGCTTCGATGAAGAAATTATTGAAGTTAACTGATGAAGATCGATAGCAGAAAAACAGTCTAAATATATATCTAAGTTTACATTGGCAGAAGTCCCTGAACTTGGAGAGCCACTGATAACTGTTGATGGCAGTTGGTGATTAATTTTCTCTCTAATAGTAATCATTTTATTATTGAAGAAGCTCATGAAGTCATTGCTACTTAAGTTTATGGGGATATGTGGCTCAATAGAGCTGTGACTCTCTGTCAGCCTGGCTACAGTGCTGAAGAGGAACCTAGGGTTATTCTTATTTTCTTCTATTAGTGCTGAGTAATAGGCTCCTCTGGCATTACGGAGGGCCTTTCTATAAGTTTTAAGATTATTATGCCAAATTGAGCAATATTCTGATCATTTGGAAGAGTGCCATTTCCTTTCAGATTTCCTAGCTATTTGTTTTAACTGGCGGGTTTGGTGGTTGTACCACGGTGCTAGTCTCCTATGTTTTAATAATTTCCGTTTTATAGGAGCGATAGAGTCTAATGTTGATCGTAGTGAGCCTGTAGCACTATCGACAAGATTATCAATTTCAGAGGGACTAAAGTCGTTATAGGAGTCTGTTAAATTCAGACATGGCATTGAATTAAACACTGAAGGAATCTCCTCCTTAAATTTAGCTACAGCACTGTCAGATAGACATCTGCTGTAGGAAGTTTTGCCTAGTGGGTTATAATCTAATAGTATGAATTCAAAAGTTATTAAATAATGGTCAGATAGGAAAGGATTATGTGGGAAGACATGTTAAATGTTCAATATCAATGCCATATGATAGAACTAGGTCAAGAGTGTGATTAAAACAATGAGTTGGTTTATTTACACTCTGACAGAAGCCAATTGAGTCTATTAATAATATAAATGCGTTACTAAGGCTGTCATTGTTAACATCCACATGAATATTAAAATCACCTACAATAATTACTTTATCTGATTTAAGGACTAAACTTGATAAAAACTCTGAGAATTCAGATATAAAATCAGAGTACGGTCCAGGAGCGCAGTACACTATAACAAATAGAACTGGCTGCAGTGTTTTCCAGTTTGGGTGAGAAAGACTAAGAACAAGGCTTTCAAATAATTTATAATATAGTTTAGGTTTAGGGTCCATTAAAACGCTCGAATCATATATGGCTGCTACTCCACCTCCTCGGCCTGTGCCTCGAGGAATGTGAGTATTAATATGACTGGGGGGGTGGATTCATTTAGGCTAACAAACTCCTCGTGGGACAACCAGGTCTCAGTAAGACAAAGTAAATCAATATCATAGTCTGATATTAATTAATTCACTAAAACAGCTTTAGAGGACAGAGACCTGATATGTAACAGTCCACATTTCATTCTCTTATTTTGTGCTACTGAGGAGTTAGTTTTAATTTTTATTAGATTTTTATGTTGAACTCCTCTTGTTTTTATTTCTTTAAATAATTTAGGTGGTCGGGGGACAGACACAGTCTCTATTGGGTTTTGGGTGGGTGACTGTTCTAAAGAAAGAGCAGAGAAGTGTGTAAGACAGCAGCTCTGCTTCCTGGTCCTAACTCTGGACTGTCAGGTTTTATAAATAAACTTCGCCATATTTCTAGATAAGAGAGCCGCTCCATCCAAAGTGGGATGGATGCCGTCTCTCCTAATCAGACCAGGTTTTCCCCAAAAAGGCTTCCAGTTATCAATGAAGCCCACATCGTTTGCTGGACACCACCTCGACAGCCAGCGGTGGAATGACGTCATGCGGCTATACATGTCATCACTGATCACATTGGGCAGGGGTCCAGAGAAAACTACAGAGTCCGACATAGTTTTAGCATAATTACACACCGACTCCACATTAATCTTAGTGACCTCCGATTGGCGTAAACGGGTGTCATTACCACCGACGTGGATAACAATCTTACTGTATTTACGATTATCTTTAGCCAGCAGTTTTAAATAGGATTCACGTTTCTGACTATGGAGCTGCCAATAATCAGAGTTGGTTCCTCAGCCGGTGTATCGCTGAGTGGGGAAAATGTATGAGAAACATGAATGGGTTGGTGGTGACCTGTGGGCTTCGGCGTTTTAGTCTTCCTTCGCTCAGTCACCCAGCCTCCCTTTTTCCCCGGCTGCTCGGGATCTACCGGGGGAACTACCGGAGGACGGCTAACAGAAGCTACCTTCGGTCGGACCGCACCGGCTACTGGGGGCTGGCTAACTATAGCGGCTAAAGATATCTCCGTGGTGCGGTGCCGTTCCTCTAACTCACTAAGCCTCGCCTCCAGCGCAGTAAATAAACTACATTTAATACATGTACCATTATCATTAAAGGAGGCAGAGGAATAACTGAACATCTGACACACTGAGCAGGACAGAGGAGAGGGAGAAGCCATAGCTAACTGCTAATGCTAATGAAACTAGCGTATATGAAAAACTTTTGAAAGTAGCGAAAAGTCGCTAAAAGAAGGAGTAACTCCGAGTGCTTAGGTAGAACTAGTCTACGTTTAAATGTTAAGCGGGAAAATAACCGCTGTACCAAGTAAAACTAATGTATATTTAGCGTTCACTGACAGAGCTACAGCACCAAACAGTGTACACAGAGCAGGAAGTGAACCGGAAATGAGTCAGTAAGCTTACCGTAGCACGTCTTAGTGTAAATGCCTACACCAGTGGCCGTTCAGTGAACTGTAGCTAACAGCGCCACCAGTGGCCGTTCAGTGAACTGTAGCTAACAGCGCCACCAGTGGCCGTTCAGTGAACTGCAGTCAGCGTCCTGGGCGTCGGCCAACAGCGACAAACACTGAATGCTGTAAAATAACTGACAATCATATTTAGAATAACGTTACTATCTGCAATGTTCCTATATTTTATTTGGACCGCTAGCTCCATGCTAATAACTACCGCAACGCCAAGATACAGCCAGCTGGACAACCCCAGTTAGCTTAGCTACAATTAGCTAGCTGGATGCCTCTGCCTCACTTTGCTTTTGGCTAGTAGAAGGCTTAGCTTTGTACCGTCAGCATAATTTATTCTTGGCTAAAATCAACACCATTTGTCAGAATACATAAGTTAGCATCATGGATCACATTAGCTGGCAAAGCTAACATATTTATTCAGGTAATATTTTGCTAGCGAAAATGTTAGCAAGCTAGTTAGCAAGTAAGCTAACATTATCCAGCTAACAGCACAATCAGACAATATGTTCCACTAGCTTTGCAGTAATGTTAGCTTTGACTTTGGAATTTGTGTTGGACTCTGTGTTGGACTCTGTGTTGGACTCTGTGTTGTGGACTCTGTGTTGGACTCTGTGTTGTGGACCCTGTGGTGGACTCTGTGTTGTGGACTCTGTGTTGTGGACTCTGTGTTGGACTCTGTGTTGTGGACTCTGTGTTGGACTCTGTGTTGGATTCTGTGTTGGACTCTGTGTTGTGGACTCTGTGTTGGACTCTGTTGTGGACTCTGTGTTGTGGACTCTGTGTTGTGGACTCTGTGTTGGACTCTGTTGTGGACTCTGTGTTGTGGACTCTGTGTTGGACTCTGTGTTGCCCACTGTTGGCACTGTAGGGAAGCGGAGAGAGAAGGCACTCGGGAGCATAAAGGTCACAACCTTTGACCCTCATCCCTACATAGAGACACATAGAAATCAGTCAGAGGAAGTCGCTCTCTGCTGATCAATAATCAGATTATTATAGAGACATAAAATTATAATAATGTGACTTGTGAAGCTTTAACTGAATGTTCAGTGTTTCTGGTGGACTCATTAAGTGTCTGACAGACAGTGAATGTTGTTTATAGAAATAATTAAACATAAAGTTACATATTCTATATTAAACCTGAGGGTCTGTGTGGGTCTGCAGGGTCCACGTCCAGACCAGGTCCACACTCTCAGACTCTTGTGATTATTGCCAATAAAGTAAATGAGCTATATGATTTTTGACCTTCATCTTTTCATCTTTAATCAGTCTCACAGAGGTGAGGTCATCACACAGATTACTGTTGATTTATCAATAACATAATTGACCCCCCTCAGCCCCCCCCTCTGGGTTTTTATTGCCTGCAGTCAAACATTAATTTCTGAAATGGATTATTGAGTCAGGTTGTTTCCCTCAGAGACATCAGACTGAACCTCAGCTGGAGGATCCAGTGTCTAACTGTCTGTCTGTCCAGCTGTCTGTCTGTCCCACTGTCTTTCTGTAATATGATATATGTACAGTGCGACAGCGTTAGATTGAGACGTCTGTCTGTACAGCTGTCTGTCTGTACAGCTGTCTGTTATATCTGATATAATATGTACAGCGCGACAGCGCTAGATTGAGCCGTCGCTAACTTTAGCTGCAGCTAACATTCACTCACAACCTTCCTGCTGCTGTAGCTGAATGTGGACAGCAGACTCTGACTGGAATAAGAAGCCAGGCTGGACTACAGACACAGAGCGGGAAGATAGCAGATGACGAGGAGATATTAGTTCCCATTAGTCTTCTTCAACATCAGAGATATTTCTAATGAATCTTAATACATATTTTCTCTGAATTCACTAAAACCTTCTGTTACTGTGGACTTGATTAGGGACTTGTTGGTGTTGACTCTGGACCTGATTTGGGACTTGTTGGTGTTGACACTGGACTTGATTTGGGACTTGTTGGTGTTGACTTTGGACTTGATTTGGGACTTGTTGGTGTTGACTCAGGACTTGATTTGGGACTTGTTGGTGTTGACTTTGGACTTAATTTGGGTCTCTGTTGACTCTGGACTTAATTTGGGACTTGTTGGTGTTGACTTTGGACTTGATTTGGGACTCGCTGTTGACTTTGGACTTGATTTGGGACTGTGTGTTGACTTTGGACTTGATTTGGGACTCTGTGTTGACTTTGGACTTGATTTGGGACTTGGTGGTGTTTACTCTGGACTTAATTTTGGACTTGTTGGAGGTGACGTTGGACTTAATTTGGGACTCTGTGTTGACTCTGGACTTGATTTGGGACTTGTTGGTGTTGACTCTGGACTTGATTTGGGACTTGGTGTTGACTCTGAACTTGATTTGGGACATGTTGGAGGTGACTTTGGACTTGATTTGGGACTTGTTGGTGTTGACTTTGGACTTGATTTGGGACTTATTGGAGGTGACTTTGGACTTGATTTGGGACTCTGTTGACTCAGGACTTGATTTGGGACTTGTTGGTGTTGACTTTGGACTTGATTTGGGACTCTGTTGACTCAGGACTTGATTTGGGACTTGTTGGTGTTGACTTTGGACTTGATTTGGGACTGTGATGACTTTGGACTTGATTTGGGACTTGTTGGTGTTGACTTTGGACTTGATTTGGGACTCGCTGTTGACTTTGGACTTGATTTGGGACTGTGTGTTGACTTTGGACTTGATTTGGGACTTGTTGGTGTTGACTCTGGACTTGATTTGGGACTCGCTGTTGACTTTGGACTTGATTTGGGACTGTGTGTTGACTTTGGACTTGATTTGGGACTTGTTGGTGTTGACTCTGGACTTGATTTGGGACTTGTTGGAGGTGACTTTGGACTTAATTTGGGACTGTTGACTTTGGACTTGATTTGGGACTTGTTGGTGTTGACTCAGGACTTGATTTGGGACTTGTTGGTGTTGACACTGGACTTGATTTGGGACTTGTTGGTGTTGACTTTGGACTTGATTTGGGACTTGTTGGTGTTGACTTTGGACTTGATTTGGTACTTATTGGAGGTGACTTTGGACTTGATTTGGGACTTGTTGGTGTTGACTTTGGACTTGATTTGGTACTTATTGGTGTTGACTCAGGACTTGATTTGGGACTTGTTGGTGTTGACTTTGGACTTGATTTGGGACTTGTTGGTGTTGTCTTTGGACTTGATTTGGGACTTGTTGGTGTTGGCTCTGGACTTGATTTGGGACTTGTTGGTGTTGACTCTGGACTTAATTTGGGACTTGTTGGAGGTAACTTTTGACTTGATTTGGGGACTTGGTGATGAAGTTGATTTGGGACCTCATTGTCACAACAGTCTTGTTTCTATTCTGTTTTGAAGAGCTGATAAAAACCCTCAGAATTTGACTGGAGTCTGGTGTGTGTTGGACATCAGGGACTGATGATGTAGGATTTATTCCTCCGTCAGTTGCTGCTCGTTGTCGTGGTGATGAGGCGTTCAGGAGCGTCGGAAACTTCAGTATTTGTTTTCATATTTCTCCAACTGATTATTCTGCGGGTTGTTTTTCAGGCTGCTACCCAAACACAAACTCCTCCGCAGGCCTGCAGAGGCGTCTCACGTTGATGACATCATCACACCACAGGACAAGCAGCAGTCTCCATGGTAACAAATTCAACAAGAATAAAAGACTTAGATCTGACTAATGCGTCCATAATAGTAAGATTAAGTGTGTTTAATTAATAAATAATACGTATTATATTTTAATGACACTGTCAGGTCCGAGCAGCAGGATCCACATCAGTCCACTTCTGAACCCAGAACAGACCACAGACCAGTTAGTAAGGAGGACCAGGTGAAACCTCTACACATCGTCTGGCCTCACAGGTGGTGAGTTACATTTCAATTCAATTCAATTCAATTTTATTTGTATAGCGCCAATTCATAACAGAAGTTATCTCAGGACACTTTTCAAATAGAGCAGGTCTAGACCGAACTCTTTAACATTAATTACAGAGACCCAACAGTACCACCATGAGCAAGCACTTGGCGACAAGGGCAAGGAAAAACTGCCTGTTAAAAGGCAGAAACCTAGGACAGATCCTCCGGCTCTAGGTGGGTGGTCGTCTGTCTCGACCAGTTGGGGTGAGAGAGAGAGAGAGAGAGAGAGAGCGCGACAGACAGACAGACAGGTGCACAGCAACAACAGTATTGGCAATGGCAGTCAAGCAGGACCATGGCAGGAGGCTCCACCAGGATCCATGAGAACCTGCGAGACGAGAAAGCACAAGAACTCCGGGGAAGAAGTGGAGTTAGTAACATGCATTAAAGGGACATGAATGAGTGCAGAGAGAGAGAGGAAGAGAGTAGCTCAGTGCACCATGGGAAATCCCCCGATAGTCTAGGCCTATAGCAGCATAACTAAGGGATGGTTCAGGACTCACCTGATCCAGCCCTAACTATAAGCTTTATCAAAGAGGAATGTCTTAAGCCTACTCTTGAATGTGGTGAGGGTGTCTGCCTCCCGAACCACAACTGGAAGCTGGTTCCACAGGAGAGGAGCTTGGTAACTGAAGGCTCTGGCTCCTGTTCTACTTTTAGAGACTATAGGAACCACAAGTAGCCCAGCATTCAGAGAACGTAGTGTTCTAGACGGGTAATAGGGTACTATGAGCTCTTTAAGATATGAAGGGGCCTGACCATGAAGAGCTTTATAGGTGAGGAGGAGGATTTTAAATTTTAAATTTAATTACCTCATTGTATGAAATTAATTAGTAATTCATTAAGAAAGAATTTGTGACAAAAATGTTCTAATATATCTAATTAGGAAGTGTTTTAAATGCTGTCATTTCCTGTCACTGAGCAGTTTGATAAATCTAATGTCAGATGTGATATTAGATGCTTCAGATTCATGGAGATTATCGGGCCTCCAGGCCACCGTCCTGTCGATGTGTTTTTCACCTTCTCTTGTATCAGTAACAACAGCCGCCGGCATGTAATCTGCTCTGAACTGAGCAAAAACACAGATGGATTACAGCTGCGACCAAATGAGGATTTCTGTTAATCTCTGATTGAAGCTCCTCGTCTGTTTGTTTTAATCTGTGTGTGGCCCCGATCTCATCAGATTACAGCTCCGTCTTATTGCTGCTGCTGCTGCTGCTGGGGGAGGCAGGGGAGACTGGGGAGGTGAACAGCTGTTCCAGGTGAAGATGCTGCAGCACCGGTGGGGGCCTTGGGGGGGGTTAAATCTGTGTGTGAGAGCTTTATGTTGATCAGGATCAGAGGATTGATGTCCTGATTGAAACAGAACAAACAAGAAACAGCACTCTTATTTTATAGCTTTTTCATATGGACCCTGGTACACTTTAAATCCTGTAACTCGCATATAATCTACTGCTGCTCGCTGAAAACATCTACTCAGATATAATAAATCTACTGAAAGAAAATTAATCTACTAAAACTAAATAAACCTATTAAATAAACTTAGTTTTTCAACAGTACAGTGTATTTTATAGTAATTCTCTGACAGTACAGTGTATTTTATAGTGATTCTCTGACAGTACAGTGTATTTTATAGTGATTTTCTGACAGTACAGTGTATTTTATAGTGATTATCTGACAGTACAGTGTATTTTATAGTGGTTATCTAACAGTAAATGTGTATTTTATAGTGATTCTCTAACAGTAAATGTGTGTCAGTTAGGACTTGTTCAGTTTGTGGATTTCAGACTGACATTGTGAATGTCAGTAAATAATATTTGAATTTTAAAACGCACCTCTTGGGTTCAACATGAAGCAGAATATTTAATCACTCTTCTGTAAATGAGACAGTCTCAGAGATCAGTTTTTTTCTTTTAGCTTGTGATGATGAATATTAATGTGCTCTCCACTGAGCATGCTCACTCCTCTACTCCACTGCTTTTATTCTGCTTTTATAAATATTAAACATGTTCATATTGAACAGACATAGAATATACATTATATATATATATATATATGTGTGTGTGTGTGTGTGTGTGTATATATATGAATATAAAAAACAGACATTTCCATCATCCTCAATATAAAGAAGTTAAACACCTTTCCATCTTTATGAGTCTGTTTTAATAACAGAATAATACAATATACTGCGATTAACGGACTTGTGCATCATAAGGCCGGCTGTGGCTCAGAGGCAGAGCGGGTTGTCCCCTAATCGGAAAGTTGTTGGTTCGATCCCCGGCTCCTCCTGCCACGTGTCGAAGTATCCTTGAGCAAGATACTGAACCCCAAATTGCTCCCAATGCACAGCATCGGTGTATGAATGTGTATGAATGTTAGTTTCTGTTCGATGGACTTTGCCATCGCTGTGTGAATGTGTGTGAAAGGGTGAATGTGGCACGTAGTGTAAAAGCGCTTTGAGTGGTCGGAAGACTAGAAAGGCGCTATACAAGTACAGGTCCATTTATCGTTTACTGTGGTTGGCTAAGTGTTCAGACACTGCAGGAAGCACTGAAATGTCATTTAAAGCTCTTATTGTTATTATTATTATTGTTATTATAAATGATCTGAATATGAATGCAGAATCTGTAGCAAAGCATTGTGGTTTCTCTTTGTAGTCTGAGTTGTCTCAACCAATCAGGTTTGAGCATCTTTGGTCGCAGGTAAAGATTTTTTCACTGTGTGTTTCCAGATCGCTTGTTTGTTTGCTTGTTTGTTGTTTAGTAGTTGGGTGACATTAAGAGAGAATGTGGAGAGGGAGCAGTGGTTGTAATAAAGTCAGTAAATCAGAGAAATAAAACATTATTTTCTTATTGTCTTGTTGTTTGTTTGTTTATTTGAAGGGAACATGATAAAAACCCGGAGTTGTTCTTCTCCACTCTGATCAAACTGAAGGAGAGACAACTGCAGTTTGAGCTGTCGGTGCTCGGAGAGACATTCACTGACCCACCAGGTACAGACACAATAAACACACATTAAACACACAATAAGCACACATTAAACACACATTAAACACACCATTAACACACATTAAACACACAATAAACACATTAAACACACAACACACAATTAACACAATAAACACAATCAACACACAATAAACACATATTAAAGACAATAAACACACATTGAACAATTCAATTCAATTTCAATTCAATTTTATTTGTATAGCACTAATTCATAACAGAAGTTATCTCAGGACACAAAGCAGGTCTAGACCGAACTCTTTATAACATTATTTACAGAGACCCAACAGTACCATCATGAGCAAGACCTTGGAGACAAGGGCAAGGAAAAACTGCCTGTTAAAAGGCAGAAACCTAGGACAGATCCTTCGGCTCTAGGTGGGTGGTCCTCTGTCTCGACCAGTTGGGGTGAGAGAGAGAGAGACAGAGAGAGAGAGCGAGAGACAGACAGACAGATAGGTGCACAGCAACAACAGTATTGGCAATGGCAATCTAGCAGGACCATGGCAGGAGGCTCCACCAGGATCGATAAGAACCTGCGAGACGAGAAAGCACAAGAACTCCGGGGAAGGAGTGAAGTTAGTAACATGCATTAATGGGACATGAATGAGTGCAGAAAGAGAGAGGAAGAGAGGAGCTCAGTGCACCATGGGAAATCCCCCGATAGTCTAGGCCTATAGCAGCATAACTAAGGGATGGTTCAGGACTCACCTGATCCAGTCCTAACTATAAGCTTTATCAAAGAGGAAGGTCTTAAGCCTACTCTTGAATGTGGAGAGGGTGTGTGCCTCCCGAACCACAACTGGAAGCTGGAAGATATGAAGGGGCCTGACCATGACAAGCTTTATAGGTGAGGAGGAGGATTTTAAATTCTATTCTACATTTTACAGGGAGCCAGTGCAGAGAAGCTAGTACAGGAGAGATGTGATCTCTTTTTCTAGTTCCTGTCAGTACTCGTGCTGCAGCGTTCTGAATTAATTGGAGCGTTTTAATGGACTTATTGGGGCAACCTGATAATAAAGAGTTGCAGTAATCCAGCCTTGAAGTAACAAATGCATGGATTAGTTTTTCTGCATCTGTCTGTGATAGGATGTGTCTAATTTTTGTAATATTACATAAATGAAAGAAGGCTGTCCTGGAGGTCTGCTTTATGTGGGAGTTAAATGACAAATCCTGACAAAGATAACTCCAAGATTCCTGACAGTGGTGCTAGAGGCCAAGGTAATGCCATCTAGAGTAACTCTATCTTTAGACAGTGAGTCTCTAAGGTTTTGTCTGAGTTTAACATCAGAAAATTGCAGGTCATCCAGGATTTTATGTCCTTAAGACATGTTTGTAATTTAGATAATTGATTAATTTAATCGGGCTTGATCAATAGATATAACTGAGTATCATCTGCATAACAGTGAAAGTTAATGGAGTGATTCCTAATAATGTTGCCTAAAGGGAGCATATATAAAGTAAATAGTATTGGTCCAAGTACAGAACCTTGTGGAACTCCATGACTAACTAGTATTTATTGAAGATTCATCGTTAACATGTACAAACTGCGAACGATCTGATAAATATGACTTAAACCAGCTTAGTGCGGTTCCTTTAATGCCAATTTGGTGCTCAAGTCTCTGTAAAAGAATACCATGGTCAATGGTGTCAAATGCAGCACTAAGATCTAATAATACAAGTACAGAGACAAGTCCATTGACACAATAAACACAATTAACACACATTAAACACACAATAAACACACATTAAACACACATTAAACACACAATAAACACACATTAAACACAATTAACACACATTAAACACACAATAAACACAATCAACACACAATAAACACAATCAACACAATTAACACACATTAAACACACAATAAACACATT
Organism: Dicentrarchus labrax; assembly: GCF_905237075.1. Taxonomy (NCBI): domain Eukaryota; kingdom Metazoa; phylum Chordata; class Actinopteri; family Moronidae; genus Dicentrarchus; species Dicentrarchus labrax. Next base: position 554,442 of record NW_026136706.1, on the reverse strand, counting down.
AAACACACAATCAACACACATTAAACACAATCAACACAATCAACACACATTAAACACACAATAAACACAATCAACACAATTAACACACATTAAACACACAATAAACACATTAAACACACAATCAACACACATTAAACACACAATTAACACATTAAACACACATTAAACACAATGAACACACATTAAACACACAATGAACACACAATAAACACACAATAAACACATTAAACACACAATTAACACACATTAAACACACAATAAACACACAATTAACACACAATTACCACATTAAACACACAATTAACACACAATGAACACATATTAAACACACAATAAACACACAATGAACACACATTAAACACACAATAAACACATTAAACTCACAATTAACACACAACCACCTGACCCTAACCATAATATTAGGGCCCAAGCACTGAACGTGCGAAGGCCCTATTCTAATTGAAGGAATTCTTTTTCTTGTTTTTCCTCCTAAACGAATGCATTTTTGGAGGCCGCAACATGCTCGAAAACTCATGAAATGCAGCGCACATTGTACGTTGAACGGCATGTCCGTGGCGTGCCATTGGCGTGGCCAACTTTGACAGCACGCCACGGACACGCCCTTCAATGTACAGTCACAAATAGCACAACATTTAATCAGCAACATACTTTGACTGTACGGAATTCATCAGATCTTCTTCATAATTGGCCAGTACAGTCAAAGTATGTTGCTGATTAAAAGTTGTGCTATTTGTACACATGTCAAACACTGATGCCATTTCTGCCATTTCGCAGTGATTTTCAACGTATAAAGAACTCCTACTTGGGAATTTATCGGATCTGCTTCAAAATTGGTAAGCAAAGTTAAAAAATGTAGCTGATTAAATGTTGTGCTATTTGAGCATGTACATTAAAGGGCGTGTCCGTGGCGTGCCGTCAAATTTAGCCAGGTTGAATCAAATGTTAAACTGTGATGCCATTTCCAGCAATTCGCAGACTTTCAGCGTTTTTTTTTTGCGTTGTATTTGAATGAACTCCTACTAGGGAATTTATCGGATCTGCTTCAAAATTGGTCAGTACAGTAAAAAAATTTTGCTGATCAAAAGTTGTACTCATAACTTCACTGTACAATGTCCAATGTCCACTAAACTGCACATATTCTGTAACAGTCTCACCCTGAACACATCCTCACAACTTCAGTGTACATGGTCCAATCTCAATGAAACTTCACACATTTGATAAGAGTCCCGCCCTGAACACGTCTACATGACAATATTCAGATATAGTGATAGCGCCACCTACTGGCAACAGGAAGTAAGCGCTGCGATTACGATCTGATTTCCATGAAATGTTCATGTCGTTACGACAGCACGTAGCGCAGCCGCAGCACACCCCGAGTTGTATGGAGTGCGAGGGCCCGTTCATCACTGCTTGCAGCTTTAATTATTATTATTATTAGCATTATTATTGTTATTAGTATTATTATTAGAATTATTATTGTTATTAGTATTGTTATTAGCATTATTATTGTTATTAGTATTATTATTAGCATTATTATCAGTATTATGGGGGGGGTTCAGTCAGTCAGTCTACCTGGTGCAGGTGAGTTCAGATCTTCCAGCAGGGACCGGATCAGCTGCTTCCTCACTCAGGAGTTCTCTGACTCAGAGTTTGTATGACTTTGCTGCGACCTTTCCAACAGTCGTATCAGTGCTCATTAGTGTTATTAGAGGCTGCGGAGGTCAGAGGTCAGACGCATTGATCAGCTGATGGCGCTATAATGACTGTGTGTGTTTTAAGGTAATGAACGCACTCTGAGATATTGAGACGTAAACTTTTACTGCGCGCTGACCGTAAATTCATATCCACAGATTAGCTTTATGAGTACTGGGAAGGCAATCACATTAGGACAATTTTAATCGACTTTGATTTTGTTAATAGGGTCAGACTATTGATTATTTTCACTGTTCACCTGTTTGTCTTTCTGCTGCTGGACAAACATCCACCTTCATCAAATATATCTCTTTTTATTCCTTCATTTCTGCTCCGCACACTGATTGTATCCATCAGTACATCACACACATATGAATCATTATAATACAAATATAATACAAATATATGAATCACTATAATACAAATATATGCATCACTATAATACAAATATAATCCAAATATATGAATCATTATAATACAATACATTAATGTTTGTCACAGACTGACTGCAAGCTGCACGTTAATGTTATTCATTAAAATCAAACTGAGAGAACAGAGTTACCTGATTCCTGTTCCCACAATTCACTCTGATTGTCTTTTTGTGACTCGCTGTCCATTCATCCTCTCACTGAAGCTGTAAACATGACAGAAAGAGTCAGTTTTCTCATTGAAGGCCCATCCAGACTTTAATAATGCTGATATACAAACTGTCTGTTGGAACAATAATGTGTCTCGTGTTAAAAGTAGCATTTCTAGGCCTGCACCCTAATAAAGATTGTCCCAGTCGACTGTAGTTGTTAGTTAAAGCCAACAGTGGACTGGCTGAACGTTTCTGATATGACTGTATTGATTATAACCTGTTAAACAGCAGTAATGATTGTGAATCAGAACAACCAGCAAGGAGACTGAACCTTTAGTTATTCCAACACAGTGTAAAATCACACAGTAAGCTTGTTCAACACACGGAATAAATAACTTCTTACTTCACTGAAACTAATCCTGGCTGATCGATACGATGGATGATGGATAACGTTAACAGTTACTGATAATTAACTGGCTACAAACTGGCTCCTCTTCCTCTGTTTCATTCCTCTCCTGTCGCTGCCTGAACTCACCGGGTCTTCATCCCCAGTCCAGTGGTTGGAGCCGCTGGACATCAGCCGCCCTTCATCGGTCCTCCCTGCTTCGGTTCTGTGGCTCATTCGGGCCTCACTCCGGTTCTGTGGTTCATTCGGCCCCACTTCGGTTCTGTGGCTCATTCGGGCCTCACTCCGGTTCTGTGGTTCATTCGGCTTCGGTTCTGTGGCTCATTCGGGCCCCGCTCCGGTTCTGTGGCTCATTCGGGCCCCGCTCCGGTTCTGTGGTTAATTCGGGCCCCGCTCCGGTTCTGTGGCTCATTCGGGCCCCGCTCCGGTTCTGTGGTTCATTCGGGCCCCGCTCAGGTTCTGTGGTTCATTCGGGTCCCACTCCGGTTATGTGGCTCATTCAGGCTAACTAGATAACAGCAGCTAGTGCAGTAAGCATATGAAGCAGTGTAGCAGTAAGACACTTTCTGTGTTACAAGAGAAAAGGTCTGTGTTGCAATAATCCTCTGATCCTTTGGTCGCGGTGAGGAGGAGCAGCTCCTGAACGCAGTTAAACATTGGTTTGGTTCTCTGAGACTGTCAGGCTGAAAGTGTCCACTGAGACTTTTTACAACATATTCGAGGCCAGCACTAATAGTTTCCACCTTAAACGTTTTACAAAGTCACCCACTACTTCTACCTCGCAAACTATTTGTGATGTCACATGCTGGTTGGCCCCGCCCCTTAAAACCAGATGTTCAGTGAGCTCAGAGAAACTTTCCTCTTTCAGCAGATGGATGTGAAACATTCACACATCAACTGTAGGAACTTTAATGTTCCTCAGGAGTTCCTCAGGGATCCATCCCGGGTCCTCTTTTATTGTAATAATGATGAGAAAATGTTATATTTTGTTAAAACTAGAAATATTATGTTACCTGATAACAACCTTCTTCTTCTCCTGCTGTAATTGTGCAGAGATCTTCTCGGAGGCCAGGCTTCAGCTGGACGCTCACATCCTGAACTGGGGCTTCCTGTCCAGTAAGGAGGACTACCTGAGGGTGCTGAGTCAGGCCGACGTGGTTGTCTCCACCGCCAAACACGAGTTCTTCGGAGTCGCCATGTGAGTCTGTACCCGCCTCATGAACGCTGCGACATTCAGATTTTGGAGGTCAAAGGTCAGCTGTATTAGTGAAACTTTTGACTAATTCAATTAAATTTTATTTGTATAGCGCCAATTCATAACAGAAGTTATCTCAGGACACTTTTCAAATAGAGCAGGTCTAGACCGAACTCTTTAAAACATTATTTACAGAGACCCAACAGTACCACCATGAGCAAGCACTTGGCGACAAGGGCAAGGAAAAACTGCCTGTTAAAAGGCAGAAACCTAGGACAGATCCTTCGGCTCTAGGTGGGTGGTCGTCTGCCTCGACCAGTTGGGGTGAAAGAGAGAGAAAGAGAGAGACAGACAGACAGGTGCACAGCAACAACAGTATTGGCAATTGCAATCTAGCAGGACCATGGCAGGAGGCTCCACCAGGATCGATAAGAACCTGCGAGACGAGAAAGCACAAGAACTCAGTGCACCATGGGAAATCCCCCAATAGTCTAGGCCTATAGCAGCATAACTAAGGGATGGTTCAGGACTCACCTGATCCAGCCCTAACTATAAGCTTTATCAAAGAGGAACGTCTTAAGCCTACTCTTGAATGTGGAGAGGGTGTCTGCCTCCAGAACCACAACTGGAAGCTGATTCCACAGGAGCGTTCTGAATTAATTGGAGCATTTTAATGGACTTATTGGGGCAACCTGATAATAAAGAGTTGCAGTAATCCAGCCTTGAAGTAACAAATGCATGGATTAGTTTTTCTGCATCTGTCTGTGATAGTATGTGTCTAATTTTTGTAATATTACGTAAATGAAAGAAAGCAGTCTTAGAGGTCTGCTTTATGTGGGAATTAAATGACAAATCCTGATCAAAGATAATTCCAAGATTCCTGACAGTGGTGCTAGAGGCCAAGGTAATGCCATCTAGAGTAACTATATCTTTAGACAGTGAGTGTCTAAGGTTTTTGGGGCCACAGCTCATCCAGGATTTTATGTCATCATTAGACATGTTTGTAATTTAGATAATTGATTAATTTCATCGGGCTTGATCGATAGATATAACTGCGTATCATCTGCATAACAGTGAAAGTTAATGGAGTGATTCCTAATAATGTTGCCTAAAGGGAGCATATATAAAGTAAATAATATTGGTCCAAGTACAGAACCTTGTGGAACTCCATGACTAACTGTAGTATTTTTTGAAGATTTATCGTTAACATGTACAAACTGCGAACGATCTGATAAATATGACTTAAACCAGCTTAGTGCAGTTCCTTTAATGCCAATTTGATGCTCAAGTCTCTGTAAAAGAATAATATGGTCAATGGTGTCAAATGCAGCACTAAGATCTAATAATACAAGTACAGAGACAAGTCCATTGTCAGAAGCAATCAGAAGGTCATTATTAACTTTAAGAGGTCCAAGTTCACCGAGCTCAAAATAAGATGGAGAAGCACGCTTATAACTCAAGAACTGATGCAGTAATTAGTTAATTAGAATAATAAAGTATATCTGATTCTGTAATGAGATGAAGTGGTGATGTTTTACCCAAAGGTCATAGGTCAGCTCCACTGTGACATCATAAAGTGCTGTACATTATTCACCATAATCCAGGAAGCAGAGATTGTTACCATGTTGCGCTCAAATGTCAGAGGTCGCTGTGACCTCACAGTCCATAACTGAAGAATGAATTCCAGATTTCATTCACATGTTGACTGTGACAATCAGAAATCAATAAGTAGAACTTTCCTTTCACTTCCTGCCTCACTCTCAATCTCACTGACTTTAAACTGTGTGTTTACTGTGATCCTGTAAGTGAGTTTCACATACAGCTCAATATACTCAATAATAAATATATATATATATATATATATATATATATATATATACTATAATATAAGACTATTTTAACCTGATTCATAGTTAGCTAACTATCCGTCCACAGTCTGGATCAACTCAACCCAAGTAGTACTGATACCACAGTGTGTAAATACTCCACTACAGTAAAAGTACTGATACCAGTGTGTAAATACTCCACTACAGTAAAAGTACTGATACCAGTGTGTAAGTACTCCACTACAGTTCAGTGAAGACTGAAAATACTCCCAGATGAAACTCTGAATGTCTCATTTTATCTTTTGTATATTTATTATTGATCTATTTCTACTATTGCTTTAATAAAGAAAAAGTATTTCTAATCCGATTACTTGATTAATCAATGGAATGATCAATAGAATACTCAATTACTTAACTCAACAATGGTTGCGGCACTAATATATATCAGAAATGTAGTGATACATATACACTTTATATTATGTAAATTATTATATTATATTATGTAAATTATGATTGAAAATAATTATTATTAAATAATTATTAAAATTATGTAAAAGTATGTTTTTTAATCTCATCGTACATGCGTACAGTGACAATAAAGCCATTCTATTCTATGTAAGATTTCTATAATATTTATATAATATTTTTATCATTTATTGTTCATAGTAAAGTTTATTAAAGTAAAAGTAGGTGAAACATTTCAGCTCTGAAAGAAGCTCAGTCCCTGCTTTATCTGACCTCTGCGGCTCACAGTCAGTAGCTTTATTTATTCAGGTGGTCTCGTCAGATCCTGTAGAGACCTGCAGGTGAGGACTCTGTGGGACCGGCTCAGTCTCTGATCTCAGTATCTGTCAGGTGGAGGAGAGCTGCAGGCCGAACCGCAACGACCAATCAGACGCTGCGTTCTCTGAAGAACAACCAATCAAACAGCCTGCAGTTGGTCGTCTGATCTGAACCTCATTCATCTTCCTGTTTGTAGTTCAGTGAGCTCAACACGCCAGAGTCCCTCCACAAAAACACAGAATCTACTGAACATACAAATCACATCATAAAGAACGTGTGCTTGTTCAGTTTAAAGTTTAAATATTAATGACTGACAGAAGGTCTAATTAAACTGTGTGGAAAACAAATGGAAGATAATCTTCACTAATGATCTCCAAAACAAGCTAACGTTAGCCTGTAAACCAAGTACAGCAACGTCACATGACTTCACCAACACTAAACTTCCAACTTAACGTAATCTTTAATTAAAATCTTGTCAAGTTTGAGTCAGAATAGTTTTCAGAGTATAAACGAGGCTGAAAATCAAAGTCGAGTCTCAACCTCGTTAGTAAAAGCTTCAACGTTCACAGGTGGAATATTTACTGACTGTGTTCACCACTGAACCAAAAACACATTCAAACAACCCATTGAATTCAATGAGAGCGAACCAGATGAGCTAAAATGCTAATAGTATCATGCATGGTTCTTATTATATAGCATTGTAATGCTAATGCTCATAGTTAGCATGATAACTGGCTAGTGTTTAATATGTTACTTCATGTGGTCTTGACAAACTTCTGTCACATCTAGCATGTCGTGGTATCTTGGGATCGGACTGAATGGTTAGGGTTAATGGTTATCATGCTAACATTAGCATGCTATGCTTGCAGTAGTTTGACAGAAGGACTGATGATGATTAAAGTTTCCTTCTACAGACATCTATCTAATAAAATAAATATGAGTCCAGTAAAGGAATGTGTTTAGTTAGCAGTGTTAGTGTTAGCATTGACGGTGTTGATGTAGATGAACAGAAGAGCTTTTATTGTGTAATGAGACTCTCTGTGTGATAATGAATCAGGAGCTAATTATAGCAGAGAGGAGTCGTCCCCGAGGGGGAAGTGATGTTTGTGTTTGTCTTTGATCCAGAACCAGGAGGGACTAGGACCCCCGCTGCGCCCTGCGGGTCCCCATACAGTTTCTGAAGGTTCACTCGTACAATTGTGGACTTTAAAATGGTCAATATTAACATCTGAGATATTCTGCTTCCTCTCTTTAACAATTAAATATAAATAAATATATTTACTGTGGACAACAGAATCCTTTCTCACACATCTGGAATCTGGAATATTGTCTTCTTTAAAGGGTTGAAGGTTATTGTTGTTTACAGCAGCACTGTGGATCCTGTATCTGGTAGTGTGGCCTCAAACAGGAAGGGGTTTCCTACCCTGGAAGTCATGGAAACACCTGGAAATGGATTAAAATGGCCAAATATCCTGAAACTGATAAATTAAAATTAAAAATAAAATACTTGGGAGTCGACTGACTTTCTAAAAGATACATTTTCTGCCAAATAAATTCAGCAGGACTGATATATTTTTATATATTATTATATATAATTATAATTCTTATATATTATTATATATTTAGCCCATTCACAGGAAAAACCCAGGATATATCATATATCCTGGGTTGTTTCTGTCACTGTTTGGTGCTGTTGCTGCTCTAGGTTCTACCAAAGTTTAAAACAATATGTTCTAAGGTTTTTAATAATAGTTTTTCATCTTTACTGTTAAAGATAGGGGGGGCTTAGCCCTGTTAGCCCATATAGACCAGCCGTCCCTGGTTATTATTGTGTCTTCACATGAAATCTAGGCAACAGTCATTGGAATTATTAGTTCTATTAAAATCTGTTCGTCGTCTATTAAAAACAAATAATATTTATTTATGAGAGAAACAGAGAAACAAGCTAATGATGTTGGGAGAGTTTGGTCCTCGTTATCACTAATTTCTGTGTAAACTGATGAATTAAGATCATCAGTGATTAATCTGATTAATTAGGTTCCTTGAGCGAGCTGCTGTGTCCCGCGGTGACGATGAGGTCATTCAGTCCACTGAAACCATCCAATAATTGTATGAGATTAAGTCTGATGAGATTTCCTCACATTGGAGAACGGAACCAACCTCAATAATCCACATCAGAGTCTCAGCACCTGGACCTTCACACCAGAACCAGGTTTTATTTGGTCTGAGTCAGATCTGCTGTTTGAATATGAATGCTGAAACCTCATCCATAATTCAGAGTTCGCTGTGACTGTCAGTTTACTCAGATAAATACAGCCAATCACTGTGTAATTAATCAATAACTGAATGAATCCAGATATTAGCCGCCTTCTCTCGCTCATCACTGATTGATATTTTTTTATTGACACTTAATTTGTTGTTTAATTTGAAATAATCAACACTGACAACCTGCTAGCAGCCGTGTGTGGCTAACATCCACATGCTAACTTCTTTACCAAATTAATGTTTACCATCTTAGTTTAGCGTGTTAGCATGCTAACATTAGCTAATTAGCAGTAATGGTGATGGGAGTGTTATTAGTGCTGCAGATATTAAATGTGGACCTGATGATCAATAAAGTTATTAGGGTTCATTATAATGTTATTAATGGTATCATGTTAAGCAAGGGTGAGTCAACATACTAGCATTAGCTTGTTAACATATTAAAAAAGGTAATTTGCTAAATGCTTCATTATTATTAAACAGCAGCTGAGCGAGCTAGCCATTGTTAGCTCAGGCAGACTCATATCGAATGCTACACTACAGTTAGCTTGTCTGAATGATGAGATGCTAACCGGTAACAGATGCTAAAAGGCCACACGAACACATCTGGACAGCCAGCTGTTTCCAGTCTTTATGCTAAGCTAAACTAGCATACAGACTCATTGTCTGATTGTGTTCCAGGTTAGAAGCTGTCCACTGCGGCTGTTATCCTCTGTGTCCGAAGGCTTTAGTGTATCCTGAACTATTCCCAGGTAATAATCGGACTTTATTATTGATTATTGATTTTATATATGTTCAATGGTTAAACGACAGTTAGTCAACTTCTTCTTCTGTGCTCTCTAATGCAGCAGAGTACCTGTACTCCACACCTGAGCAGCTCTGTAAGCGGCTGCAGGCGCTCTGCAGGAGGCCCGACATCGCTCGCAGACACGTCGTCAAGGTAACCAACATGCTAAAATCAAAGCAGTCCAAATCTGGTCCAGTTAGCTTAGAGTTAGCTTAGAGTTAGCTTCTAGAGTTAGCTTAGAGTTAGCTTCTAGAGTCAGTTAGCTAAGAGTTAGCTTCTAGAGTCAGTTAGCTTAGAGTTAGCTTCTAGAGTTAGCTTAGAGTTAGCTTCTAGAGTTAGCTTAGAGTTAGCTTCTAGAGTCAGTTAGCTTAGAAAGCTTAGGAAGCTAACTCTCAGCTAACAGTAGATGGAAGCTAACTCTCAGCTAACAGTAGACGGAAGCTAACTCTCAGCTAACAGTAGATGGAAGCTAACAGTTTCTGTGTACTGTCCCTTTAAGATATGTTACAGTCTGATGCTATTCTGTGGTTCAGGTCGACACCTCCTCTTTCTCCTGGATGTCTCTTAAGGAGCGTTTCGAGACTCTGCTGGCAGCCCAGCATTCCTGAACGCACCACGGAGCACCAGTCCATTAGCGTCGCCGTCGTTGCGTCTGCCAGGCCAGCGTCACGCCCGACTCGACGCCACGTCCCGCAGAAAGCAGCAGTGACTTCCAGCCTTTCTCAGGCACCTCTAAGCCCGAATCAAAGGCGGGATGGAGACGCCGAGTCTGGACCCGTAAACGTCCCCGTCCTCCCGGCTGGAAGAGAACTTTCTTTTATGTGTGTGGTTTTGGGCGGAGGGGGGGTTAACGTGTAAAAGCTTTCATGTTTCCACAGGCGGTGCCACCTCCAGGATCCGCCGGGATCCGTTTTTATCCTTTGTGCCGCCGAGTTCTGTTGTTCAACCACAGAGACTGAGAGGCAGCCAGCCCGCGGTCTGTATGCAGCCCCACCTGAGCTGCCAGGACCAGGACTAAAGTGGATCTGCAGACGCTGCGTACCCACTGAGACCACATCACTGTAAAAAACCTGAGGCCACATCAACACTGTAAAAAACCTGAATGGATGCAGCAGTTTATTAAAAATAAGTGTTTATGAGACGACCTGAAACATTGTGATTTAATCTGATCAATTAACATTTGTCTATTAATCAAATAAATTAATCAATTAAATAAAATCAGACTGTATGTAGTCTCATTCCTGCCCAGACAATACACGGCAGTGAGATAACACCAGGAAGTTCAACAACAACACAAATTCAACCAACCCCTGTGAATTCTGCACAACATCACAATCCAATAATAGTAATAATAAAAATAAAAATATTTTCAGTTTTCACTTTCTCCCACAGTTTGATAATGAAAGAAGCCTAAAAGCATCACAACTTTTTGGAAAATCTGCAGTGAAATCAGGAAGTAACAATCCCAAACCCTGATCAATAAGTTAAGACAGATTATTGAATAATGTCCAAAGATTTGAGGTAACTAAGCGAAGTCAGATAAAACAACATAATTGTAAAATAACTTCAAAGTAATTTGATCTAATAAATACCATTAAGCTCTGTTTCATTCTCTGTTGTCTTCACAGACTTTTCTCTGTTTGGATTTGAGACTAATTATTGGGGCGGCAGTAGCTCAGTGTGTAGGACTTGGCCTGGGAACCGGAGGTTCGCCGGTTCAAGTCCTACAGACCACAAGTTTGCCAGTTTCACCTCCTGTGCACTGCCAAGGTGCCCTTGAGCAATCTAACCCCAAAACCTGCGCTGTTAATGTTGCAGCACCATGACTCCACCATCTCTCTCCCCTTTGCATGTCCACAAGTGCATGAAGTGTGCATTTCAGCCTGTGTGTGTGTGTATAAAAAGAGTGAAACGAACAATTTTCCCTAGGGGATCAATAAAGTATATCATCTTCTTCTTCTTCTTCTTAATTAACCTTGTTAGGGAGCCCCGGGTTGTCCTGGTGGCTCACCTGGCAGAAATGGTGCCCCGTGTGAGGCTGAGACCGCACTGCAGCGTCCGAGAGTTTAACTCCGACCTGTTGCACTTTACTAGGTCTCCTCTCTGGCTCTCTCTCTCTCTGTCTCTCTCTCTTTCTGTCTCTGGCTCTCTCTCTCTCTCTTTCTGTCTCTGTCTCTCTCTCTCTCTGGCTCTCTCTCTCTCTCTTTCTGTCTCTCTCTCTCTGTCTGTCTCTCTTTCTCTCTGGCTCTCTCTCTCTCTCTGCCTGGCTCTCTCTCTCTGTCTCTGTCTCTCTCTCTTTCTGTCTCTGGCTCTCTCTCTCTCTGTCTCTCTCTTTCTGTCTCTGGCTCTCTCTCTCTCTCTGCCTGGCTCTCTCTCTCTGGCTCTCTCTCTCTCTGCCTGGCTCTCTCTCTCTGTGTCTCTGTCTCTCTCTCTCTCTTTCTGTCTCTGGCTCTCTCTCTCTCTCTTTCTGTCTCTCTCTCTCTGTCTGTCTCTCTTTCTGTCTCTGGCTCTCTCTCTCTCTCTGCCTGGCTCTCTCTCTCTGTCTCTCTTTCTGTCTCTGTCTCTCTCTCTTTCTGTCTCTGGCTCTCTCTCTCTCTGTCTCTCTCTTTCTGTCTCTGGCTCTCTCTCTCTCTCTGCCTGGCTCTCTCTCTCTGGCTCTCTCTCTCTCTGCCTGGCTCTCTCTCTCTGTGTCTCTGTCTCTCTCTCTCTCTTTCTGTCTCTGGCTCTCTCTCTCTCTCTTTCTGTCTCTCTCTCTCTGCCTGTCTCTCTCTGTGTGTCAATTTATTTTAATTTCAATTTAATTGGCCTTATTGACGTTTTGAATAAAACATGTTGCCAAAGCACACAATACATGTACAATACAAAAATAGAAATACTATAAATACAATTAAATTAAAGTGTCTGTCTGTCTGTATTTTTAAAGCACAACCAACGTCTGAACCAAAGTGATTAAGCAGTTTAGATGCTGTAAAGTTACAGAATTGTATTTTAATGCAGAAGAAAGGTGCATGTTTTATTAAAGGTATATAAACATATAACAAACACAGCTCCAATAAAAGACTGTAATGAGGTTGAATTCAGGGTGAAATGTGTGTTTTGAACAGATCAGAGTTGTATTCCAGCTGACGGAGAACAGAACGCAGTTTGCTTCGAGGCTTCTGAAACTGTCGGATTATCAACAAAGAACAGCGACAGTAATTTCACGCTTGAGGAGCGAAGCTGGTTTCATCCTGACGGCTCTGCAGAGCTCTGATTGGAGGAACACCTCCAGCATCAAACACACACACAGAGGTGAGTGTGTGTGTTAATAATAATTATAATAATAATTAATGTTCCTGCTGACAGCTGATGGACCTGTTGTTCTGCTTTGACGAGGACCAATCAGATCGACTCTTCATTAAGCAGCTTAATTAGCATCTTCACTCTTTATTAATATACACACATTAATATAAACTGGAGCCTTGATTTTTAACAATAACTCTGTTAGCTGATAGCTAAGCATTGGTAATGCTATATTAGCTATCTATTAAAGATTTATGTCACATTTGTTCCCTTTTATCTGATGTTTGGTCAGCAGACAGTAAACTCGGTGTTCAGCCCTGCTAATGCTAGCAGATTGCAGTTAGCTAATGTTTAATCACTGCTAGCTTACTCTCCCTAATACCACGTTAGCTTAATGCCTTTATGCTACATTCATTCCTCTGAGTATATTTGAACAGAAGTGTAGCTAGCTACCAACACACACTGGCTGTGTCTCAGTCTGCCTACTTGAACACTGCGAACATTTAGACATTTAGATTTAAACAATTCAGTGCGTAATGATGGACCCTACTCGCACTGAACGGACGCCATCCTGACTCCAGAGCGGAAGGGGAGGGACCATAGGGACGAGCACGTTATAAATGTGAACTCTATCGTATAAAGTAACAGCGGTAATATGAAACGTTTTACTGTCGTCTGATGCATTACTTACAGGTCCTCACTGACTGAAGCCGACAGAATCATTTGGCGAGTTAATTAGCGTAACGTTACCTGTTAATGCTACCTAGCTACCTCGCCACCCTAACCTGCGTTGGCGTCGGAGGCGACGTAGTTTCCACACGCTGTGAACTGAGCGGGAAATGAACGTGCAGAAAAATGTTTGTAAACAAAAGTCGGCATATATTTTTGGCGGGCTGGAAAATCGCGTTCACGTGTGTTGCGTTTGTCGTGTTCGTCACTCTCATCCCGCTCGTCATTTCCGGTAAGTGTTCTAACAAAAGTGTTCATTTTGGGACAATACTAACCATCGACAGTGACACTACGGCAGTAAGTGGTCAGTGCACATGAGCAGTGCACTGACGGAATGAGACACAGCCACTGAATGATACCCTGTAACAGGGCGATAAGCTAACGTCACCAATCCAACATGTTCTGTTACTAATAGACCAAATAGTCTAAATTAATAAACTCAATTCGACACCAAATTTGGGTTCAAGGTTACAAACAATAAAAGTGAAATCAAGACTTACAAAGAGAGATCAATAAAAAACATAAGATAAAACCAACTTATTGATCTGAATGATCGTTGCTGGAATGAAGCTGCTGTTTTTATTCCACTTTGTTCTACTTGTTGGGACCATTGACCTCCGCCCAGAAGAAGAAGCTGCAGTTCACTGTGCAAACAGCGGGGGTCATTTAAAATGGAGCTGGTTATCAGCTGTAACTGTCAACTGTACACATTCTGGGGTGGCCGCTGTGGATCCGCCCCTGGACGCCAAAATCCATCTGAATCTACAGGGCGTCATGTTCAATTATGCAACTTGTTAAATGGTTTCATAACGGAATCAGACTGCAAATTAAACATCATTTTACCAGAGACACAGTGTCAAACTGTTTCTGACACTGATGAAGACGAGGACTACCATCTGCCCCCCTGTGACGTGCTGCTTTGTCCCACCTGCCTCCAGCCTTTGATAAATTACTGTCTACACTCCCCTGGACGAGGAAACATGGCTGCGTTTAAACGTCTTTAAATAGCGTCAGTGTTTGAAGTGGAAATGGAATCTGTCCTGTTTTGTAGAGCAGGCAGCAGAAATAAAAGGAAACCTTAACGTCTGCATCAAAGCGGCCGCCGCTGTTAGCCGCCGTCTCGGGATTTACTTAAAAATTCAGCACTTGAAAGATCCATTTTTAAATGAAGGCCAGCCTCAGCTTCAGAGGAGGACGCCCCTCCCTGGAGACATTAGAGCATTAAAGGTGGCGTAATTAGCCAGCGAGCTGCCAGTTCCACATTAGCTTTTTACCGCTGCCATATGTTAGCTCGCTGCTGCACTCGCAGAGGGACAAAGGAGGAGAGAGACGGGCTGTCCTCGTGTGACACAGTCATGTGTTATCAATATGCTGCCATGTTTTTAATGGGCCCTATGGTTGGAACGTGGCACGCCTCCTCCTCCTCCTCCTCTTCATCTCATTTTCTTCTCTAAGTGAGGCAGCAGGCAGCCGTCCATCACGACTCCTCCAGCCACTGCCAGCGCTCCAGAAACACACAGTTATTATATAAGGAGGTTTATCACGCTGCCATCCACAGACAGAGACTGGACCTCTGCAGGAACTGAATCCTCCTGACACTGTTCTACAGGACCCTGGTTGCCTAACTTCATATGGGAACATATTTTATATATATATTAGTGTACTGTGTAAAACCACAGATTTGATTATTTCCTGTGAATATTGATCAGAGATGACTTGTCCTGATATTTGGTACAATTCTGTCTTTATTCTGTATTTTTATCATTTTAACAATCAGACAGATTCTGAGTTTTCTTCACAATGTACTTTTCTTCACAGAAGTGAATTTAATGCTGAGATTTAGGTCTACTGTGTGTATTTTAAAGCACCTTGCAACCCCCCCATGAAGCTTTGGTGACTCCTAGTGGGGGTACCGACCCTCAGGTTTGGAACCACTGATGTAGGAGAAACTACAGTGTCTACAAAACTCCCCTATCTGGAGTCAGTGTTTGGTTTGTCCATTCTGGGCTACTGTAGAAACATGGCGGCCTCCATATGGTCGTACCAAGAGAACTGGATGTGGCGTTGGAGCTCCCTGCATTCCTATGGAAGCTGCTCAGTGGCACACTGGCAATGTCTTTTTGGGGCCTGTGTGCATCAGGTGACTGACGCCATCGCTGTAATTACACAGTTTAGCCACCAGTTCACATTGACTCTGACCGCTGTCGTCTCCTCCCAACGGAAACATACCTGTGATTATTATATTGCAGTAATAACACATACTTATTATTATTATATTACAGTAATAACACATACTTATTGTTATATTACAGTAATAAAAACATACCTGTGATTATTATATTACAGTAATAACACATACTTATTATTATTATATTACAGTAATAACAACATACCTGTGATTATTATATTACAGTAATAACATACTTATTGTTATATTACAGTAATAAAACATAATTATTATTATATTACAGTAATAACACATAATTATTATTATATTACAGTAATAACACATAATTATTATTATATTACAGTAATAACACATACTTATTATTATTATATTACAGTAATAAAAACATACCTGTGATTATTATATTACAGTAATAACACATAATTATTATTATATTACAGTAATAACACATACTTATTATAATATTACAGTAATAACACATACTTATTATTATTATATTACAGTAAAAAAACATACCTGTGATTATTATATTACAGTAATAATACATAATTATTATTATATTACAGTAATAAAAACATACTTATTATTATTATTATTATTATTATATAACAGAAATAAAAACATAATTATTATATTACAGTAATAACACATACTTATTATTATTAAATTACAGTTATAACTCATAGTTATTATTATTATTATATAACAGTAATAACACATACTCATTATTATTATTATATTGCAGTAATAAAACATACTTATTATTATATAACAGTAATAAAAACATTATTATTATTATTATATTAATTTTAACTGAATGAAACAAAATCTAAACCTTAAAATCAGACATTCTGTTCCAGAATAAAGTTGAGAATATTCATTTTTATCTCTGGAGATATAATTAATGTTCCAAAAAACTGTACAGCTTTTCATTAATTTATTTAAATAACAGTCATATTGTACATATTGTCTCTCTTATTGTCTCAATTTCATCTGTATTTATATTTAACATTTACCTATAAAACCGATTCTGATTCCAAAAGACCCTAACCCAAATAATTGAAATAAGATGTTTTTGTCTTCAGCTTAAAATAAAAGTACAAAATGCTGGAAGTTCTGTAGTTAATACATCTCTACCAAACAAAATTAACTCCAAATAACATAAACATGCTAATTCAGTGACAGTGAAAACAAGTCCAACTTATTATTATTAACTGATTATCTCACTTAGTTTTACTATATTAGCGATCAATATTATAGAAAGTCCCATATATTCAAACATATATTGTAAATTCATAATCTTTGTGAATGTTAATACATGTATAAACATCCTGTTCTATATCAGCACATACTCTAATAATATACATATATATATACAATATACATCAGACTTTAACACAGAAACAGTCTTCAAATACAAACTGCTGAAAGCCTTGTCTGCCTTGCTGTTTCCAGGGAGCTTTCCAGGAGGGAGGTCACAAAGCTGATCCCCTCCCCCACTTTCTCCCACTTTCTCCTCTTCTGGTGAGATTTAGTGAAACACTCGACCACAAAAAGCTGTTTAAGTCTGTCACTTTCCCATCGTTCCCAGTCCTGCTGCCAAGCCAGAGACATCTGATTTAAGGAATAATAAAATACAGAAAAATGGTTTTCCCATAATTACAGACTGCGTTATCTCGGCACGAGAGCCAGAGAGAAGAAAAGAACAGATTCCACTGTGAGACTCTGCTCTCTTTAAATGGATATAAAAAGAATATGAAAGTGTTTCTGGCTGATTTGAACCTGATGTATTGAACTGAACCACAGTTTGTTTCACTGAATGCTGACGGAGCAGCTTTCTGACAGACCGACTCTCCTCCAACAGTTCCAACAATAAGTTCACCTCATCTTCCTGAGATAATGACTGAATGAACATTATTAAACACTTATTATAACTTACATTAACTAAGTCTTTATGAAACTGTTGGAGTTCACTTCATGTGCAGAGCATATGTGAACTATCATTAACATTAACTGTATGTGACTCTGTACCCAAATCTGTGATATCATACAAAACCCTGATTCCTTAACTGACTTTGTGTATAACTGTGACTTTGTGTGTAACTGACTTTGTACGTAACTGTGACTTTGTACGTAACTGACTTTGTGCGTAACTGTGACTTTGTGCATAACTGTGACTTTGTGCGTAACTGTGACTTTGTGCGTAACTGACTTTGTGTTTGAGTTTGAATGTGATCTTCTGCCCTTTGCTGTGCATCATCCCGTCTCTCTCTCATAAAGCCCCGAAAATATATTTAAATAACAGAAAGTCTTTCTCTGTTTTATGGAGGACCGCAACTTCCAAAATAAAAAATAAATAAAAGACTCAATAATGAAATTGATATGCCATTATTACATAATTATTACACAATTTAAATAAATGTAGACAATAATTTATTAAATGTGACATATTGGTATTTCTGTTTGTATTTATTTCCATTTTATTTCATTTTTTCCTTTTAAATGTTTTTTTTCTGTATTATTTCTGTATCAAATTAAATTATTTTCCATTTGCATTGTTCTGTTTCCCAGAGTTTTTTATTCCTGTGTTGTTTTTACATTTCAGCCTCATTATGTAAATGAGTTGTCATGTGGTCAGCTTTTCACCTTTATATCAATCGACATCAGACATCAAAGATCGGCTGTACATTCTTTACTCAAACTACAGGCTGTAGGCATTGTTTGTTTTCCAAGAAACATAAACAAGAATCATTTGTCAATATACAAACATACAAACAACAGATACAGTAATAATTACGACATATGGAAGACAAGAACTTAATGTTCCTGATAATAATGACAGCTTAATTATTATAAAACATATAGGAACTATAATTTACTTCCTCTATGAATAGTTAATTTAAATAATTAAGGTGACTAAATAAAATATAATAACTTAATACAGTCACCATGAAACTAACCTCCCCTTCCTCTAAGGAGGAAAGATTCTGGAGAAAGTAATTGCCGAGATAACTTCTGTTATTAATTGGGCCTATACAAATTCAATTTAATTGAACCATTTGTTCTCCACAGTCATTTATTTATTTTGGATTTTGGCAGTTGTGGTCCTCCATACATTGTGGGTAAAACTGTTACACTCCATTTATTTAATAATCGCATTTATTTCATCCTCACATTTATCTAATTATCTAATTGTGAGGACTCGTACCTGGTACCTGTTTGGAGGTTCTGAGCGAGCTGATTGGACACTGAAAGGTGATGTGAACACAGTGCAGGCCTGTGGACACAGTGCAGGCCTGTGATTGGTCAGAGGGATTCGTAGATCACAGTATAAATTGTCGTCCCCTTTAAGCAGCTCCTGTACAGAACCAGATCCTGATCCAGTTCTGGCTCAGCTGCTGTGTTATTAAGTGAATCCAGATTTAGGTTTTCTGAGATCCAGGTTCAACCACCACTAAAACCATGTCCCCCGCTGCCCCCTCCGGCAGCACCTCGCCACAGATCGAGTCGAGCAGAGCGTCCGCGGACTCTGAAACCTCTGTGGGTCGAGGTTTAACAGAGAGTCTGGCAGCAGAGACCAGGATCCACAGTGGAGTCCTGGAGGACTGTGGTGAGGTGTCAGTCCTGAAGGTGGATCTGAACCCTGCATTTATCTCTGTTTAGAACAATGTGGGTGAGATCCCTCCCGTCCCCAGCAGGCAGGCGTGGCGTTGGAGGCTTGGCTGCAGACTGGAGGGGGGTTGGAGGGGGTTTCTGTGGATCCAGTCCTGGAACAGGATGGAAGGACTGCGGCGCAGGGCATTGCTCCAAGCTGTCAGCGGGCTCTTGACGGAGCGCTCTGAGGTGGATGGGGGCCCTCGTGGGGCCTCTCAGCACATAATTGCATCCAAAAGGTTGTTGAGGGCTCGCCAGAGAACGCCGCCGCAGCACGCCGAACGCTACTCCATGTTTCTCTGGATTACACGACTACATGTTTTCACACACAGCATACATCCTCAACAAGAAGCAGACAATGAAAACACGATCGGTATCATCTGATAAATTAACTCAAAGTATTCTGTTAAAGTTCTCAGTGTGACAAAATGTTAATTAAGTCACAATCAAAGTGTTTTAATCAATCAGTCTCCTCCAGTTTCTGTCCAACAGGGACAGGAAGTCCTGTTTCAGGTATCTTCAGTTGTTCTTTAAGGTATTTTACAGTTTTCTGATAATCAATAACAGTACTTGAGGACTCATCTTGCACTCGGGG
The DNA here is from genome assembly GCF_905237075.1 of Dicentrarchus labrax. Taxonomy (NCBI): domain Eukaryota; kingdom Metazoa; phylum Chordata; class Actinopteri; family Moronidae; genus Dicentrarchus; species Dicentrarchus labrax. Next base: position 534,442 of record NW_026136706.1, on the reverse strand, counting down.
GCGTTTACTAATGCTGCGTCCAATCAAACGCTTTCTCTCTTCTGACGACGAGTGTTTCTGAAGGCCGTTACAGACAATCTATGTCCTCACTGAGTACAAAGACCGGGGATGTGTCTCATTCCGCCTACTTGCACACTTCAAACACTTAGTTTTAAGTATATAGTGTAGATAACACCAAAAGTCAGTGCACTGAAAGTACCCAGATGACCCCCTAAAAACGGTCAAACAATTCAGTGCGTAATGATGGACCCTACTCGCAATGAACGGACGCCATCTTGACTACAAAGCGGAAGGGGAGGGACCATAGGGACAAGCACGTTATAAATGTGAACTCTATCGTATAAAGTAACAGCGGTAATACGAAACGTTTTACTGTCGTCTGATGCATTACTTACAGGTCCTCACTGACTGAAGCCGACAGAATCATTTGGCGAGTTAATTAGCGTAATGTTACCTGTTAATGCTACCTAGCTACCTCGCTACCCTAACCTGCGTTGGCGTCGGAGGCGACGTAGTTTCCACATGCTGTGAACTGAGCGGGAAATGAACGTGCAGAAAAATGTTTGTAAACAAAAGTCGGCATATATTTTTGGCGGGCTGGAAAATCGCGCTCACGTGTGTTGCGTTTGTCGTGTTCACCCCAACTGGTCGAGACAGACGACCACCCACCTAGAGCCGGAGGATCTGTCCTAGGTTTCTGCCTTTTAACAGGCAGTTTTTCCTTGCCCTTGTCGCCAAGTGCTTGCTCATAGTGGTACTGTTGGGTCTCTGTAATTAATGTTTTAAAGAGTTCGGTCTAGACCTGCTCTATTTGAAAAGTGTCCTGAGATAACTTCTGTTATGAATTGGCGCTATACAAATAAAATTGAATTGAATTGAAATTATCATCAGTAGGCCTATTATCATTACTAGGCTATTGCTATAATTGGGAATTGGCACCAGACCTCTGATCTGAATTTATGCTTTATTAGTGTTATTATTACTAGGCCTAATAGTAGGCATATCATCTGCATTTTTTACAGAAGCTTGCAGGTAGGCAATGTTAATGTAAGACCTGAGCCTGCTTTGCCTTGCAAAGATCCGCAGTTCTTGGCACAATGTCTGCGCGATTCATTTGCAGCCTGGACGCGGAGTGGTGTGTGTCTCCTCTGCTCTGACTGCAGGCTGGGACTGCTGCGCGAGGCTACTAAGAGACTGACCACCTGTGAGTGCTTTTGGACGGGGACGGGGAGTGGCTCACGGCAGCACCCGCTGCTCGTTGAGCACAGTAACTGCAGAGTTATACGTGCTTTCAAGTCAGTCTCCAAACACCACAAAAGTCTCCAATAACACCAGTAAAAGTCACTAGATTTGTTGCTAGTCACTTTTGACAAAAAAGTCACCAGGAGGATTTGGAAAGTCGCCAGATTTTGAGAGAAAGTCGCCAAGTTGGCAACACTGGCTATGACGCGTGTGCGGACGCTTATATAGTAGCACTTACGTGACGCCACGTCACAGGCTCAAAATACTACCCCCTGTATTGGTAGATTTGAAATGAAACTGTGTGGTTGATTTGTTTGTGTGTTATAATAGTCCAACCACTTGCATTTCGACATGGGGGGGAATTTTCCTGATTTTTATTTTTATTTTTCAGATTTTTTTTTCCTCCCATCAGGTAGCCTACTCGTGCCCCCCTGGGAGAGTGTCCGCGCCCCCCCAGGGGGGGCCCCACCGGTTGAGAAACACTGCTGTAAACTGACTTTTTATCAGCTTATTTTCTGCTATGATGTTTAGTTTTGGATTCTGTTTAAATTCTGTTTAAATCTAATGGCTGATTGAATAAATTGATTTTTAAATGTGCTAATCTGGCCGTGTATTTACCTGGCATTGAAATCAGGTACATATAAATGTCCAGATACCTGATATCTGGCCACATGTCAGTGTCCGTGGACCAGATGGTTTGGGGAGCTCGTATGGATCATTGTCGAGTCCAACTGACGTCAATTTGTTTTGATAATCCATTTTTATTCAGTTTCGCTGTGTCAACTGCCATCCTTCGACATGTTGTGGGCGGTTTGTTTTGCCACTCAGTCCAAATGAGGGGGGTGTGCTGCGGGCCGGAAGTGACGTAAACGCATACCCTCTATTCAGTGATTTTGGGCTTTAACTAAAGTAGCTAAGCGCTACCTAGCTGCTGCTAACTACATCTGTTACAGCACCGAGGTCTCACAGCTCTGCAGTTGCATGAAGACATGTTTATATTATTGATACTGCACTTGAGTAAATGTACTTGCTGACAGTCTGATACTTTTATTTATTTTATTTCAGGTTTCCAGAAGTTTAAAGCACATTTTTATTGTTGAAAGGAAAAATTTTTTTTTTGTCTGATATCAAGTTGAGGATTTTTATATTAATGAATTCCAGTTTCTGTATTTTCTGTCTGTAATTAAGATTCAAATGATATTTTCTTTATTATAACAAATTATTTGGAAAAGTTTAGAGTTTTGTTTGAGTTAATATTTCTTCTGCAGCTGTGAAAACAATACAATGAGTAATATATTATTATCTATATTTAATAATTGATTATTACACATTTTAAGAGTAAAGAACAGTTTGTTGTTAATTCAACCAGCTTCAGTTGAACATTTCACCTCTAATAAACTATTAAATCAGTACTATCAGTTTACTCTGGTTCCATTGTTTTATATATAATATATATAATATAATAAGGTTAGATTCTTTCTGTTGTAACGTCTCATATTTGAAAGCTTGAAGCTTTAACAGGAGCTTTTCAGTGAACATCTGACCTCCGACCGGCAGTAAACGATCTGTGTTGTCGGGTTAAACTCGTCGTGTCACTGACAGGTTTTCAGTTAACGAGGTTGGAATCAGGATCCGCCACCTTCGGGGACTCATTGGCGGTTAATCCGCTGTGATGGCCGACATCTTGGGCTGCCATGTGTCATTATTGCAGTGCGAATATTCCTGCAGCTCATTATGAGCCTGATGTTCATCCACACTGACACAATCATTATGAATAATTATCATCTCTGAGCCACAAAAGTCACATTTTACTTCAAATACGCCTCAAATCTGAAACGTCAGCAATGTTCACTGAAGGAAAGAAAATCTTTCTTTCTGCCTTTGATGATGACAAATCTTCACATGTTCTACCGTTAATGGAGGTTTCACATGTTTTTACTGATCGGCCACTTTGTGTCAGAAGAAAGAAGAACTGTATAATTTAAAATTAAAATGAATAATAAATGAATTAATTAATTAAAAAACAATTTCATATTTATTGAAAACATCAGATTCAATGAGGAGTTTTAACTATTTTATCTTCTGTGTAATAAACAGTTGGTGTAATAAACAGTCGGTGTAATAAACAGTCAGTGTAATACACAGTGTAATAAACAGTCAGTGTAATTAACAGTCTGTATTATAAACAGTCTGTGTAATAAACAGTCAGTATTATAAACAGTCTGTGTTTTAAACAGTCAGTGTAATAAACAGTATTATAAACAGTCTGTGTTTTAAACAGACGGTGTAATAAACAGTCAGTATAATAAACAGTCGGTGTAATGCACAGTCAGTATTATAAACAGTCAGTGTAATAAACAGTCGATGTAATGAACAGTCTGTGTAATAAACAGTCAGTGTAATAAACAGTCAGTGTAATAAACAGTCTGTGTTATCAACAGTCAGTGTCATAAACACACATTGACCCAGGGGTTTTAGCTAACTATAGACCAATCTCTAACCTCCCCTTCCTCTCTAAGATTCTGGAGAAGGTAGTCGCCAAAGAGTTGTATGACTTTCTACATAACAATAGTTTATTTGAGGATTTTCAGTCAGGATTTAGAGTTCATCATAGCACAGAGACAGCTCTGGTTAAAGTTAATAATGACCTTCTGATTGCTTCTGACAATGGACTTGTCTCTGTACTTGTATTATTAGATCTTAGTGCTGCATTTGACACCATTGACCATAATATTCTTTTACAGAGACTTGAGCATCAAATTGGCATTAAAGGAACCGCACTAAGCTGGTTTAAGTCATATTTATCAGATCGTTCGCAGTTTGTGTATGTTAACGATGAATCTTCAATAAATACTACAGTTAGTCATGGAGTTCCACAAGGTTCTGTACTTGGACCAATACTATTTACTTTATATATGCTCCCTTTAGGCAACATTATTAGGAATCACTCCATTAACTTTCACTGTTATGCAGATGATACGCAGTTATATCTATCGATCAAGCCCGATGAAATTAATCAATTATCTAAATTACAAACATGTCTTAAGGACATAAAATCCTGGATGAGCTGCAATTTTCTGATGTTAAACTCAGAAAAAAACGAAATTCTTGTTCTTGGCCCCAAAAACCTTAGAGACTCACTGTCTAAAGATATAGTTACTCTAGATGGCATTAACTTGGCCTCTAGCACCACTGTCAGGAATCTTGGAGTTATCTTTGATCAGGATTTGTCTTTTAACTCCCACATGAAGCAGACCTCTAGGACTGCCTTCTTTCATTTACGTAATATTACAAAAATTAGACACATACTATCACAGACAGATGCAGAAAAACTAATCCATGCATTTGTTACTTCAAGGCTGGATTACTGCAACTCTTTATTATCAGGTTGCCCCAATAAGTCCATGAAGACGCTCCAATTAATTCAGAACGCTGCAGCACGATTACTGACAGGAACTAGAAAAAGAGATCACATCTCTCCTGTACTAGCTTCTCTGCACTGGCTCCCTGTAATATATAGAATACAATTTAAAATCCTCCTCCTCACCTATAAAGCTCTTCATGGTCAGGCCCCTTCATATCTTAAAGAGCTCATAGTACCCTATTACCCCTCTAGAACACTACGTTCTCTGAATGCTGGGCTACTTGTGGTTCCTATAGTCTCTAAAAGTAGAACAGGAGCCAGAGCCTTCAGTTACCAAGCTCCTCTCCTGTGGAACCAGCTTCCAGTTGTGGTTCGGGAGGCAGACACCCTCACCACATTCAAGAGTAGGTTTAAGACATTCCTCTTTGATAAAGCTTATAGTTAGGGCTGGATCAGGTGAGTCCTGAACCATCCCTTAGTTATGCTGCTATAGGCCTAGACTACCGGGGGATTTCCCATGGTGCACTGAGCTCCTCTCTTCCTCTCTCTTTCTGCACTCATTCATGTCCCATTAATGCATGTTACTAACTTCACTTCTTCCCCGGTTCTTGTGCTTTCTCGTCTCGCAGGTTCTTGTCGATCCTGGTGGAGCCTCCTGCCATGGTCCTGCTAGATTGCTATTGCCAATACTGTTGTTGCTGTGCACCTGTCTGTCTGTCTGTCTGTCTGTCTCTCTCTCTCTCTCTCTCTCTTTCACCCCAACTGGTCGAGGCAGACGACCACCCACCTAGAGCCGGAGGATCTGTCCTAGGTTTCTGTCTTTTAACAGGCAGTTTTTCCTTGCCCTTGTCGCCTAGTGCTTGCTCATGGTGGTACTGTTGGGTCTCTGTAAATAATATTATAAGGAGTTCGGTCTAGACCTACTCTATTTGAAAAGTGTCCTGAGATAACTTCTGTTATGAATTGGCGCTATACAGTGTAAAAAACAGTCAGTGTAATCAACAGTCAGTGTAATCAACAGTCAGTGTAATCAACAGTCAGTTTAATGAACAGTCAGTTTAATAAACAGTCAGTGTAATAAACAGTCTGTGTAATAAACAGTCTGTGTAACAAACAGTCTGTGTAATAAACAGTCAGTATTATAAACAGTCGGTGTAATGAACAGTCAGTGTAATAAACAGTCTGTGTAATAAACAGTCGGCATTATAAACAGTCTGTGCAACAAAAAGTCAGTGTAATAAACAGTCAGTGTAATAAACAACAATGGTTAAAGAGGCAGAGCTTAATGAGGCCTGAAACCAGCCTCATGGCACCCACCTTTCACTCACAGAGGCCACGCCCCTTAATTCAGTGTAATATTAATCAATATTATTATAATTAAAGGTGTATAAAAGTATTATGGAGCCTTATGGAGACTGACTCACTGCTGGAGCCTCTAGAGGACGGTAGAGGAACTGCAGCCAAAGACCTTCCTGATAATATTCATAGGAAGGTCTCAGCGTGTCCAGGATCAGGACTGTAGCGTGTTCAGGATCAGGACTGTAGCGTGTTCAGGATCAGGACTGTAGCGTGTTCAGGATCAGGACTGTAGCGTGTAGCGGAGGACTGATGTGAACTGATGTCTCTACACAAGCTGCAGCGTGCGGTTGACAATGCCAATGCTAATTAATTAGCATCTCATTTTCCCGAGTGGGGGTCTGACAGGAAATGGGAGCTGGACCATGATGGTGTCCCCCCTCCTCGCCTGGGAGGCTCCCACTAATTGGGTCAGGATCATTGACTCGTTCAGGCTCAGGGGACAGATCCTGGAAGAGGAGGAGGAGGAGGAGAAGGAGGAGGAGGAGGATGAAGCTGAGGTGAAGCGACAGCGCCCACAGCTGATCTGAGATCATCTGTAAACGTCTGAACTGAAGACATCAACAGATTCAACTGTAAATATTATTACAGTTATTACATTAAATATGATTTATTTACAATATTAATGAACTGAAAGGAAACTGTAGATTTTTAAATGTTCTGTTTGAATGTAAAATGTTCCTCATGAGTTCAGTTACCAAAACTAAAAGGACTTATAGTGCAGAACAGCTCAATTCAGAATATATCACATATTATTATGTTTTACTTTAATGCTTTCTATCATATTTTATTTTAGAGGGTAATGATTTGATTTGTAATGATCTGTTTTCTGTAACAATAAAAGAATAAAAATGTGTTTTTATTTTAAACGTATTCATTGTTTAACTGATATTTGAACAAATATGAACACATTAACACAATTCATAGATCATTATTTAATAACTACTGAGACTAAATAAACTATAATGACTATATCAGTTATTGATTGCTGGAGTAGAGCAATATCTATCCTTATTATTCATATTCACACAATATTCTTGCTATTTATTTCTACCTATTTCATATAAATCTAAATTGTAAAATAAGGTCATAGGCTGCGAATAACAAAGATGATATAAAAACGTACAGAAACGGCTGTTTGCTGATGTTAATAATGGAAAGATTTTCTTTTAGGATTTAAACGTTGAACCCTAACCCTCTTAGATACCAGTACGAGCAATACAGTTGTGTGTTTGTACAGTGATAATAAAGTTGTGTGTTTGTACAGTGATAATAAAGTTGTGTGTTTGTACAGTAAACAGTGAGCTCCAGTAGCTAGCCATGCTGTTAGATAGCTAGCCATTCAATTCAATTAAATTCAGTTTTATTTGTATAGCACCAATTTGTAACAGAAGTTATCTCAGGACACTTTTCAAATAGAGCAGGTCTAGACTGAACTCCTTATAACATTATAGACCCAACATGAGCAAGACCTTGGCGACGGCGGCAAGGAAAAACTTCCTTCCATGCTGTTAGCTAGCTAGCTAACTAATGAATCTTCGCTCTGTGTGGCTAAAAGTTGAAGATTGATTGACAGGTTAATGTCAGGATATTATTGGTTGAAGTCAGTTAGTTCATGCTGATGTAAACACGCATCACATTTAGTTAACAGGAAGACACAATGACTGGATTTTATATAAAAATACAAAAATTGTGAATTGTTTGTCACACATTAGTAAATAGGGGATCAATATAATTGAGGATGTGATCTTAAAGGGTTAAGATGACAGTTTTCATTTCATCTGGACTCTAAAGATGAGACAGGAAACATTACACACATTAAATATGAATGCTCATTGGAGGTCAGAGTGGCATACCCTGCCACAGCTACAACCATCTGTGTCCTGACTGTTTGTACACAAACTGATGTTGTAAATTGTTCTAAATAAATAAATTTTTCACATTAACCATCAGCATCAACATTGTGACTATCTCCGCCCACCTGATTGACTCTAAACCTACGAGGAACGTGTCCCCGCCCGTCCGAGGTCACAGCAGAGGTTTGTTTGTGCTGTCGAAGGTCGGCCAGACGTGGAGCCTGAAATCTGAAGCCTGTGGATGTTTTGTGGCAAGCGGCAGGAGGAAGAAATAGAACGGCTAAGTGAAGGTACACTTCAGAGAGTCTGCTCTCCCTCACCGCAGCGTCACAATGCCAGTACACAACACAGCCACATATTGAAGCCAGACCCCCACAGGCCGAGAGCCGGTTCCACACCGAGCCACAACAAAGACCTGCAAACTTCACAGAGTCCATCATGAGCTGGAGCCTCAGCCAGGACTGAAATAAGACCGCTGAGCACAGACCAGGACCATAAAAAACTACAATCCAAATCTGACTTCATCTGGGCGACCAGGACTCAGAAAACACTGCAGAGTTTCTGCTGATCCTCTAACAGCCAAGATCACACTGCAGGACTGCCTGAGGACCAGACTGAGGACTGAAAAACATACAAGTACTACAGAACAACTCTGAACAACAACACTAAACAACAACACTTTTAGATTCTATCGCTCCTATAAAAAGGAAATTATTAAAACATAGGAGACTAGCACCTTGGTATAACCACCAAACCTGCCAATTAAAGCAAAAAGCAAGGAAAGCTCAAAGGAAATGGCGCTCTTCCAAATTAAATATTAAACCTATAGAAAGGCCCTCCGTAATGCCAGAGGAGCCTATTACTCAACACTAATAGAAGAAAATAAGAATAACCCTAGGTTCCTCTTCAGCACTGTAGCTAGGCTGACAGAGAGTCGCAGCTCTATTGAGCCACATATCCCCATAAACTTAAGTAGCAATGACTTTTTGAGCTTCTTTTATAATAAAATTATTACTATTAGAGACAAAATTAATAAGCAAATGCCCTCAACAGGTATCACTGGCTCTCCAGGTTCAGGAACTTTAGCTAATGTAAACTCAGCTATATATTTAGACTGTTTTTCTGCTATCAATCTTCATCAGTTAACTTCAATAATTTCTTCAACAAAGCCATCAACCTGTCTGTTGGACCCAATCCCAACTAGGCTGCTTAAAGAAGTCGTTCCCTTAATTGGCACTTCTTTACTGGATATGATTAATCTTTCTTTATTATCAGGATATGTACCACAGTCCTTTAAAGTAGCTGTAATTAAACCCCTTCTTAAAAAGCCCACTCTTGACCCAGGGGTTTTAGCCAACTATAGACCGATCTCTAGCCTCCCCTTCCTCTCTAAGATTCTGGAGAAAGTAGTTGCCAAACAGTTGTGTGACTTTTTACATAACAATAGTTTATTTGAGGATTTTCGGTCAGGAATTAGAGTTCATCACAGCACAGAGACAGTTCTGGTTAAAGTTAATAATGACCTTCTGATTGCTTCTGACAATGGACCGCACAAAGCTGGTTTAAGTCATATTTATCAGATCGTTCTCAGTTTGTACATGTTAACGATGAATCTTCCATAAATACGACAGTTAGTCATGGAGTTCCACAAGGTTCTGTACTTGGACCAATACTATTTACTTTATATATGCTCCTTTAGGCAACATTATTAGGGATCACTCCATTAACTTTCATTGCTATGCAGATGATACACAGTTATATCTATCGATCAAGCCCGATGAAATTAATCAATTATCTAAATGACAAACATGTCTTAAGGACATCAAATTCTGAATAAGCTGCAATTTTCTGATGTTAAACTCAGAAAAAACCTAAATTCTTCTACTTGGCCCCAAAAACCTCACTCAAAGACTCACTGTCTAAAGATATAGTCACTCCAGATGGGATTACCTTGGCCTCTAGCACCACTGTCAGGAATCTTGTAGTTATCTTTGATCAGGATTTGTCATTTAATTCCCACATAAAGCAGACCTCCAGGACTGCCTTCTTTCATTTACGTAATATTACACTGAAGGCCCTGGCTCCTTTTCTACTTTTAGAGACTATAGGAACCACAAGTAGCCCAGCAATCAGAGAACGTAGTGTTCTAGTGGGGTAATAGGGTACTATGAGCTCTTTAAGATATGAAGGGGCCTGACCATGAAGAGCTTTATAGGTGAGGAGGAGGATTTCAAATTCTATTCTACATTTTACAAGGATATTACCCCTCTAGAACACTACCTTCTCTGAATGCTGGGCTACTTGTGGTTCCTATAGTCTCTAAAAGTAGAACAGGAGCCAGAGCCTTCAGTTACCAAGCTCCTCTCCTGTGGAACCAGCTTCCAGTTGTGGTTCAGGAGGCAGACACCCTCACCACATTCAAGAGTAGGCTTAAGACATTCCTCTTTGATAAAGCTTATAGTTAGGGCTGGATCAGGTGAGTCCTGAACCATCCCTTAGTTATGCTGCTATAGGCCTAGACTCTCGGGGGGATTTCCCATGGTGCACTGAGCTCCTCCCTTCCTCTCTCTTTCTGCACTCATTCATGTCCCATTAATGCATGTTACTAACTTCACTTCTTCCCCGGAGTTCTTGTGCTTTCTCGTCTCGCAGGTTCTTGTCGATCCTGGTGGAGCCTCCTGTCTGTCTCTCTCTCTCTCTCTCTCTCTCTCTCTCTCTCTCTCTCTCTTTCACCCCAACAGGTCGAGACAGACGACCACCCACCTAGAGCCGGAGGATCTGTCCTAGGTTTTTGCCTTTTAACAGGCAGTTTTTCCTTGCCCTTGTCTCCAAGTGCTTGCTCATGGTGGTACTGTTGGGTCTCTGTAAATAATGTTATAAAGAGTTCGGTCTAGACCTGCTCTATTTGAAAAGTGTCCTGAGATAACTTCTGTTATGAATTGGCGCTATACAAATAAAATTGAATTGAATTGAACTCTGTATGCTAGCTTAGCTTAGCACAAAGACTGGAAGCAGAGGGAAATTAGCCCAAGCTAACTTTAAGCTATCTGGACCTAGAAGCCATATGAATCTATAAGCCACCTCGGAGCTAACTAGAACTAAAGGCTAGCTTTTAGCTAAGTGGAACGAGAAGCTAACTCTAAGCTAACTGTACATTAGCTGCTGTTAGCTAGTTAGCTCATGCAGCTAACATTAGCTGCAAGTTATATTGATAGCAATGAAGCTAGCCACCAAAAGCAACCACAAACTCTGTGATATAAAAGTTTTCTTTAATAGAACAAATGTTTGAGTAAAATCAATCATTTTATTATTATTGGAATCTTTTTCTTTTGCCACCTGTTTTAACAAAGAGTCCATTAAGAGATTAAAACATGAATCCGACTGGAGGAAACTTTAATCCTCTGATATCGTTTTACAGTCGACATGCTTACGTAACCTTCGTCTCCTGTTTCATTCATCCTCTGAAAGTTGGAACGTGCCGAGGTTAACAGGCAGTTAATATCTGAGCGGGTCCACCGCTGCCTTTTACACTGATTAGTTCTTCTATTTTTCCAAACTCACTCGTCGTCCTGTGTACAGAGGCACACAGCAGGTTCACACAGCGGGTTGAACTGAGAGGACAGATACTGGCTGTAAACTGCAGCAACAGAAAACGCACGAGAGCAGAGAGGAAATAAATTGGTTCCTGTTACATCATCACGCTCGACTTTTTATAAAGTTATTACTATATTATTATTAAACATGATGTGAAAAATACGGAAGACCAATTCTGACAAATAGAGTAACAAATAGATTAAAAGTTTTGCATTATTAAAAATAAAAAAATACTCACTTTAAGTTACAATATTGTCTATGTGTCATCATCTGTAATATGAATAATAATAATAATTATTAATATTACAGACACAAAGAGCTGCTCTCATAAAAACCCCTCCTCGTACTTTAAAGGGGATCTCTGAGGGTTTTTTACCTTTAATTTGACTTTTATGTTGAAATGTTGTTGCTAATATGATAGATGCTAACATGCTAACATGCTAACATACACACACACATATATATATATATATATAACAGATATTGTTATATGCGGGGTTAATGTTTTATTGTGCACTGTCCCTGCTCAAATAAAATAAATAATAATAATAATATCAGATGACTGTAATACTGCAGACAGACCAGGATCCACACTGACAGACCAGGGGCCACACTGACAGACCAGGAGCCACACTGACAGACACTGACAGACCAGGGGCCACACTGACAGACCAGGGGCCACACTGACAGACCAGGAGCCACACTGACAGACACTGACAGACCAGGGTCCACACTGACAGATCAGGGCCCACACTGACAGACACTGACAGACCAGGGGCCACACTGACAGACCAGGAGCCACACTGACAGACACTGACAGACCAGGGGCCACACTGACAGACCAGGAGCCACACTGACAGAGACTGACAGACCAGGGTCCACACTGACAGATCAGGGCCCACACTGACAGACACTGACAGACCAGGGCCCACACTGACAGACCAGGAGCCACACTGACAGACACTGACAGACCAGGGGCCACACTGACAGACCAGGAGCCACACTGACAGACCAGGGGCCACACTGACAGACCAGGAGCCACACTGACAGACACTGACAGACCAGGGGCCACACTGACAGACCAGGGGCCACACTGACAGACCAGGAGCCACACTGACAGACACTGACAGACCAGGGGCCACACTGACAGACCAGGAGCCACACTGACAGACACTGACAGACCAGGGTCCACACTGACAGATCAGGGCCCACACTGACAGACACTGACAGACCAGGGGCCACACTGACAGACCAGGAGCCACACTGACAGACACTGACAGACCAGGGGCCACACTGACAGACCAGGAGCCACACTGACAGACCAGGAGCCACACTGACAGACACTGACAGACCAGGGGCCACACTGACAGACCAGGAGCCACACTGACAGACACTGACAGACCAGGGTCCACACTGACAGATCAGGGCCCACACTGACAGACACTGACAGACCAGGGGCCACACTGACAGACCAGGAGCCACACTGACAGACACTGACAGACCAGGGGCCACACTGACAGACCAGGGCCACACTGACATTAAGTCTGATTGTTAAAATGATAAAAATACAGAAACAAGAATCTCTGATCAATATTCACAGGAAATAAACTTCCTGCAGTTATTGTGTTCACTGTTATTGATCAATACTCAATTACGCAGTGATAGACAGGTTGGAACCAGTTATTCTCTCTCTCTCTCTCTCTCTCTCTCTCTCTCTCTCTGTCTGTCTCTGTCTCTCTCTCTCTCTCTCTCTCTCTCTGTCTGTCTGTCTCTGTCTGTCTCTCTCTCTCTCTCTCTCTCTCTGTCTCTCTTCCTCTCTCTTCTCTTTCTCTCAATTCAAATTCAAATTCAAAATGGGCTTTATTAGCATGAAAGTTTTTTAAAAAACAATATTACCAAAGCAAAGTATTCAAATACAATACACTAAATCAAATATATATACATTATGAACATTATATTAGTTATATACAGTGTGTGTGTGTGTGTGTGTGTGTGTGTGTGTGTGTGTGTGCCTCGATCACTCACTGTCCCTCAGGTTGTGGCATGTTAATACATACTGGGCAGCAAGGTGTGCCTGCTCTCCTTCTCCAGGAGTATTTTTAATTTGGAGAGGTCGTTCAGCTCTTTGAAATCTGGAACCAAAGAGCTGAACTTAAATAAATGTTTCTAGTATTATTTAATGTTGTACATTGTAGGAAAAAGTGCATCTCTGTCTCAACCTCACCTGTCCAACAGTGACCACGTTTTCTGTTTTCTTTTGGTTGCCATGATGTTTTGTGTCTTCCTGTTTGGATTGGCGGTTTGTGGTCACTGAGCCTGTACTTGGTTAGGATCTGTCTCTGCTTTCTATCTCTGACAGTAGAGAGATATTCTGATCATTCATAATCTCTTTTAAGGGCAAGATAACATTCCAATCTACTTTGGCTTTTAGTTGTTTCTTCCCAATGGTCCAGATAGCTTTCTTTACATTGTGCTATCATTTACTCTGATTACTGTTTGTAGAGCAGTGTTGTTGTGAGGCTGGTCAGAGTGTGTCTGAGAGGGGGCAGTTAGCCTCAGTACCAACTGACATAGGGGACTCTTTTCTGGGCTCAGCTCTTGGGTTTGGAGGCCTTTGGAGTGGAGGGTGTCTCTGGGGCTGGATTTCAGGTGGTTAAAAAAGTTGAGCGTTCTCTTCTGAATGTTAATTATCTACATGCATTTGTTGTTGTGTTTCTGTGTACGTGTAAAATGTATCTGCAGAATTCTGCATGTAGAGATTCTGTTGGATGTTTGTCCCAACGGGTAAAGCTCTGATGACTGAGTGGACCCCATACTTCACTGCCGTACAGCGCAATGGGCTGGATGACACTATCAAATATTTTAAGCCAGATTTTTATTGGAATATGGAAATTATAAAATTTGCTCTTAAGTGCATATAGAGCTCTTTGAGCTTTTTCTCTCTCTGTCTCTCTCTCTCTCTCTCTGTCTGTACGTCTCTTTCTCTGTCTCTCTCTCTCTGTCTGTCTCTCTGTCTCTCTGCCTGTCTCTCTCTCTGCCCGTCTGTCGGCTGTGGGCTGATTGTTTTCCTCGTTGGGTCTCAGCCGTCAGATAATCTGTGATCAAGAGAAACTTTTCCATGAGAGCGACGATCAGGATTTCAAACATCTCATCAGACACTTTTGAGAAAGAGTGCAATCTTCCAGCAGGAGATTAAAGGAGGAATTACAACATAATCTTAAATAATCCGAAGAGCACGGACGGAGTTATTCTGAGGGCCGAACACACTGTCAATCAACACCCGGATTACAGATAAAATTAGCACGAAAACTTGCTGTTAATTTGAGCTGGAGGTCTGTGAGCTGATTAAACTCTGATTAAACTCATAATAGAGTTCATATCTGACAGGAACAGATTACAAACTGAACACTATTAAACTGTCTTATTGTACACAAAGGGCCAAACTGACCTCATCAGTTCCTCAACTAAAATAGGTTACACACTTCATTATTAAAGATATTACGTCCAAATGAAATGTTTTTATAAAGCACATTTAAAAACCTCGTGGACCAGAACAGGAAGAGGAAATCAGGACCAAACTCTCACAGCTCATATGGACTAATAAACAACATCTGATCTGAGGGGGCCCACTGCTCCACAGTCAGGAACCCTGAGACCTGAAGGACCTGGGTGTAAGGGGGTCAGGAGGTCTGTGATATGGGAGGGTCCAGACCACGAAGGGATTTTTAGACAAACAGGAGAACCTTAAAATCAGTTCTGAACCGTCCTGGGGAAAGAGGCCACAACGGGTGTAATGTGGTATTGTTCCTGTCCAGGATCCGGGCTGCAGGCGAGTCCAGATAGGAGGATACGAAGGTGACTTCATCAGAAAGAAAACCACCAGTTCTACACCAACCCTGGACCGGATCTACTGTCTCAGAGGTTCTGGAGGACCACCTGGAGGCCTCCGAGCTCGATTCCTCTGGTGGTATTTTCCATTTAAAATCTTCAGATTGTTTATTATTGATTATTAAACAGAACTGATCAAGTTTCAGGTCAGAAAACAGATATTAGCATGCTAACATGAGCTCTGTCAGTGTTAGAAGCTGTAAATATCTATGACAACTCATCTTCATCAAACTACTTAGTCACACTGATGTTAGCACATGGCTAACTTGAATTGAAATATCTTTAATGTCCCCAAGGGGCAATTTGGTTCACAACAGGTAGCCAACACATACACATTCGCACAAAAACACATAAAAACATGAAATGATGAATATATATATATATATATATATATATAAAAATAAAAAATAAAAAGTGAAAAAATGTACTGTGACATGGACAGGAATGGAAGATGACCTATAGTTTGTTGAGAAACCCAACAGCTGATGGTACAAATGATCTCAAGTTAGCATATGGCTAAGTTAACACAAGGCTAAGTTAGCACAAGGCTAAGTTAGCACAAGGCTAAGTTAGCACATGGTTAAGTTAGCACAAGTCTGAAGTGATGAAGCTGATGTCCCTGAACAGATCTGAGGTCAGACTCTGATCGCCTCCTGCAGCGAGGAACATCAAAGATGACGTCCTCTTGTTTATATGGGGGGGGGTGTACCAGATACATAAATGGCTGCGAGCGAGGTACCTTTGCATACAAACACTCTCTCTGTGTCTCCCCCAGCACAGATAAGAGAGGAGCAGAGGGAGCAGAGGGGGAGGAGATCTCCCCTCCTGCAGGAATTCAAAGCTGCCTGGATTTAATTTGCATCGAGAGGAAGGATAGCGCGGTGCGAGGCACTGGTTGGAGCGCGCTCAGTGAGGCGGCGTGCCCGGCAGCTCTGCCAGAGAGGACAGTCTGGGGGCCACCTGCCCCCCCCACCTCCCTAATCCAGCAGTGTTTGATTGGAGCGTCAGGAACGTCCTCTGCCTTTGATGTGCGTTTGTCCCGTGGACACAACATTAAAGAGCCGGTTCAATTCACAGAGCGTTACCTTCTTCTAAGGGTTGCAAATGTGCTTAAATATGCCCTTTAATGGTGTGTTTCCTCCAACCGGGAGCTCAATAAATTAGTTCCCCCCTGTGAGGAGAGGCCGCGGCGCTCGCCAGCTCTCATTGGCTGCTGAGTGGCGGTGAGGAACAGCGGTTCATTTATCTGTTGTTCTTTAGTCTGAGACAGGAAGACGTTTTAATACGAGCCAGAGTTGAACTCAGTTCTCTCTCACACACACAATACAATATATAATACCTCAAATAATATTTCATATAATATATATTACTCAAATAAAACAGACAGAAGCTAACAGACAGGAGCTAACAGACAGGAGTAACAGACAGAAGCTAACAGACAGAAGCTAACAGACAGGAGTAACAGACAGAAGCTAACAGACAGGAGTAACAGACAGAAGCTAACAGACAGGAGCTAAGCGAGGCTAACAGACAGGAGTAACAGACAGAAGCTAACAGACAGGAGCTAAGTGAGGCTAACAGACAGGAGTAACAGACAGAAGCTAACAGACAGGAGCTAAGCGAGGCTAACAGACTGTAATGAGGATGCTAATTGGATCCTCCAGCAGCAGCAGTGTTTCTGTCCCTCAGCTGAGGCTGACAGGACGGACTTGAAGCTCTCACAGGAATTAACATAATTGTTGCCTGACACACGCTGACATGATGCTAATTAGCATGTTCTCGTTCTTGTGTTGGCGCCGATGAATAATTGAAATCAACAGTTTTTGGCCTTTTTCACAGAAACAGAGGAAGTGCCCAAAAACATCAAGAGAATCACAGCAGATCTCTTCAACATGTGACCCTGAATGCCTCGGGTGGTGTTCAGGGTTTCTTTTTGTTTTTATAATTTTTTTTTTGGGGGGGGGTTATTGCCTTTAATTGACAGTGACAGCATAGGATGACACAGTCGAACCCACAGCTGCTGCAGGAAGGACTCAGTCTAACTGACCCAGCTGAGCTACAGTTAGTAACAGCTAATAGAGTATCTGTCTGTCTGTCTGTCTGTCTGTCTATCTCAGATATCACAAGAACCCTTTCTGTCTCTGTGTGAGTGTGTAAGCAACACTAGCTAATGTTAGCTTATAAATGGAGTCTGCTAACGTCTACAAACAGCTGACATCCACCACAACACAACGACCGCAAACACTTATTAGATACAGACAGACGCTAACAGACGCTAACAGGCAGACGCTAACAGACGAAGTAGAAGGTAAAATGGTAAATGAACTGTTCCTATATAGCACATTTCTAGTCTTTCGACCACTCAATGCACTGTACACTACGAACACACTCACACATTCACATTCATGTTAAGTTCTCTGATGATGAACTCACTGGTCCCATCTGCTGTGGTTGGACACTTGAAGCCACCATGTTGTTTCTACAGTAGCCCAGAAGGGACAAACCAAACAATGGCTTTCTTCTTCATTGAGGTGCTGCAACCTGCTGTATTGGAGATCATTCACCGTTGACCTTTACACACACCTGAATGTGTTACACAATAAAACAATAAACTAATGATTAAACTAAATTAATATAAATGATCTGTAATCTATAAATAAATGAGACCCAAACATTTTATTGGCCTGAAGAAGAAGAAGAAGAAGAGTAAATGTTGCAGCTGTTTAAGTTTAAAAGTTAAAATGTATAAAAGACGCATCAGAAGATCTGACCCCGGATCAGAAACAACAGACAGATGAAACATGAGTTACACAGTGATGTTCACTTCACGTTCATCTTTAAATCCTCTTAAATCTTAAAGGAAGCGGCGGCGGCGAGCGCCGATGATTAAACCGCCGCTGTCACACAAATCAAAGATCTATTAAAGATTAGAGGAAGAGACGATGTCCCACTCTGCTCCTTTATTCACGCTCTTAATGAAAACAGAAGATAAGCTCTCGCCACTCCATGCAGCCACATCACAGCCGCACGTAACATGACCTAATCTGATCAAAGGTACGGTTCAACACGGCAGCAACGCTAACAACACACTAACAACAAGCTAACAACACAGACTGTCATATTGCAGGGTGGTCCTGGTGTTTCTTTATCTCAGTGTTACTAAAAGGCCGTAATCACGGTTCCACTCTTTAATTGTGAAAAAATGGTCTTTGATAGGACAAAGACATCACATGACCAGGACATCCTGCGTCCAGGTGCTGCTGGAGAAGATCACTCCAGTGGTTTATAGTAATCAGGAGAATCCAGGCACTGCTTCCTTGTTTCCAGTCTCACATTTAACCTCCAAACAGGAAGAGAACCAGTTGCATGTGTTGGGAACCGTTGCAGTGGAAACCAGGGAGGGAGGTGTAAAAGGTTTTCTTCCCCAGAGAGAACAGAACCATATCCACCGGGACACCTCATCTGGTCCTGCAGGAGCTCAAAGCAGATATTCAATTCAACTTTATTTGTATAGAGCCAATTCATAACAGAAGTTATCTCAGGACACTTTTCAAATAGAGCAGGTCTAGACCGAACTCTTGAAAACATTAATTACAGAGACCCAACAGTACCACCATGAGCAAGACCTTGGAGACAAGGGCAAGGAAAAACTGCCTGTTAAAAGGCAGAAACCTAGGACAGATCTTTCGGCTCTAGGTGGGTGGTCATCTGTCTCGACCAGTTGGGGTGAGAGAGAGAGAGAGAGAGAGCGAGAGACAGACAGACAGACAGACAGGTGCACAGCAACAACAGTATTGGCAATGGCAATCTAGCAGGACCATGGCAGGAGGCTCCACCAGAATCGATAAGAACCTGCGAGACGAGAAAGCACAAGAACTCCGGGGAAGAAGTGAAGTTAGTGACATGCATTAATGGGACATGAATGAGTGCAGAAAGAGAGAGGAAGAGAGGAGCTCAGTGCACCATGGGAAATCCCCCGATAGTCTAGGCCTATAGCAGCATAACTAAGGGATGGTTCAGGACTCACCTGATCCAGCCCTAACTATAAGCTTTATCAAAGAGGAATGTCTTAAGCCTACTCTTGAATGTGGTGAGGGTGTCTGCCTCCCGAACCACAACTGGAAGCTGGTTCCACAGGAGAGGAGCTTGGTAACTGAAGGCTCTGGCTCCTGTTCTACTTTTAGAGACTATAGGAACCACAAGTAGCCCAGTATTCAGAGAACGTAGTGTTCTAGTGGGGTAATAGGGTACTATGAGCTCTTTAAGATATGAAGGGGCCTGATGAAGAGCTTTATAGGTGAGGAGGAGGATTTTAAATTCTATTCTACATTTTACAGGGAGCCAATGCAGAGAAGCTAGTACAGGAGAGATGTGATCTCTTTTTCTAGTTCCTGTCAGTACTCGTGCTGCAGCGTTCTGAATTAATTGGAGCGTTTTAATGGACTTATTGGGGCAACCTGATAATAAAGAGTTGCAGTAATCCAGCCTTGAAGTAACAAATGCATGGATTAGTTTTTCTGCATCTGTCTGTGATAGTATGTGTCTAATTTTTGTAATATTACGTACATGAAGAAGGCAGTCCTAGAGGTCTGCTTTAAGTGGGAGTTAAATGACAAATCCTGATCAAAGATAACTCCAAGATTCCTGACAGTGGTGCTAGAGGCCAAGTTAATGCCATCTAGAGTAACTATATCTTTAGACAGTGAGTCTCTAAGGTTTTTGGGGCCAAGAACAAGAATTTCGTTTTTTTCTAAGTTTAACATCAGAAAATTGCTGCTCATCCAGGATTTTATGTCCCTAAGACATGTTTGTAATTTAGATAATTGATTAATTTCATCGGGCTTGATTGATAGATATAACTGCGTATCATCTGCATAACAGTGAAAGTTAATGGAGTTATTCCTAATAATGTTGCCTAAAGGGAGCATATATAAAGTAAATAGTATTGGTCCAAGTACAGAACCTTGTGGAACTCCATGACGAACTGTAGTATTTATTGAAGATTCATCGTTAACATCTACAAACTGCGAGCGATCTGATAAATATGATTTAAACCAGCTTAGTGCGGTTCCTTTAATGCCAATTTGATGCTCAAGTCTCTGTAAAAGAATATTATGGTCAATGGTGTCAAATGCATCACTAAGATCTAAGATCTTATAAGATACCTGGTTAGAAACAGGACAGAAACTAAACTTCAATCCACAGATTCAGATAGAAGATTGAACACACGAGTGTATTTTGAGTGGGCTGAGTCACAAGTTCGCTGTGACCGGCAAGACGTCACTGAAGCCTGCTTAGACCAGAGTCTGGAAAGCCGGCTACGGAATTAACTAAAGGTTCAGTGTCCTTGTTGGTTGTTCTGATTCACAATCATTACTGCTGTTCACAAGTTGTAATCAATACAGCGATATCAGAAACAAATATACAGATTATAATCAATACAGTAATTTCAGAAACAGATACACATTATAATCAATACAGTAATATCAGAAACAGATATAAACATTATAATCAATACAGTAATATCAGAAACAGACACACATTATAATCAATATAGTAATATCAGAAACAAATATACAGATTATAATCAATACAGTAATATCAGAAACAGATACACATTATAATCAATACAGTAATATCAGAAACAGATACACATTATAATCAATACAGTAATATCAGAAACAGATACACCTTATAATCAATACAGTAATATCAGAAACAGATAGACATTATAATCAATACAGTAATATCAGAAACAGATATACACATTATAATCAATACAGTTATATCAGAAACCAGGAAAACCTTTCGTGAGCCAAAAAAATGTTTTTAGAGAACAGTTTTTGGTTCTTTTTCCACATTGTTGAACAATCAGAAGTTATAAATGAGATCAATAAAAACAGGTATTGATAAAGTAATAATTGATCCTGTGACAATGAGGCCGATTGATTTCTTGTCTCTCTGTGGATAAAAGTCCAGTTTCTGAAGAGCAGAATGAGAAAGAAGTTGATTTGAAAGTCTCACTGAGCTGCTTCTCATTTACAGAATGAAAAAGAATAAGAAATAAATGACTTTTTTCTTCATAAAGGATGTTGAGTGTCTTATTTTGACTGAAGTCATTAATATTTAAATATGCAGCTACAGAGCGCTCGCTGCCATTTCTGCCTTTTATACGTCTGCGTTGGCCTCTTAAATTAAACATTAATTACTCGTCTTCATAAAGGAACAATACGCCGCTGAAGCATTCTGCTTTTGCCAAGTTAATTATTTCCAATTTGCAACAAAATATGTGTGAACGTGTCAAACTGCTGTTTCACAGAGATTTACAGAAAACAGAGAAAGTTGTTCATAAAGCGGAGAGAGTTTCATCACGTCTGCCCTCAGAGGAACTTTAATTTGAAGGAATGTTTGTGATCGTCTTCCTCTGGACTTTACAGTTATTCTTATTATTGGACAGAAAATCCAGAGCAGGAAAACACTGAACAAAAGTGGCTCATTCTTATTTATTATTATACTTTAATCACTGTCCATGCTCTTCATATTATAACATATTTAATCCTTCATTTCAGAATAAAGTTGTATTTTATGTAACAGTGATCGATGATTTCTGAAGTTTGCATAAAAAGAGTTTTGAGTGTGTATTATAATATATATATAATATGTATAATACATCATATATGTGATATATATCACTGGTTGTGTTTTATGGGCGATTTTTGTCATTTTATTTATTTAGTTTAATGTCTGAGGAAAATCAACATTAAAGGTTCATTTCTGTGAAACAGTAACAAGGTGATCCACAGCGGCTCCACCCAGGACTCTGACTCTGTGGTCCCCCTTCAGTCTGTGGAGCTCTGAACCTCCAGTTGGGCTTTATGGTCATCTCCATGTTGGTGTTTGGCAGCCAGCAGAGATCACATACAGCAAGTTGAGCTGCTCTAATTGGCTGCTCTTGGTATGGAAACAATGGCGGCTCAACTGGTCTGTTGTTCCTGTCTGTTACTGGTTGCACCTAGTTGTTCCTTGTTGTTCATTGTTGCTCCTGTCTGTTACTGGTTGTACCTAGTTGTACCTGGTTGTTCCTGGTTGTCCCTTATTGTTCCTGGTTGTTCCTGGATGTTCCTGAAGCTTCCAGTTGGGCTTTATGGTCGTCTCCATGTTGGCGCTTTGTTTTTTTTGTTTGCAAACAATGGCGGCTCTCCTGTTCACACAGGATCTGGTATTCCAGATAAATAGTAAAATGTGGTTGTGAACAGATTTGAGGAGAGAAATAGTCAACAACAGAATCTGGATCCATATCTGATCAGCACTGTTTGACAGTTTGATCTGAGTTTGGTGCGTTGAGCTGGACCGACTCACTGAGAATGAGCTGTCAATCACAAGGTAGCCCCGCCCTAAAGCATACCCTGCTTTATGGTCTATTTTACTCTAAATGGGACCATCAGTTACTAAATGAACATCATCCTGTATGGAAGAAGACTGTAAGTAGAGACTGAGACCAGAAACTCATCAGGAAACTGTTTACTGAGATAATACATCTCCATAAGACTTTTTGGTGAGTTTTATGAACTGTGTGGGTTTCAAGGTGAGTTAACAAGGTGATTAACATTAGTCTTAGTTCAGTAAAAGACAGAAACTCAACATTTGGTGAGTTTGTTTTCTTCATTGCACAAAGCAGACTCGCTGAATATAATAACTTTATTTATAAAGCACAGTTTACAAACAGAGTTTACAAAGTGCTTTGAGAGACGAAGCAAAATGAAAGCGGTGATACACAAAAATATAATTAAATATATAAACAATGAATACCAAAAATACAGTAATAAGAGCAGAGCCAATAAAAAAAAAATATATAAATAGAAGTTTTTATTATTATAGAGTTTGAATAAGTCACTGGTTCTCCTCAGGCAGGTCGTTCCACAGCCGAAAGGTCCTGATGGCAAAAGCACAGCTACCTTTACATTTAACTTTGGATGAGTCAGAAGGACCCACCTCAGGACCGAGGCTGCGGACTGGGTCATCAGGGGTCAACAGTTCTGCTCTGTAGTAAAAGTGATTAATAAAATCTTAAAATCAATTCTAAAACCTACAGATGGAGATGGAGGAGAAGGGTTGATGTTGTCTGTTAGAACCAGTTCGAACCCAATATATGACCAGTTACCAGTTGTTAGGTTATCGCCCAACCAGTCCACATAGTCACAGAGCAGTCAGGTTAATAATATTAATTAATAATAATTAATTTGTCATGTCTTTCAGAAGTCATCGTTGATGTCTGGTTTCACCCGGGCCTCGAACATGAAGGACAGGAAACTGGACCATGTGCTGAACTGGATCCACCTCAGCAGACCCCCAAAGTCTGGACCTGCAAGAGACCTGAACCCTCAGACAACGTACTCAGACTAAGCTCTCAGTAAATTATAAATCAGTGAACACATTCAGGAAGTTCTGTTCTTAAAATGAAATCATTTTCATTGTTTTAAGTGTCTGAAAGGTGAATGTGGAACCGAACAGCTGTCTCATCCATTAAATTCAATTTCAATTCAATTCAATTCAATTTTATTTGTATAGCGCCAATTCATAACAGAAGTTATCTCAGGACACTTTTCAAATAGAGCAGGTCTAGACCAAACTCTTGAAAACATTATTTACAGAGACCCAACAGTACCACCATGAGCAAGACCTTGGAGACAAGGGCAAGGAAAAACTGCCTGTTAAAAGGCAGAAACCTAGGACAGATCCTCCGGCTCTATTAAAGCGTTCTGATGTTTTGATTGGTGGGTTCTTCAGCTACAAACATGTATTTATTTTATCCATCAATGTGGGTCAGAGAACTTCTCTTTCTTGTTCCTCCTGAGGGAGTTTTGGGCTGCTCCTCTGATTCTCTGCTGTAATCAGCAGGAAGTAATCAGCCACCGTTAGCTTAAGACGGATTTCAAGTGCTCAGGTCAGAGGCTTTGGACGATTACATCCTGCAGGATCAGGATGGGTCACACAGGACACAGTGAGCCCTGAGACCACAGACTGTCCAGAACCAGCTCCAACAATCAGTTCAGGTACCATCAGAACCACCAGAGCTCCAGAACCAGATCCAACAAACACTTCAGTCACTTCCAAACTGGTCCAATTTTCCTCAGGTTCCTTCTGGATTAGATTTAATTATTCCAACATGTGTAATTTCTGCCACTAAGGGGTCTCTAACATCCAAACTAACAAAACAGGAAGTGTGATCGTGGGATCATGGGAGTTGTTTTCTTCACCAGCATTGGCATCATTGCAGTCAGCTTCTCCCGGTTAGGATTCCTTCAGTGTTCATGGTTCAGGAGGTTTCTACCGGAAGCCCAATTATCCACAGAGGTCTCCTCTTCTCCAAAACAAACAGACCCGCTGATTAAAACCACTAAACACACTGAATAAAGCAGTTTCACCTTAAAAATCACTGCTTCTCCCACGCTGTTGGACAGACAAAGGACGTCCCAGAAGGACTGCGAGCCAAGCTAATGCTAACGTTAGTTAATCACTGACGCAGGCACAACGTGGATATAAAGTTCTAGATTTTATACACTGTTTAATGATTATAGATTATTGATTTAGAAGCTGTGGATGGTCTCTTTTACTTCATTTATTTTCTTTTTATTACAGATGTTCACTCCGGTTCCAGGCCTTTAAAGTGTCTGTTTAGTTCCTGTTTGTGGTATCGGAGGTCAACAACAAAAACACTATTTCATGGTTTCTTCAGAGACACCAGAGTGACCCCCGACACTGAGACAGATCTGACCTCCGCCCGTCTGCAGGTCCTGCTGGCTCTGCAGCGTTCACCCAGAGACAAAGACGTGTTTTGAGAGAAGTGTTGCAGGTTAGTGGCTCCTCGCGCTGTAGTGGACTCATTATTTTCTAGCCCCGGGCGCCGTTTCGTCATCATGGTGCGGTTGTTGTTTCAGTGGTCTCGCTGGTTGTTGTGGAGTCTGTTTTTTCAGAATGTTTGTCGGAGCGAAGAGCAGCGAGTTGCTCACACAATCAATTAATGATGAGAGAGGGATGCAAGCGCTGATGTCTTTGTCGCAGCGGCGAGTTGATAAAACCCAGCAGCCTTTAACACGACGCTACTGTCTGTTTTTGTTTCTTCTACAGAGGCCGGAGGGTGAGGAGGTTTGAGGAGGGAGGACTTTGGACTGTTATTTGCTTTTAACTCACTCAAACCAGACACACGCTCAGATATTCAGACATGCATGAAAAATTCATAACCACTTATTCAAACTTCTCTTCATTATTTCAACAATGTCAAAGTTTGATCCGCCTCCGGGGGAACTTTAAAGCCTCAGAGAGTTTCCTTTAATCGATGGAGAAACGAACAGAGAATCTCATGAATGTTTTTATTTTTTAGTTTGTTCGACTGTGACAATATTTTCAATGATGGTTTATTGAGTCTGTTTTAACCTTCGGTGTTACAGGACACTACGAACATGAAGGTCAACTACAAAAACCAACTAAATACAGTTGAACTGTTATTGATTACTACAAACCATCAACTCAAAGTCAAGATATTTACACTTCAGCTCCGGATATCTGAAACAGGATTCTGACAAGAAAATTTTTGTTAAGATGTTTTAAATGTGCTGACATCAAATATTTCTAATATATAATTCTGACTAATCAGAATGACACCAAAGAAAATCCTGACTAACTTTTGGATGTTTGTAATTAAAAATTTCAGAAAGTAATGAGAGCTTAAAATACATTAATGCTAACATAAAACATTAAGCATAAAGAAGAAAATGTATATTATTAAAGTTAAACTCATTATTATAAAGAAGAATCAAATATTATGAATATAATGTAAATTCCTCAGAATTAAACTCTTTTGTCATTAGACTGCTGTGTGTGTGGATCCCGCCTAACAGTCAAAATAAGATAACAGTATTTATAAAATGTGTTTATTTATGATGATTTTTATGATGTTTCCTGAATATCTGACGTGTGATATTAAAGTCTGATGTTATTGTTCCCTCAGACTGGATATTGTGCTTCCTTTGTGTTATCTGAAACTACAATGAGTCACATCTGACAGCTGCAGCCTCTTTGTTTCCCACCAGCGAACCACCAGGACCTGGTCTGAGACCTGACCTCCAGCAGCTCCTGTTTCTGTTTGTGTTTGTGTTCCCGCGGTGAGGACGGCGGCGTCTGGTCCCTCAGGTATCAGACAACCTCCGAACGGCGAGTCGGTGAAAGGTGAGAGTCGGTCTGCGTCAACCGCTGCTGCAGCTGATATCTTCAACAGAAACACACTGAGGATGATGATACTGAGGGGATGGGACGAAGGGCAGCAGCTGAGTAAATACCGTCACCCTCCTCTGCTTCCCATCAGCCACCTCTGCGTCCCATCAGCCACCTCTCCGACCGCTGTGATAACGGCTCAGATCTGATTTCTTTTGTTGAAGTGTTACATGATGAGAGAACTGATACGACAACTGAACTAGTCCGTCGCAGCTGCTGGAAACTTTATTTTGTTGTTGGCGACTTCCGTTGGCTGCTGCAGCCTCACGAACCTCAGAACTACTTTAAGTACATGTTCAGCATTCAGTGTGCGTTAATGCTCAGGTTATGTAATGACATTATTACTTTAACAATTTGTTTTCATCTTAGCTTCATCACAAACTGAATCAATCAGATACTGATCAATGATCAATATCAAAACTTCTGTAGTTTTTATATAAATCTGACAGTTACAGAACATAGACACATTGTTGGTGCTGCGTTCACTGACTCATGAGAACCAGTGGTTTGGTGCTGCATTCACTGACTGACTGTGGGAATATTCATTTTGTTCCAGACTTTCAGGTTCTGGTTCAGGTTCAGGTCTCATCTGTGTCGGTGCGAAAGGACACGCTGGTGGTGATGATGATGATGATGGTTGATTATTAATGAAAATCTGTTCTCACGCCTTCATCAGCTGTGAACTGCTAATGATCCAGAACAGTTTATTTCACTGAACCAGGACCAGATTCTGATCTCGTCTGAGGGTCTACAATCTGACAACAGTTCTGCCCCTGAAAATCCTGTAAAGCAGTTTTTCTCACAAGATTTTTTTTATTTCTATTTAGTTTTATTGTACATTTTTAATAAAGTTAACACATAAAAAAATTCAAATTAATTTTTATTATATGTTTTCAGTAACAATTTGAATCAACTTCAACATATTTAAAAACTAGAGAAATAATCTAGAAAATATGAATATGTATTTAACATCAAATGAAGATACAAAGTGAAAGCCTGTGAGATACACTGTGGTTTCAGCTCACTAAGGTTAGCTTGCTTGCTAACATTATAACCAACAAAATCCTGACCAAGTGGATATGTCTTGCATTCTGTGTAAATTTCCCCTTGGGGATGAATACATCTATCTATCTATCTATCTATCTATCTATCTATCTATCTATCTATCTATCTATCTATCTGTCCATCTATCTATCTTTTATCTAGGGGGAGCTCCACTGGCTGCAATATAAACTGATCCCATTCACTCTAATGGAGAATCAGCTCAGTAAACAGTTTCCTGATGAGTTTCTGGTCTCAGTCTCTAGTTTCAGTCTTCTTCCATACAGCATGATGTTCATTTAGTAACTGATGGTCCCATTTACAGTAAAACAGACCATAAAGCAGGGTATGCTTTAGGGCGGGGCTACCTTGTGATTGACAGCTCATTCTCAGTGAGTCCGTCCAGCTCAACGTCTCCGTCTCACTGCCATGGTGGCGGCCAAAACGCAGGACACTAGGCTTCATAACGGTTCTCCACAAACCTATGGATGACATCACGAGAGATTAGCACTTGATTAATGAAGCTATCTTATGTATTTTGACTTTAGCCAACAGTAAATTATGCTAATGGTACAAAGCTAATGCTAATGCGAGGCAGGGGCATTCAGCTAGCTAATTGTAGCTAAGCTGATTGGGGTTGTCTGGCTGGCTGTGTCTGGCGTTGCTTCGTGGTGGTTGGCTGATGGGCTGATGTGTAAACAGCGAGCTAGTTAGTAGTATGGAGTAACGTTATTCAAAATATGATTGTCAGTTGTTGGCCGACGCCCAGGATGATGCAACAGGACACTGACTGCAGTTCACTGAACGGCCACTGGTGGCGCTGCTAGCTACAGTTTAATGATATATATACAATAATATTATAACTATAATATAATGTTAATACAATAACTAAAATAATAATATATATAAACACTCACAGTTCTTGGGCTCTTGAAAATGAGCTCAGATGGATATTTCCCATGATGCCCTGTGATTCAGCTCTCAGTCTGATTGGCTCAGCAGGGTCCAGGAGTTTCTATCTGGTCTCAGATCTATTAATCCAGATCGATGTGAGCCGGCGCTCGGGGCGGCCCGGGGGTCCGGGTCCTGCTGTCTCCAGCAGGTAAACATTAGCATAGTAATTAGCTTCGTTAATTCAGCCAATTATAGCCGTGTTGTTGTTTGTGTGTCGCCCTCAGAGGAGAGCCTGGTCCTGGACCAGAGCCAGGAGGAGGCCCACGTGGATGTGGTTCCTGCAGCTGCTGGTTCAGGCCTCTGCAGTCTGTTTTAATGGAAGGAGTCCTCGTTGTTCAGAGCCGGAGGTGAACCAGCTTTAATCCTGTTTCCTCTCATCTATAGATTATTATTATTATTATTATTATTATTATTATTATTATTATTATTATGATGATGATGATGATGATGATGATGATGATGATAATAATCCCTCCAGGATTTTGCTTTTTTCTGATTGTAGAAAATAGTTTTGATGTTTTTGTTGTAAGATTTATAAAAAATTGAAGGCAACTTCAAAAAAGTATAAAAATCGACTGTTTGGAGGTTAAATGAGACGTTGATGTTGGCAGCTTCACCACAAACAAGGAAGTGAGTTTGGTGAGTCGGCGTTTTGTGCAGTAACCACAGTGATTGGTTGAATGTGGACCAAACTGCAGAGACTGAATCTGTATTAATGGTTGCGAGCCAGTGGCAAAGGAAACAGATGGAAGGAAGAATGGATCCATTGTGGAAGAAAGATCAGCTGGAAGCTTCTACAACAGGATAAAGATCCTAAACGGACCTTGAAATCCACCACAGACCTCCAGAGACCCGTCTGGTCCTCACAGTCCACTGACTGATATATCACAGACAGACAGACAGACAGGCAGATAGTTCTCTCTGACTCTCTCTGATTGGTCGTCTGCAGTCGGTTAGTCGTGTGTTTCCGACTGTCAGACGTTCATCAGGTCTCATTAAGGTCGTTAACAGCTTGTCTCCTCCTCCACTAACAATGTGACTGTGATCTGATGATGTTCTGTAATCACCTGCTGGTTGAACACCTCCACAGCTCTCTGTAAATATTCATTATCTCATTAAAGATCCTGCTGGGACCGACTGTTAATGAACTCTGGTAATGGACCTGCAGTACAGAGGCTCACAACAATTTACTTTCAATTAATTTGTTTAAAACTGATTAAAACTTAAAGTTTTTCAAACATAAAACACAGAATCAGAATGTATACAAAGACAATATAAAGATAATTAATATGATTAGTTATATTACAGTTTCCTTTCCTTCTGGTTGGATTCACTAACATTTTCTTCTGCAGTTTGTATCTGATATATTTATATATTGATCTATTTCACATACAGTCTCATTATTACTCCAATAGTAAACAGTGTTGATGCTTTATAAATCAGGAGTTTGTGAGTCGTAATAATTAGAATACAGTTTATTATTGTGAGATATGAACCTCTCTGGGTAATTAGCGTGTTTTCCCTCGTTGTTTGGTGTCCTCGGTAACCATGGAGACGCGGTCATGTGACTTAGTAAGTGGGCCACAAGGAGAGAGGAAGACTTCCTTCTTCATCACTGTAGATTATACTGAGGACAAACTACAAAGCGACACACACTATGAAACATAAAACATATAAAACATAAAATATAATAAACATTAAACAGAGGAGAGACTTCACCTGTATATTATATAATATAAAACATATAAATATAAAATATATAAAACATAAATTAAACAGAGACAGAGACACACACCATAAAACACACAAACATATTGAAGACAATGACCTGTTGACCTGTTGACCAATAACAAACTGTCCTGATGGAGCTCAGCTCTGTCTGGACAGATAGTCCAAACATTGAGGAAGCGAACATAGCGGATTAGCTGTGTTGCTAACATTCAGTTTTATTGGAGCTCTTGTCAGATACAGCTGTTAATAAACTGTGGACACTTAGCATCAGGCTAATGAGCTAAGCTAATACTAACTGAAAGTAAGCTAGCTAGCTAGCTAGCTAGCCTAGAACTATTGTGAGTGATTAGCACTAGCATGTTCCCAGCTAGCTGTCTTGTTAGCTGTTAGCTCCCCAGCTACAGCAGCAACTCCACAACTGTTTGTACAAACATTTATGTTAGCTCGTTCTGTTTGTATAAATCCTGTGAGCAGTCGATCAATCAGACTGATTATTGATCAATAAAGCAACAGTTTTTAGGTTATAATCTGACTCTCTGTCAACCAGGGAATCATTATTTTCTTTTTATAGCTCTGTGAGCGGCGTCCTCATTAGCATGCGAGCAGTGAGCCGGCCGTGCAAATCGTTTGAAATGCAAAAACATTCAGTTTCTATATTTCATCAAGAAGCTTTTCATGTTTAATAAATTACAGACGTCGTCCTCCAAGACTTTGTTATTCATTAACTAAAAAGCACACAATGGGGATCCATTTAAAATCTTAATCCCAACCTGCAGGATTATTTGCTTCCTGCTAATATTTGCCTTGATTGGGGGGGGTGGGTAGCCTGCAGTGTCTCAGTGTGTTTGTAATGGGATTAGATGTGAAACTGTTGCAGGCTGATTCATTAATACGACCAAACAAACAGAGTTTGTATTATTAATAATAACCTCATGCTACGTGATCAACGTGGCTGATCAGTCCTGCTGCTGTGAGCTTTGTTTTACTGTATTAAACTGTAAATAAATGAATGTATTGACTTTATTTAGAGATTATATATGAAATTCATTCCTAGATATTACACAAGAGCATCTCAGGTCAAAACAATGGGCTCTACAGCCCACCAGACTCCATTCACAAAACCACTGATTTTATCTCACAGATAATAAAAACATTTCAAAGTGGACAGAAACAAAATCAAACTCACCAAAACCGTCTTTGTTAGTCTTTCCAACAGTCACCAGCTCTGGTTGGTAAATATAATAAATTAATAAATGATAAATCCTTCATTCACTGACACACACTACACAAATAGTCGGCGTCTATGGCCGGTGTTAACGTTAGCAACATTGCTGACAGGTAAAAAGAAAAATCTGATATTATTAAATTCCGGATGGAAATCAATCATCTGGGTTTAAAACTAATTTATTTTCAAACTTTTAAAAAAAACTTAAGAACTCATTTATGTTTCAGGTGATTTTATAAATCTTGTCTAGATAATAGCCTGTCCGAGGTTTCTGCCTCTTAAAGGACATTTGTCCTTGCCGCTGTCTCCAAGATCTTGCTCATGGTGGTACTGTTGGGTCTCTGTAAATAATGTTATAAAGAGTTCGGTCTAGACCTGCTCTATTTGAAAACTGTGCTGAGATAAATTCTGTTATGAATTGGCTCTATATAAATAAAACTGAATTGAATTGAATTGAACTGAAAGCTTATAAGCTTATAAACTACTGATAATGTCCATTTCTAATTATAGAAAATAAACTGCACATAAAGAAATATTATTAATATTAATACTCAATGTTGATTTTAAGCTTTTCAAGAAACACTGAAGTGACTTTGGCAGATGTTGTTTTTGTTGTTGTTGTTGTCGTCGTCACTTCCTGTGTTGTTCAGTGTTGATAGTGAACGCAGCTCCGCAGGGACCTTTAATGGTCTGTATTGATCACAGATCATCAATCAGTTCTGTCACTAATGTTCACTGAGTCCTCTGAGATCAGTTCACATGCAGACTGCTGCTTTTAATTCATTTTACTGAACTTAATTTGACTTTTGTTACTGTATAAAACATGATTTTAATTCCTGAGTTTTATTGAAAGGGTTATTATATAATTAATATAAAAAGTAAGGTGATAAAAACAAACACTAAAATAAAGATGAACAGGAAGTGTGTTTAGTAATATATATATTCTGACAAATAACTCTTATAATACATTTACTCAAACTAACACTGAAAATAAATAAAAACTCAACTAAAACTAAACATTTTAAACAATAATTCTGAAATCTGAAAAATGAAATAAAAACTAATGAAAAATACAAAACTATAATCAGAATCAGACATACTTTAATAATATAATATAATATTATATATATATATATATATTTATTATAACTCTGAACACCTTTTTAAACTCTGTATAATAAAGTTCAGCAGCTGTGAAACAGATTGTGTCTGTAGATTAAAGAGAATCAGTCTCACTGATGGTGGAGATAAAGGTTTTACTACCTTAAACAGACATTTTTTTTACAAAATATTTAAATAATGTTAGTGTTAATAATAATAAATAAAGTCAGTTCTATGTCGTCTGAGCAGGTTTTTCAAAATAAAATCATGTTGTTGAGCTGCAGTGATTCAGCAGATTTCTGCCTGTTTTAAATTAATGACAGTGTCTCCACCATCTGTCCACAGCGAGCGGCTCAGGGCCACAATATGTCCGCCACCAACGGCAAAACTAATGAATGAATTATTTGTGCCAGATTAAATATTTCTCTGCTGATCGAAGTGTTTGGATCCTCTGAACATTCAGGTTTCCTCCTGCTGTTTATCTTCATTACAGCTCATTATGTTTAGACACCAGTAAGTTATATGGGGGGCCCCCCCGAGGACCCCCGAGGCTTCCGAGGACCCACCAACTGAAACTGTTGGTATAAAGAACGTATGTAGAACTGGTTGACTGTCAGTAGTGTTGGTAAAATGTTGAAATATTCCACATGTAGATGTAGATGTTTCATGCTTTTTACAGAGGAAAGTAATAAACTATGTTATAAATCAGACTGTGAACGAACAAATCCCTCAGTATGAACATTCAGACTACAGAGGGCAGTACAACTCAAAGGTTTGGGTCCCGAATAGATGCAGGTTTCCAAAAGAGGCCTGGTCTGGATGTATAAAACCTCTTAAAACTCAGCGGGTCGCTGCTTTAAGCCGTTTAGATCTCAGACAGAAGTTTTAACATTATATCTGTGTCTAAGTATGGATGCTGCACATCATTGGATCAGTTCAATTCAATTCAATTCAGTTCAATTCAATTTTATTTGTATAGCGCCAATTCATAACAGAAGTTATCTCAGGACACTTTTCAAATAGAGCAGGTCTAGACCGAACTCTTTAAAACATTAATTACATAGACCCAACAGTACCACCATGAGCAAGACCTTGGAGACAAGGGCAAGGAAAAACTGCCTGTTAAAAGGCAGAAACCTAGGACAGATCCTCCGGCTCTAGGTGGGTGGTCGTCTGTCTCGACCAGTTGGGGTGAGAGAGAGAGAGAGAGTTCAATCCATCATTTTACTGAGACTATGAATGGTGCACTGAGCTCGTCTCTTCCTCTCTCTTTCTGCACTCATTCATGTTCCATTAATGCATGTTACTAACTTCACTTCTTCCCCGGAGTTCTTGTGCTTTCTCGTCTCGCAGGTTCTTATCGATCCTGGTGGAGCCTCCTGCCATGGTCCTGCTAGATTGCCATTGCCAATACTGTTGTTGCTGTGCACCTGTCTGTCTGTCTCTCGCTCTCTCTCTCTCTCTCTCTCACCCCAACTGGTCGAGACAGATGACCACCCACCTAGAGCCGAAAGATCTGTCCTAGGTTTCTGCCTTTTAACAGGCAGTTTTTCCTTGCCCTTGTCGCCAAGTGCTTGCTCATGGTGGTACTGTTGGGTCTCTGTAAATAATGTTATGAAGAGTTCGGTCTAGACCTGCTCTATTTGAAAAGTGTCCTGAGATAACTTCTGTTATGAATTTGCGCTATACAAATAAAATTGAATTGAATTAGAGAGCCACGTCATTACATGGGTTTTTTATCCTTTTAAACAATTTTCAGAGCAGTTTTCAGTGTTAAGCTAGCTGTGTTCACAGAGACGCAAAGGTCTGAAAACTTGTTTTATCGCCTCGATGGTACGGCCATCCTCACCGGAGCTGGTGCTAAGTAGAAGTAAGTGCTAATGTGGACAAAAATCAGAACAGGGGAGCCCAGTTAGCTCAGTGGGCAGAGCTGGCGACCCATGTACTGAGGCTGAGTCCTCGCTGCAGCGGCCCAGGGTTCGAATCCGACCTGCGGCCCATTGCTGCGTGTCCTCCCCTCTCTCTGCCCCCCTTTCCTGTCTGTCTTCAGCTGTCACTATCATAAAGGCAATAAAAGCCCCCCAAAAAATCAGAACAGAAGTTTTCAGTACTGGTGACAGGATCTATAGGCAGAACCAGTGTTTACTTACCAAGAACAAAGTTTCGGTTCACACAACGTCCATAAAGAGGCAGCAAACTACTGAGACACAGGTGACCACAATCAAGGCGGGGCAAACAATCAGAAGAGTGGCAAAAAGACAAAGACAGGAAGAGGAGGAAAACTACAAAATAAAACAGGAAGTAAGGCATCAAAAAACTGACTACAAAATAAAACAACACTATTGTTTTTTGGCAGAAACAATGACTACAGACCCATTTCAGGCTCCGATAAACAGCTAATAAACACATCGGTGTCCACAAGGTGTTATTAAAATAAAAATAATAAAAAAATCACCTGATCTGGTTCTGAAAGTAAGAACAGAAAATAAAAGTATTTCTGACTTTAATTCTGCTGTTATTGAAATAAAATTACAAGCAGGACAAAACCTCTAAACTGACCTGAAAACATGATATTTTTGCAGCAGGTTACTTAGAATCCCCCAGTGTGTGTGTGTGTGTGTGTGTGTGTGTGTGAGTGTGTATGAGTGTGTGTATATGTGTGTGTGTGTGTGTAACGGGTTACAATAGCAGCACTGAGATTTTGTGGTCTCGCTCTGATTTCCGCCTGTTTAGTTCTGATGACTTTGAACACTGAGTTGATCTGTTGAATCTGTGTGCAGGTGAACTCTTCTCGCCCTGACGGCCTGCAGGTTGTCAGAGAGGACGCCGTTTGTCCGTCTGTTTGAGCCCCTCCGGCGCCGACACAGCAGATGTCTGCATGTACGGCGAGCTGGCAGCCGGCGCAGGTGGCAGATGAACATGCCGGGTGCCAAACGCCGGCAGTTGGGCGCAGATGGAGCATCACATTTGGGGAGGGAGCGGCGAGCTCTGACCTTCTGCTGCTGTAGGTGAAGCTCAGAGGAATGTGGAGCTAAAAGGCAGCCGGCTCTCCCACGCTAACGACGGAGTAACAAGGTGTTGGCGAGGTGGAGGACTCCTTTGTCAGAGAGCTTCCAGTTTCTAACTCAGAGAATCAGTCTTCACCTCTCTGTCTATCCAAATATCTATAAATATATACCTAAATATATCCATCACAGATCAAATATCTATAAATATATCCATCACAGATCAAATATCTATAAAAATATATCTAAATATATCCATCACAAATCAACCATCAACACAATGAAAATCGAAAAACCGAAATTCTTGTACTTGGCCCCAAAAACCTTAGAGACTCACTGTCTAAAGATATAGCTACTCTAGATGGCATTACCTTGGCCTCTAGCACCACTGTCAGTAATCTTGGAGTTATCTTTGATCAGGATTTGTCATTTAATTCCAACATAAAGCAGACCTCTAGGACTGCCTTCTTTCATTTACGTAATATTACAAAAATTAGACACATTCTATCACAGACGGATGCAGAAAAACTAATCCATGCATTTGTTACTTCTAGGCTGGATTACTGCAACTCTTTATTATCAGGTTGCCTCAATAAGTCCATTAAGACGCTCCAATTAATTCAAAATGCTGCAGCACAGATACTGACAGGAACTAGAAAAATAGATCATATCTCTCCTGTACTAGCTCTGCATTGGCTCCCTGTAAAATTTAGAATAGAATTTTAAATCCTCCTCCTCACCTACAAAGCTCTTCATGGTCAGGCCCCTTCATATCTTAAAGAGCTCATAGTACCCTATTACCCCACTAGAACACTACATTCTCTGAATACAGGGCTACTTGTGGTTCCTATAGTCTCTAAAAGTAGAACAGGAGCCAGAGCCTTCAGTTACCAAGCTCCTCTCCTGTGGAACCAGCTTCCAGTTGTGGTTCGGGAGGCAGACACCCTCACCACATTCAAGAGTAGGCTTAAGACATTCCTCTTTGATAAAGCTTATAGTTAGGGCTGGATCAGGTGAGTCCTGAACCATCCCTTAGTTATGCTGCTATAGGCCTAGACTATCGGGGGATTTCCCATGGTGCACTGAGCTCCTCTCTTCCTCTCTCTCTCTCTCTCTCTCTCTTTCTGCACTCATTCATGTCCCATTGAGCAATATATTGAACCCCAAATTGCTCCTGATGCCGTGCATCAGTGTGTGAATGTGTATGAATGCATTAGTCTCAGTTCGATGGGCTTTACCATCACTGTGTAAATTTTTGTGAAAGGGTGAATGTGGCACATAGTGTAAAAGCGCTTTGAGTGGTCGGAAGACTAGAAGGGTGCTATACAAGTACAGGTCCATTTACCATTTACCATTAATGCATGTTACTAACTTCACTTCTTCCCCGGAGTTCTTGTGCTTTCTCATCTCGCAGGTTCTCATGGATCCTGGTGGAGTCTCCTACCATGGTCCTGCTTGACTGCCCTTGCCAGTACTGTTGTTGCTGTGCACTTGTCTGTCTGTCTGTCTGTCTGTCTCTCTCTCTCTCTCTCTCTCTCTCTCTCTCTCACCCCAACTGGTCGAGACAGACGACCACCCACCTAGAGCCGAAGGATCTGTCCTAGGTTTCTGCCTTTTAACAGGCCGTTTTTCCTTGCCCTTGTCGCCAAGTGCTTGCTCAGGGTGGTACTGTTGGGTCTCTGTAAATAATGTTATAAGGAGTTCGATCTAGACCTGCTCTATTTGAAAAGTGTCCTGAGATAACAAATAAAATTGAATCGAATTGAACCACTGACAGCGTTGCTTCTTTAGTAACGAATGAAGACAGTTAAAGGCGTCAGTGGTTCACTGTGTCTGCTCAGATTAAAAACACTCAATTTGGACGAATCAGAGATTTTCTTCAGTGGGATCCACGGATCAAACTTCATCTTCATCATCATCAGAAGTTCCTCCTGAGGTCAAAGGTCACACTCAGTCCTAGAAAGCAAAGAGCTGCTGCTCATTAGAGTCTCACTGATTTCAGTGATTGTTTCCATCCTCTGCTGTTGGTGAGATTATTAGGATGAAGTCAGACGGAAGGTCAGAGGTCATAACAGAAGTTATCTCAGGACACTTTTCAAACGGAGCAGGTCTAGACTGAACTCCTTATAACATTATTTACAGAGACCCAAGACCTTGGCAACGGCGGTAAGGAAAAAAATTATTTTAAGAGGCAGAAACCTCGGACAGACCCTTCGGCCGTCTGCCTCGACCAACAACAACTTAACAATTGATCTATGTTACTTAGCTTAGCTAGCATTTTCTAACATTAGCTAACTTAAAATGTGACTATATATTTGTCTCTTATCATTTAACCGTTTTCAAAATGTGGTTGTCTTTTTAACATAAATTAGCCTAGCATAGCATATTAAAGTACAGGAAAGGAGGAAGTTGACCGAGGCTTGCTCAACTGTGATTGGAGCACAGAGCAAAAAGGGGCGGGGCTTTGGAAGGGTACATTCAACAGCTTCTGTCAGTTACACATTGACATTCACGGTTCAGCTGCTCTCAGAGTTCACTCTTCAAGTCCTTCAACCACTTGAACCACGCTGTGCTTTTGCCAGTGCAGGTTTTGAACTACAGACGTTTTCTGTCATAGAAATAATAATTTTGTAGGAAGAGAAGGAAGCAGTCAGACTGATGGTAACGAGGCAGCAGAGTGATAAGTGAGGCAGCAGGACAGATTCTGCCGGCAGCCTCCCTCCGAGGCCACGGGACCATCAGGGATCTTTGGACTAATTGAGGAACCTGGCACGATGAAGCAAACAGACAAACACGCAGTTCGTGTTGCAGCCGGGGGGGATGTTCCAGTTCAAGAGGGGTGGTGGGGTGCAGGCTGTGAATATGGAGGAGAGCTGATGGATGGATGGAATAGGTCTCTGGGGATCCAGGTTTAGCCATATGGCTTTTTAGCCCAGTCTGGACAGCAGAGTGGACAGGGGCCGGTCGCTGAGGTCACTTCCTGCGGCCTCATGTGGGACCTGCAGACTGCTGATCTCAGGACAGCAGAGCGTTCAACCTCCATCCCCGAAAAACAACAAGTCTGACCCTCCGTCAATCTGCTGACAGCTGAGTCAGGGATTACTGCACTTCACAATAAAACTACAAATGCAATAAATCCATATCATCCAGTGTTATCTGATCATACATACAGTCTGATATCATCCGATCTATATTGAAAGTCTGATATCATCCGATCAATACATACAGTCTGATTTCATCCGATCAATACATACAGTCTGATATCATCCGATCAATATTGACAGTCTGATATCATCTGTTCAATATTGACAGTCTGATATCATCTGATCAATACATACAGTCTGATATCTTCTGATCAGTACATACAGTCTGATATCAATATTGACAGTCTGATATCATCCGATCAATACATACAGTCTTATATCATCTGATCAATACATACAGTCTGATATCTTCTGATCAATACATACAGTCTGATATAAGCTGATCAATACATACAGTCTGATATCATAACCTGTTAACTTCATTAGCTAGCAACACTTGTGTTTTCAGGTGTTTGTAGACGAATTAAAACATACATTTTATACTGAATATTATTGTTAAATATATAATATATAAAGGAATATCTATCTATTGTTACACAACAATTACGTAACATACAAAGCTAAATATACACTGAACAAAATGATAAACGCAACACTTTTGTTTTTGCCCCCATTCATCATGAGCTGAACTCAAAGATCTAAGACTTTCTCTATGTACACAAAAGGCCTATTTCTCTCAAATATTGTTCACAAATCTGTCAAAATCTGTGTTAGTGAGCACTTCTCCTTTGCCGAGATAATCCATCCACCTCACAGGTGTGGCATATCAAGATGCTGATCAGACAGCATGGGTATTGCACAGGTGTGCCTTAGGCTGGCCACAATAAAAGGCCACTCGAAAATGTGCAGTTCCATCAAACAGCACAATGCCACAGATGTTGCAAGTTTTGAGGGAGCGTGCAGTTGGCATGCTGACTGCAGGAATGTCCACCAGAGCTGTTGCCCATTAATTGAATGTTCATTTCTCTACCATAAGCCATCTCCAAAGGTGTTTCAAATAATTTGGCAGTACATCCAACTGGCCTCACAACCGCAGACCACGTGTAACCACACCAGCCCAGGACCTCCACATCCAGCATCTTCACCTCCAAGATTGTCTGAGACCAGCCACCCGGACAGCTGCTGCAACAATCGGTTTGCATAACCAAAGAATTTCTGCACGAACTCTCAGGAACCGTCTCAGGGAAGCTCATCTGCATGCTCGTTGTCCTCATCAGGGTCTCGACCTGACTGCAGTTCGTCGTCGTAACCGACTTGAGTGGGCAAATGCTCACATTCGATAGCGTCTGGCACTTTGGAAAGGTGTTCACGGATGAATCCCGGTTTTCACTGTACAGGGCAGATGGCAGACAGCGTTTATGGCGTCATGTGGGTGAGCGGTTTGTGGATCGAGTCGCCCATGGTGGCGGTGGGGTTATGGTATGGGCAGGCGTGTGTTATGGACAACGAACACAGGTGCATTTTATTGATGCATTTTGAATGCACAGAGATACCGTGATGAGATCCTGAGGCCCATTGTTGTGCCATTCATCCACGTCCATCAAGGCCCCATGTTGCAGCATGATAATGCATGGCCCCATGTTGCAAGGATCTGTACACAATTCCTGGAAGCTGAAAACATCCCAGTTCTTGCATGGCCAGCATACTCACCAGACATGTCACCCATTAAGCATGTTTGGGATGCTCTGGATCGGCGTATACGACAGCGTGTTCCAGGTCCTGCCAATATCCAGCAACTTTGCACAGCCATTGAAGAGGAGTGGACCAACATCCCACAGGCCACAATCAACAACTTGATCAACTCTATGCGATGTGTTACACTGCGTGAGGCAAATGGTGGTCACACCAGATACTGACTGGTTTCCGGATCCCCTCGTTCCCCCAAATACAGTGAAACTGCACATTTTCGAGTGGCCTTTTATCATGGCCAGCCTAAGGCACGCCTGTGCAATACCCATGCTGTCTGATCAGCATCTTGATATGCCACACCTGTGAGGTGGATGGATTATTATATATTATGCTCACTAACACAGATTTTGACAGATTTGTGAACAATATTTGAGAGAAACAGGCCTTTTGTGTACATAGAGAAAGTCTTAGCTTTGAGTTCAACTCATGATGAATGGGGGCAAAAACAAAAGTGTTGCGTTTATAATTTTGTTCAGTGTAACTCATACAACAGCTACATGAGCTACATTAGCTATATGAGGTACATGAGCTACATGAGCTACATTAGCTGTATGAGCTACATGAGCTGTATGAGCTACATGAGCTGTATGAGCTACATGAGCTACATTAGCTATATGAGCTAAGTTAGCTATATGAGCTAAGTTAGCTATATGAGCTAAGTTAGCTATATGAGCTACATGAGCTACATTAGTTATATGAGCTGCATGAGCTACATTAGCTATATGAGCTACATGAGCTACATTAGCTGTATGAGCTACATGAGCTACATTAGCTATATGAGCTAAATTAGCTATATGAGCTACATGTACAAACTGTACATTGAGGAAAATAGATTATAAATGAAGCAGTTCATGTTATTGAACAGGACATTAAAACTGTGTGTTTCATACAGAATCAATGTTTTTTTGGCTGAGGTTTGGTGTAGAGGACCAACAGGTGGGAACACCTGAGACAGTCTGATCTCCGTCTGTATGAACTGTGTTCAGCTTTCCCTCCAAACTGAAGCAGAGTTTCCCTCAGAAGGAGAGAAGAGTGGATGTGACCCAGCCTCAAACTGTCGCTCTGCAATAATGAAGTGTTGGACAGAGAGTCTGACACTCGGGGGGCTCAGAGAGGGCTTTGATTAAGTCCTCCGAGCTTCATTAAAAACCATGAAAGCTCATTTTAGAGACAGACTCCCCCCTTCCTCCCCTTCCTCCCCTTCCTCCCATCTCTCCCCCTCCAAACCACTCATCACTTTCTGTCTCTTTTCTCTGTTTGTGAACACATCAGGCAGCTTTAAAGTCCAACCCACCAGCAGACATTTTCTCACAGAAACCAGAGATTCTTTAAAGCCGGTTCGTTTCAAACCACCTGTCCACAACAGCAACAACAACAACAACAGCAACAGCAGCAGCAACCAGAGCTGATACTGGACCCTGTTGCTCACTGTCCACCTGCTTTGTGCTGAAAAAGGACTCATTCATGTAGATTTCTGTGTTGGTTAAAGAGAGGAAACTCTACTGCTGCTCTAACGACACAGAGAAACACTGCACACCTACACTGCCCTCCGGAGGCCAACCACAGGTACTACACTAACAACTGAAAGGTGTTTCATTGTCTAGCACGTGCTTATTATATATTCTCTAAGTAATTAAAATAATGAGTAGTAATTTGACCTCTGCCCAATAACCTGCAGATGCTGCAGTGGTCGGGGCCTGCTCGGGGAACTGACCAATCAGAGCAGATTCAAAACGAAGTGTCACGAGGTGGACGGTTTTATTTTATTTATTATTTTAATTTCTTACTGTTCTTGTTGTTTCATCAATTCAATTAAATTGTATTTGTATAGCGCCAATTCATAACAGAAGTTATCTCAGGTCACTATCTCTCTCTCTTTATATATATAGATATAGATATAGATATAGATAGAGAGAGAGAGAGAGAGAGAGAGAGAGAGAGAGAGAGAGAGAGAGATTAGGGTTAGGGGGAGGGATCAAAGCCAAAAGTTAGTTTTCCAGTTTGACGATGTGAAAATGAAAATTTTTAATTTTATGAGTCAAATTAAAAAACTATCAATGCACATCACAGTGATGTCACAGACTGCCACCCTCTTTACAGCTTCAGTCTCTGTACATCTGTCAGTATTAAGGTTTTGTCCTTTTAGAGCCCCAAACATTAAAACAAGAGAATGCTATACAATGCTGCTGCTATTGATTATTATATTGACGAGTGATTGAAGACAGATGAGCTCTGCTGTTCAGTTATGATAACATACTATTAATTATTAATCAATGCAGGAAAATATATATTTTAACAAATATTTATGTTTGTACGGCTGCTCCCTTGGCCAGGTCTCTTTTGTAAAAGAGGTTAAATAAATGAGACTAAAACATTTATATTATTTGTAGTTAATTCCAATAATAATAATAATTATAATCTTGTTACAGTAAATATAGCAAATATATGTTATGGGTTAGGGTAATGCTGGTTTTCATTATTGAATATGATGAAATAGACTTTATTGATCCACAGAAAATCACTTGTTCTGAATAAAACACAAGCTCCCCTAAAAACACCACGAGTGACATTCTGGGGGTTACTGACAATAATATGAAAATATGAAATGCGTTTTTTTTTTTCTGGAACTTTCCCATCATGAATTGTGTATGAAATTCTGCTATTATTGATGTTTGTATGTAATTAACTGATTAATTAAATATCAGATTGTTGCAGCTATGAATGTTTCTTTGCAACTAGACCAAAATGGTACAGCAGCTCGATCAATAACAATAATAGAAAATACACAAAAAAAATTTAAAAAAAATAAAGATTTTCTTTTTTCCAGGAATGATTTTAAAGGAAACTAATGTTTGTTGTAATGAACTGATTGAGAGCTGCAGTCTGAGGTTTATAGTGCTGCTCTGCCCTCTGCTGGACAAACTGCATCATTACACTTTCTGCTCTCATACAGACAGTTATTAGTTATTATATTCAGTTACACTATGTTTCACATATTTTATAATGTCTTTATTTATGAACATGATTTCATAATCACAAAACCAACAGAAATCCAACAGCACAGTTAATCGTTGTTCATTGTCCTCCATCGTTGTTGTCATAGTCATCATATTCTTCATGTTCATCATCAGCCACTATTATTAGTGTAGTTCTCTCTCTCTCTCCTCTCCCCGAGGAATGAAGGTTGAAGAAT
This sequence comes from Dicentrarchus labrax, assembly GCF_905237075.1. Taxonomy (NCBI): domain Eukaryota; kingdom Metazoa; phylum Chordata; class Actinopteri; family Moronidae; genus Dicentrarchus; species Dicentrarchus labrax. The sequence goes on along the minus strand of NW_026136706.1, from coordinate 490,828 downwards.
GAAGGTTTGAATGAATGGATCGAGGGGTTCGGTGCGATGTAAGAGGGAACTGAGTGGGTTGTGAGACTGAGTGTCAGAGGCTGTCTCTTTGTATCTCTTGTAGAAAGCCCCCAAAGAGACTTTAAATCGACTCATAAGCATGGGGTTTTTATATCATTTAGGTCGTAAAGTCGTGTGGGTTGGATGATTTTAATGATTGATCAGCGAACGGGATGAAGCTATTGAGCGAAAGAAAACAGCAAACAGAATAACGTTTTAAAGAGTTCGGTCTAGACCTACTCTATTTGAAAAGTGTCCTGAGATAACTTCTGTTATGAATTGGCGCTATACAAATAAAATTGAATTGAATTGAATTATCCATCTGAAGGGAGTCAGTAGAAGATGGTGGCTGAAGATGGTTGGACTGGAGTCGGAACGGCATCGGAGGCTAGTGCCGATTGTGTATTGAATTTCTGTAACCAGAAGCGAGAGCGTGTCGGCAATTTTGTTTTGCGACCTGGGAAAAATGCAAGAAACTTGGGTGATGAATTGATGCTAGGCTGAAGCTAGGGTAAGCTTCTGTACGAACTGCATTATATTAAGGGCTGGGTCAAGTATCAGAGGCGTGTAACCATCTGGCTTTGACCTGCGGTCGAGGAACGCTGAACAAACTATGTCGTGGTACGAGGGGAATGGGAAGGTGAATTGTATGCGTTCTTTAGAGCTGGTAGATACTGGCTGTTTGTGTTTGATTCGACTGAGTGTGGTTAGCAGTTCTCTGTGGATATGAGGGTTGCATGTGGACGGATACATTGAATGGTGAGGTCAACGCATATACGTCTGAAAACGAATGTAAAAATGATGACTCTGAAATAAAACTATTAATTGTTGCAGGGCTTCTTTTCTTGGCTGGACTAAGAGGTGAATTGGTATTTTAAATGAACACAGAAAGATATATTGTGTAAACGTTTTAAGAATTTGCCATAAAAGATTAATTATTATTAAATAAATGTTAACGGGGAAGGAGAGGTGACCCTGGAACAAAGGGAGGACCAGGTCCTGATGGGCTAAAATGAGAGATGTGAGTTCAGACGGATGTATTGAATGGTGAGGTCGACGCGTATAGGTCTTTAAACTAATGTTACAATGATGACTCTGAAATTAAAACCAATAACTGTTGCAGGCCTGGACTAAGAGATGAACCGGTATTTTGAATAAAAGTAAAAAGATGTATTGCATATACGTTTTAAGAACAATCTGATAAATAAACAGCTAACTTTAGTGTTTATGGAGGATTCATCGTTAACATGTACAAACTGAGAATGATAAATAAACAGCGGGCAGCTGTGGCTCAGAGGAAGAGCGGGTCATCCACTAATTGGAAGGTTGTTGGTTCGATCCTCAGCTCCTCCTGCCACATGTCGAAGTATCCTTGAGCAAGAGACTGAACTCCGAATTTGTGAACTCCGGTGTGTGAATGTGTATGAATGTGTTAGTTTCTATTCGATGGACTTTGCCATTGCTGAGTGAATGTGTGTGAAAGGGAGAATGTGGCGTAAAAGCGCTTTGAGTGTCGGAAGACTAGAAAGGCAGTGTAGTACAGGTCCATTTACCAAATTTCAATTAAATTTTATTTGTATAGTGCCAATTCATAACAGAAGTTATCTCAGGACACTTTTCAAATAGAGCAGGTCTAGACCGAACTCTTTATAACATTATTTACAGAATAGGACTTAGTGCGGTTCCTTTAATGCCAATTTGATGCTCAAGCCTCTGTAATAGAATATGATGGTGTCACTGCACTTGTATTTTTAAATCTTAGTACTGTTCTTGACAAGTCCATTGTCGGAAGCAATTAAAAGGTAATTCTTAACTTTAACCAGTGCTGTCTCTGTGCTGTGATCAACTCTAAATTCTGACTGAAAATCCTCAAATAAACTATTGTTATGTAAAAAGTCACACAACTCTTTGGCGACTACTTTCTCCAGAATCTTAGAGAGGAAGGGGAGGTTAGAGATTGGTCTATAGTTGGCTAAAACCCCTGGGTCAAGAGTGGGCTTTTTAAGAAGGGGTTTAATTACAGCTACTTTAAAGGACTGTGGTACATATCCTGATAATAAAGAAAGATTAATCATATCCAGTAAAGAAGTGCCAATTAAGGGTACGACTTCTTTAAGCAGCCTAGTTGGGATTGGGTCCAACAGACAGGTTGATGGCTTCGATGTAGAAATTATTGAAGTTAACTGATGAAGATCGATAGCAGAAAAACAGTCTAAATATATATATCCAAGTTTACATTAGTTAAAGTTCCTGAACTTGGAGAGCCACTGATAACTGTTGATGGCAGTTGGTGATTCATTTTCTCTCTAATAGTAATAATTTTATTATAAAAGAAGCTCATAAAGTCGTTGCTACTTAACTTTATGGGGATATGTGGCTCAATAAAGCTGTGACTCTCTGTCAGCCTGGCTACAGTGCTGAAGACGAACCTAGAGTTATTCGTATTTTCTTCTATTAGTGCTGAGTAATAGGCTCCTCTGGCATTACAGAGGGCCTTTCTATATGTTTTAAGATTATCTTGCCAAATTGAGCGATATTCTGATAATTTGGAAGAGCGCCATTTCCTTTCAGATTTCCTAGCTTTTTGCTTTAATTGGCGGGTTTGGTGGTTGTACCACGGTGCTAGTTTCCTATGTTTTAATAATTTCCTTTTTATAGGAGCGATAGAATCTAATGTTCTTCGTAGTGAGCCTGCAGCACTATCAACAAGATTATCAGTTTCAGAGGGACTAAAGTTATTATAGGACTCTGTTAAATTCAAACATGGCATTGAATTAAACACTGAAGGAGTCTCCTCCTTAAATTTAGGCGACAAGGGCAAGGAAGAACTGCCTGTTAAAAGGCAGAAACCTAGGACAGATCCTTCGGCTCTAGGTGGGTGGTTGTCTGCCTCGACCAGTTGGGGTGAGAGAGAGAGAGAGAGAGAGACGCACAGCAACAACAGTATTGGCAATGGCAATCTAGCAGGACCACGGCAGGAGGCTCCACCAGGATCGATAAGAACCTGCGAGACGAGAAAGCACAAGAACTCCGGGGAAGAAGTGAAGTTAGTAACATGCATTAATGGGACATGAATGAGTGCAGAAAGAGAGAGGAGCTCAGTGCACAATGGGAAATCCCCCGATAGTCTAGGCCTATAGCAGCATAACTAAGGGATGGTTCAGGACTCACCTGATCCAGCCCTAACTATAAGCTTTATCAAAGAGGAACGTCTTAAGCCTACTCTTGAATGTGGAGAGGGTGTCTGCCTCCCGAACCACAACTGGAAGCTGGTTCCACAGGAGAGGAGCTTGGTAACTGAAGGCTCTGGCTCCTGTTCTACTTTTAGAGACTAATCTAACAGTATGAATCCAAAAGTTATTAAATAATGGTCAGATAGGAAAGGATTATGTGGGAAGACTATTAAATGTTCAATATCAATGCCATATGATAGAACAAGGTCAAGAATGTGATTAAAACAATGAGTTTGTTTATTTACACTCTGACAGAAGCCAATTGAGTCTGTTAATGAGATGAATGCGTTACTAAGGCTGTCATTTTCAACATCCACATGAATATTAAAGTAATTATTATAGGTGATTTTATCTGATTTAAGGACTAAACTTGATAAAAACTCAGAGAATTCAGATATAAAATCAGAGTACGGTCCAGGAGCGCGGTACACTAACAAATAGAACTGCCTGCAGTGTTTTCCAGGATGGGTGAGAAAGACTAAGAACAAGGCTTTGAAAATAATTATAATTTAGTTTAGGTTTAGGGTCCATTAAAACACCCGAATCATATATGGCTGCTACTCCACCTCCTCGGCCAGTGCCTCGAGGAATGTGAGTATTAATATGACTGTCTTACCCCCCCAAAGTAAATCAAAATCATAATCTGATATTAATTAATTCACTAAAACAGCTTTAGAGGACAGAGACTAGGGGCCTCATGTACTAACGTGGCGTACGCACAAAATTCGTGCATACACCATTTTTCACGTTCACGTTCAGATGTACTAAAAGTGAAATGAACGTGAGAATGTGCGGTCCTCCACGGCAGCTTCATTGCTGGCATACGTACATATTTTTTGCTTATGTCAGTTGTCAGTCACAGGCGATGCATAGCCGAAATTAACAATTGCTCTTGGGACATTTGCACTCCATGCGAAAGTCATTATTATTTACAATCAATCAAGCAATTACACAATTTTAAATCATTTGCAGATAATTTGTGTTAACTCCTCTACTGCGTGTGGAGGAAGTAGAACACACTCAAATTATCTTTAGCCTCTTGGCATATTTATTTAACAGTTAACAATAAAGTGCGGACCAATGTGCTGCCGTCTCATCAGCATGGCTCACACACAACAACAACTAGCGCTCACTGGGAGCGTGGTGACGTCACATCTTGTACTTACCGTAACCCTTTCACAATACAGCAGTACAGTATATCAGTCTACCGTAATACAGGGACTCCACCACCTGTGGCCTGAAGGCTCTGGAGATGGGCAGATATGTCTTCATATCTGATGGGGTTTCAGTTAACACTGTTTTGTATCACAGTTATCTTTTCTAACATTAGATCCTTCAGAAAATATTCCACCTGTGAATATTGCTGGTGAGACTGATCTACTCACTCGTTCGCCTTTTCAGACTCAAACTTTGCATCTTGTAGTTATTTTCTGCAATAATCCAAAATCAAGTGGAACAATCTCATTGGCTGTTTATGGAAGGAACCAGGACAATGCTAACTTCAGAGTTAGACTACAGAAATACATCATCACTAGCTCTGTATCCTCTGTCTGTTCACAACCATTGATTCTTAAACATTACAATATTACATTTGATTGGGTGTCACTGTAGATCAATAATAGTGGCAGGTTTCCAGCAGCACGAACTGAGTCTCTGCAGACGTTGGTTCACTGACAGACGTGACAAACTGCTGAGAATGAGGTTAGGTTTTTTTCTTTCAGGAAATGGGGAGGTTGCAGCAGTTGTACTGTGAGAGACGGCTGGTTTGAAGGAACCACGTGATGAATCATACTTCCTCTAACAGTTGGGCCTCTTGTCTTCAGTGATCAGTGGCACAGAGATGGCGAGTACAAGGTAAGATCACACTCACTGATCTCTGATGATTTCTATATTAAAGGTTGGGTGCTGTGTTGGTGATCAGTTTGTGTTGGTGTCTGAAGGTGCCATCATTACTAGCTCATTACTGGTTCTACTTCTACTGGATTTACTCGACTGTAGGCCTGAACTCACTGAGGTGTGATGGATGAAATAGCTTGAACTTTTCTCTAAATGAGCTGATTGTGTTTTTTTCAGATGTGATGCGTTAAAGTTGAGGCTCCTCTGGATAAGTTCACATTCTGTTGTTCACACACTGTGAGGAGGTGATAAGACCTCATGCTGAAGTTCAGCTTCCGTATGAAGAGCTTCTCTTTGTTTCCTGTTACTGAAGTTGTCATTGCGTTGGTTCAGGAGGTTTTTAGAGGTTTGATGCACTGTTGTGTAAAGTGGTTTTGTCTCACAGAACTGAGGATGCAGTGACCCTTTATGTATCTGCTGAGAGTTTGTTAGTCAGTTGTTTTTTTAAAGTAAACTTCACTGAGCTCATCTCTGCTGCATTAATGAATGTTTTCAGCGTCTTCATCTGAACAGTTTGTTGCATTTACATAACATGTACAACATTAAGAGCCAGATCTAAACTATTCGATCCGATTTAGAGATTAAAATCCTCATACAGGCTTTCATTATATCTGAAGTCCGTTATGGCAACAAGAAGTTTTTATAGGATCTATAAAGTTCACACCTGCTGTGATGTCGCAGTTTTGGCTCCAGACGCAGAGCTGGGTTCAATATCATCGTGTAATTTGTCTAAATGCTGTTATTGAACTGTTCTTACATTTTAATTGAAATATTTTGCTCAAACTTATTGCTTCTGTGGAATAAACTCCCTCCACAGGTTCAGGAGTTTAGATTATCACTGTTAGTTTCATTGGGAAAAGATTCAACAGCTTTTTACTTTGATAACTACTTACTTGAACTCCGGTTCTGTTTTATTAATGTTGTAAATTCCCTAATTTTCCATTCTTAGATGTATGATTCTGCTTGTGTGTATTTTTACATATGAACTCTCATACTCGTAGAATCAGTTGTTCCCAACCTTTTTCTTCAAGAAGCCCTTTTCTGTTAGTGAGTAAACTGACTGTATTTTCTGTATATTTCCTATTCTATTGATTGATATCAGTAACAATACAGAACAAATGATAAACTGTACAATGAACCCAAACAGTGAACTTGGTTTGTCTAAAACCAGAAATTTGGAAGAATTTTGAGCAGATTATTTTCTGTGAATTTTGATCAGAGATGAGTTCTCCTGATATTTTTAATAACTGATATTATATTTTATTATATTATAATTATTTTTTGACAAATTCAGTGTTTTCTTCTTTCTGAATATTGTTCTATTAGCTCTTTGATAAACAGCCTTGTCCTGCAGTAGAAAGGTTCAAACAACCAGAGAGTGCAGGTGCTGTGAATATAGACTGCATCTTGAATAATATACACTTTAAAAATAACTAATCATTTAATTTTGTTTTCTTCTTTTTTTAACAAAATACGGAGATAATTTCATTCCACAACTTTGTTGTAAATGACAATAAAATATTCTTCAATCTTTGAATTTAGGCCTTTTGTGTATATTTTTATATGTATAGAGTTATCTTACACTCCTTAAAACCCTTGCGACCTCCTTTAATGCTTTGGCAACCCCTACTGGGGTTCCTGAACCCCAGGTTGGGTACCACCGCTTTAAATAAACTGAAGTGCATATAGTGAAACAACTTTATTCAAAGTTTACATTTTCACACATGGAGCAATGGCACCCCAATGAATGTTTTTATTTAATCAAGAAACTTGATGGAAACATAAAGCCAATCAAAGACTCTGACACAGAACAGGGGGCCCCTCCTCACTAGATTGATCTCATGGAGCCAATCAATACAGAGAGAGAGAGAGAGAGAGAGAGAGAGAGAGAGAGAGACACACAATCTCAACAGGACTTTATTTCACAAGGATGTCACTGCCACCAATAAACAGCAGCCCCGTACATATCAACAAACCCCTCATCAACCTTAAGATTCATAAGATGTCATCGTCATCATCCTATGGGACTTCTGACAGAATTTCAGCTGGATCTGGTAGCGCTATCACTATAACTCAGTATCTTGCTCAAGGACACTTCAACATGTGGTGGGAGGAGCCAGGGATCAAACCACCAACCTTTCTATTATTGGACAACCTGCTCTACCTTCTGAGCCACAGCAGCCAACTTATTTAGCTCTCAGTGATATCACGGTGCACTGTGTCTCTGTATAACACTGATGTAGTGCTGCACAATATGTACTGCTGTTAGTCACATTTTACCAAACAACTGCAGCTTCTGTGATTTGGACATTGCACTTGATCATGTTGCAATTTCGATTCATATTTCGATTAATTGTGCCACTTTTATGTCTTTTGGTAAATGTTGGTTCTGCAAAGACTCTTGCACACACTGTACTGACTCCAGGTCTGAAACAAACCAATCTGGTCTCTTTATATTTTCCTGTCAACTGACAGAAGGACAGATATTGTGCAACCACAGTGAAGCAATCAGAGCTGCAAACAGGAACCAGACTGTTTTGGATCCAACTTTAACGCAACGTTTGTCCACACAGGGCTGCTTTCTTCCACCAGTATCCTTATCTAGACCCTAAACCAGACCCAGACCAGAACCCAGACCCATAGGCTGAAGTCTGAAAATAATGTTTCTTTAGTTTGGGTTTTGAGTGATTTATTGATCACAAAAACATGTATTACTGTGTGTGTGTGCACGCGTGTGTGCGTTTGTGTGTAGGTGGGAGGTACTGGGTGCGGTGGTCGTGGAAGTACTAGGAGCTGTGGTTGTGGAGGTGGGAGGTACTGGGTGCTGTGGTTGTGGAGCTACTGGGAGCTGTGGTTGTGGAGGTACTGGGAGCTGTGGTTGTGGAGTCGGATGGTTGATGGCACAAATGAGCCTCCAAAGCACTGTGAGGCTTGGGCCTGGATCAGTCTGTAGCTGAAAGCTCCTGAGCTGTTTCAGCTCAGCATAGAGAGGAGAGTGGTGGTCCCTGAAAGCTTTCAGCTTTCCTCTCATCCTCTTCTCGGTGACGATCTTACCAGGTAAAATGTCTGATTTAATTTCAGCTTTTCTAAAACTATTGTAATGTACATTGCAATGTTTTTTTGCAATGAAATTGAGGGAGAAAGTGAAATTTTTTTATACTTAATTAAAAATCAAAAGTTCCAGTGAGAATAAAATGCCAGTGTAAAGAGGGTCAATGGCCTCATCCCAACTGCTAGAAACAAGGAAGTGAGTTTGGTGACGTATGGCTCAATATTTTGTGTAAGTAACTACAATAATTTGTCAAATTAGTAGAACTGTTAGGGTTAACCCGACAATACAACGATGGGGTATTAAGGGTTGCAGCTTCCTGGAGGGACTAATCAATAATAATCACATTCACTCTGTGAATATGAAAAAGTTCTGAAAACCTTGACTTTATTTCTTAGTTTGTCTATGATTTGATCAGAACCCATACTGATCAGATATTTATCACAGACTGATTACATACAGTTGTATGTAAAGTATGTCCACACGTCGACTAATAACAGATTTTGGTGGTGTTTTCATTAAAAGATGTTAACAGCCTCTGAAGGGTCTGGAACATTAAACACAATATTTGCAGCAAACATGTGTGCCTTGTTTTGTTTTGTTTCATAAATTGAACAAAAATCAAAAAAATAATCAAAAGTTTGACAACCTTCTGCAGTCTCAGATTGTTTAATGGGGTCTTTAGGCGTGAGGCAGGTCAACTGCTGTGATCAGGAACCATCAGCTGGTTTCAGGCCTTTCCAAACACTCTGACTCTGTGTGTTAACACTTAGCAACCAGGGCTTTCTCTCAGCAGCTGTGTGACAGTTCCTGATGTCCACAGTGCAGCAGAAGAGTGCAACAACTGTATCCACAGTGTGAAATGGGACTAACATATGGCAGTTTAGGGAGAACTGATTCCACTAAATAGCAACAAATGCTGGAAGAAACATCACAGTATCTGTAAAACAGCTGAAAGCTTCTACAACAGGATAAAGACTCTAAACGGACCTCGAAATCCACCATGGTCCTCCAGATACCCAGCTGAAGGTTTCTGGCACTGACTGAAATATCACTGACAGTGTGTGGTTGAATCTTAAAAGAGCTAAGATAAGATAAAATGTACCTTTATTGATCCCCGTAGGAGAAATTCAATGTGAATGTAAGACGCCCCGACGATAGTACAGAGTGAGAAACCTTTTATGGAAGAATATGACAAATCCCAAACACAAGAACTGACACTGAACACTTGTAGGCTGCTCAAACCAGCTATGAAATATAAGGAAACAATGCTTGGTGGAGATGTTGTGTTTTATGTTTCAGACCCTCCAGAGTCTGTTTACACACAGCTGTAGGACTGGGTTGGTTTCACAGCACTAATCTGATGATCAATATATCTGAACACAGAATCACAAACCTCCGCACTACCGCTAAGCAACCGCCGCTGGTTCAACCTCCACAGCGCAGCACTGTGGCACAGGGGGCCGTTCAGATCCGCATTAAGAACTCACAGAGTTCTGGAGACCGCCTCAGTCAGTCCAAGTCCATGGTCCTGCAGGAGTCCGACCTTCCCCAGAAACCTGTGAGTAGACCTGAACCTCCATCACCTAACCCCCTAACCTCAGAAACCTGTGAATAGGACCAGAACCTCCATCATGGCGAACTTCATTTCGTCATTCAGTTCTTTCTGTCTTTAGATCTCTCGGCATCGCAGGAACCAGTCTCAGCACAACGTCCTGGTCCCTGGAGGATCTGAAACTTTAGAACCGCTAGTGAGTACAACAATGTCAAAACATTATAACCCTAATCCTAACATCTCCAACTACATCACTGTAAAAACATCTACAACATGATTTAGTGCTGTTAATGTTATAATAATGTGTGTATGTGTGCGACCAGGTGCAGTTGAAAGGTGAACACTTGAATGTGGCAAAGATCTCAGAGAGCGGTAAGAAGCAGAGGAAGAACTGGACTTTGATGTGGAGCATTCTGACCTCAGACCAGCTGCTGTTATATAAAGAGAGACAACAAGAAACCAGCCAGGTAGAAAATACTATTTCTACATATACTCTATTATATTATATTATTATATAGTAAAGTAAATCTTCTTCTATATCTCTACTGTATCTCTACTACACCGATCAGCCATAACATAATGACCACCTGGGCACCCTGGTTGTCATCATAATGTTATGCATCAATGAGCCTTGGCCCCCCATGACCCTGTCTCCAGTTCTGTTTCTTGCTTGGACCACTTTTGATAGGTACTGACCTCTGCAGACCGGGAACACCCCACAAGAGCTGCAGGTTTGGAGATGCTCTGACCCAGTCGTCCATCACAATGTGGCCCTTGTCAAAGTGGATCAGATCCTCACGCTGCCCATTTTTCCTGATTCTAACACATCAACTCTGAGGACCAAATGTTCACTTTCTGCCTGATAACCCCCCCCCCCAACCCCCACCCACTCACTGACAGAAGCCCTGATAACCAGATAATCAGTGTTATTCACTGGCCGTGCTCACAGTGTTACGGCTGATCGGTGTATATTTCTACTATATCTTCTGCCCTTGTACACCTACATTACAATTAAAGTGATTCTTGAATTTAACTTGGTGAAAGTACAGAAACCCTGAATACAGTTCAGGCCAATGTATGTAGTATTTTTATTTTTATTGTGTTAATCTATTAATATTTGTTGGGCTGTGTGACCTCTGACTTCTGGAGCAGAAACCAGGAAGTAAGACAGATGTTGTTCAGCTGTGTGGAGCTTTTATCGAGTGGACGACAGAAAAGTCGAGCAGGAAAAATGTGTTCCAGGTAAGAAACAAATACAAAGCTTTTACATGGTCACCCTGACCTCTCACAGCACCTCAGAAACTGTCAGAAAGTATGATTTTATTTTGAGTGCTTTATGCCTTTATAAGGCTTTGATTAAATCTCTTAGAGTAGGGCCGACATTTTCACTTTCTCTTTCATGAGGTTGTGGGTGGATGTCTGAAATAAGATCTGTGGTTAACATGTTTTGTTCTCCGACATAAGAGCCGTCAGTAAATACCCCTCTGTGAATGTTTTTACAAGTCTTAAAAAAGTGGTTGCTAACCGTCTAAGAGTACAGAGGTTACCTGTGAGACTGATCTATCGATCTGTGTATATAATCGTGCTCTTTAAACTTCTAACTCAAACTTTACAACTTGTTAATTGTCTTAATTGAAAATGTAATTCCAAGTTGGAGGTTTAGTGGCAGTGAAGTCATTTGACTGTTGTAGTTTGTCAACATTAGCTTTTTACTTCTGGAGATCGCCTTCAAAAATCACAAAAGTGGAGTTCATTAGTGAAGATTATCTTGCTAAACAAAATGTGTCGGTATCATAAACCTTTATTTACCACAGAGATTTTTTTCTACAATAATCCAAAATCCAATAGAACAATCTCATTGGCTGTTTGTAGAAAATTTTATTTCAGGGTTGGACTACAAAAGCACATCCCTGCAGCATTCTATACCACTTATAAGGCCCTTATGAGCATGGCTGTAGCTCAGGAGGTAGCAGTCACCAGGGCAGTTCGACCCCTGGCTCCATCTATTGCTGGTTCCACAGGAGAGGAGCTTGGTAGCTGAAGGCTCCAAATGGCATGGACCAAATGCATCTGTCTGTGACAAGATGTGTCTGATTCTTGCAATGATACATAAGTGAAAAAAGGCAGTCCTAAAAGTTTGCTTTATGTGGGAGTTAAAGGACATATCCTGATCAAAGATAACCAGGCCAGGGTTATACCATCTAGAGTAACTATATTATTAGACAGTGAGTTTCGGAGGTGTTTGGGGCCAAGTTTAACATAAGGAAATTGCAGGACATTCATGTTTTCATGTCCTGAAGACATGTTTGTAAATTTAACTAACTAATTTCATCAGGCTTGATCGATGGATATAACTGGGTATCATCTGCATAACAGCGAAAGTGTAAAAATGTAGTGCAAAGTGCTTTAAATGGTCGGGAGACTGGAAAGATGCTATATAAGTACAGTCCATTTACCACATACACTTAATTATTTCTTCTGTTGGTGCCCAACTCAACTTGTCATTTTCGTCTGTGGCAGATCACAACAAACACAGGAAGTGAGTACCTCCTCCAGACTGACAGTTACTCCACAGCCAGTAAATGGTACGACGCCATCAGAAAGACCATTGACTCTTCAGTAAGAACTCACTTCCTTTTAGAATGCCTTTTTCTTTTGTCAATCGGAGTCTCAAATGTCCATCCCAGTTTGTCCAGTCCAAACTTCAAATGTGTAGTTTTGTCCAACCAACAGAGATTCAGTCCACTGAGATATCAAATTGAAAATCTGATACAATGAATGAAATGAATGAAAAAGGTGGAGATTATCAGTGAAATAAAAGCTGTTTGGTCACTGGGTGCAACTCTTTTTCTCTTCAGACTAAAGCAGACGGAGGTCTTCCTCTGCGGAGGTCAAACAGTACAGAGTACCTGCCCAGACACAGCTCCCTACCTGGTTATGGCTCCGCCTCCCCAAACGCCAAGCAGCGCAACCCGGTCCACAGGCGCTCCATCAGTGAGTACCTGACCCAACACATTAATCCACCTACTGTTCAAACCAACGCTTTCTAAACTGTTTTGGCTACTTCCTATCAGGCATTTTTACAGTATCACATTAAACTGCAGTTATCAAGAAATGTGCTTTGATAATAATGATGGAGGTGAGAGGGGTTAGGTAGCTTTATAGAAAGCTGGATAATACTAATTTTATTACAATGTTTTTATAAGCTGATAATGTCAGATTTACAGACTGGAAACAAATGGATAGAAGTTGTATTTCATTTCATGTTTTTTCTGCAGACATGTTTGGCAGCTCCAAGCTGAAACACAGCACATCCGACAGCGCCGACAAGAATGGAGTGAAGAACAGACTGAAGAAGTTTATCATCAGGCGTCCATCCATGAAGACTCTGCAGGAGAAAGGCCTCATTAAAGGTTTCTGCTTTGTCTAAAATATGTTTATAGCTTTAAGGTTGTCTTCTAACTGTATCACATTTATTCTGTATCATCTTGTTACAGCTCTTCATTGAAGCTCTGTTGAAATGCGTTATTGGACATGAATGTAGAATATTTTAATAACCAACATCAAAGTCAGGAAGGTTTGAATAAAGTTTGAAGAAACAGCATCACTGGCAGCTATAAACCTTTAATGCTTCCGTTAAACAAATAGGATCTACATGTGACAGTGAAGTTACTGTTGGAGGAATTTTAGGCTTTAACACGTGAAAGGCATTTTTTTTTTAAATAGCCATTGAACGTGATGTAACATAAATGATCAATGTTAATGTCTCAGATCGAATCTTCGGCTGCCATCTGTTGACTCTGTGTGAGCGTGAAGGAACCACAGTGCCGCAGTTTGTTCGAATCTGTTTGGATGCAGTTGACAAGCGAGGTATGTTCACTACCAGCTGAGGAACAGATGATTTTTTCGTCCGTCACTCTGAGGCCTCATGTTTGTGTCTGACCACCATTCACCATTTATTTTTCACCGCATGAAGAGAAAACACACTTACACACCCATTCACTACACAGAGCACTTTTTTATAGTATCTCACATAAAATAATATTACTATAAATAAAATGACTACAATAACACACTGTAAAAGAATTTTACTCTTGCATTGAATAAATTAAACCATGACAAAAATAAAAATCTGTGGCGTCCGGTTAGCTCAGTCGGTAGAGCTGGCAACCCATATACAGAGTTGCTGCAGCAGCCCGGGTTCGAATCCGACCGGCAGTCCTTTGCTGCGTGTCATCACCTCTCTCTCTACCCCCCTTTCCTGTCAATCTTCAGCTGTCTCTGTCCAATAAAGGCATGAAAAGGCCCAAAAAAATAACAGACTTGAGTTCAGTCACCACACAAATAAGTTACATTTAGTCAATAAGTAAGTGTTATAAATATTGGATTTAATTAAAGTCTTCATAGCACTTTATCATTGATTAGACTATAACTTTATGGTTCACAGATGACAAAATATTATTATTATTATTATTATTATTATGATGATGATTACTACTACTGCAAGCACAGATAAACGGGCCCTCGCACTTGACACATGGCGGGGTGTGCTGCAGCTTCGCCACGTGCCAACGGGGTGTGCTGCAGCCGCGTCATGTGCCGTCATAACAAGACGACAAGTGAAGTTTGAAGCCCAATGGACAATGTACAAGTTATAGCAAACTTGTGTTTTGTGGCATTATATCACGCCACGCCACAGACACGCCCACTTACAGCATTCATCACATATAAACGATGTGTCTTGCATTTTATAAGTAAATTTCAGCTGGATCTGATCATCCTGCTAGGAGTAGAACGTGATTGTCAGGATATGTACCACAGTCCTTTAAAGTAGCTGTAATTAAACCCCTTCTTGCAAAAAGCCCACTCTTGACCCAGGGGTTTTAGCCAACTATAGACCAATCTCTAACCTCCCCTTCCTCTCTAAGATTCTGGAGAAAGTAGTCGCCAAAGAGTTGTGTGACTTTCTACATAACAATAGTTTATTTGAGGATTTTCAGTCAGGATTTAGAGTTCATCATAGCACAGAGACAGCTCTGGTTAAAGTTAATAATGACCTTCTGATTGCTTCCGACAATGGACTTGTCAAGAACAGTACTAAGATTTAAAAATACAAGTGCAGTGACACCATCATATTCTATTACAGAGGCTTGAGCATCAAATTGGCATTAAAGTCCTATTCTGTAAATAATGTTATAAAGAGTTCGGTCTAGACCTGCTCTAAATAATGACCTTCTGATTGCTTCCGACAATGGACTTGTCTCTGTACTTGTATTATTAGATCTTAGTGCTGCATTTGACACCATTGACCATGATATTCTTTTACAGAGACTTGAGAATCAAATCTGCATTAAAGGAACCGCACTAAGCTGGTTTAAGTCATACTCATCAGATCGTTCTCAGTGTGTTCATGTTAACGATGAATCTTCAATAAATACTACAGTTAGTCATGGAGTTCCACAAGGTTCTGTACCTTTAGGCAAGATTATAAGGAATCACTCCATTAACTTTCACTGTTATGCAGATGATATGCAGTTATATCAATCGATCAAGCCCGATGAAATTAATCAATTATCTAAATTACAAACATGTCTTAAGGACATAAAATCCTGGATGACCTGCAATTTTAAAAAATGAAATTCTTGTTCTTGGCCCCAAAAACCTTAGAGACTCACTGTCTACAGATATAGTTACTCTAGATGGCATTACCTTGGCCTCTAGCACCACTGTCAGGAATCTTGGAGTTATCTTTGATCAGGATTTGTCATTTAACTCCCACATAAAGCAGACCTCCAGGACTGCCTTCTTTCATTTATGTAATATTACAAAAATTAGACACATCCTATCACAGACAGATGCAGAAAAACTAATCCATGCATTTGTTACTTCTAGGCTGGATTACTGCAACTCTTTATTATCAGGTTGCCCCAATAAGTCCATTAAAACGCTCCAATTAATTCAGAACGCTGCAGCACGAGTACTGACAGGAACTAGAAAAAGAGATCACATCTCTCCTGTACTAGCTTCTCTGCATTGGCTCCCTGTAAAATGTAGAATAGAATTTAAAATCCTCCTCCTCACCTATAAAGCTCTTCATGGTCAGGCTCCTTCATATCTTAAAGAGCTCATAGTACCCTATTACCCCACTATAACACTACGTTCTCTGAATGCTGGGCTACTTGTGGTTCCTATAGTCTCTAAAAGTAGAACAGGAGCCAGAGCCTTCAGTTACCAAGCTCCTCTCCTGTGGAACCAGCTTCCAGTTGTGGTTCGGGAGGCAGACACCCTCTCCACATTCAAGAGTAGGCTTAAGACATTCCTCTTTGATAAAGCTTATAGTTAGGGCTGGATCAGGTGAGTCCTGAACCGTCCCTTAGTTATGCTGCTATAGGCCTGGGCTGCGTTTCATTGGTAGTTCCACTTCCCCTCGTTCACTTACCCTCAGCCCTTGGTATGACGTGACAGCATACGTCGCATGGAGGCCACTTAGAGCGTGGAGGGAAAGTGGGCAGGGGAGGAGCGGGGGATTTAAATGAAACGCACTTGCCCTTACTCGGCAGTATAGCGGCAATGACGTAAACTGCAATGCATTGTGGGTGATATCCACCTCGGAGTGACCATCGTTGTTCACTCGCTCCCTCAGCCCTCTGAGGGTCCATCTCACCAAGTTCATTTCAGTTTTCCAGACAATTGGAACAACACTTATGATGGCGGCGGGGATTCCCCTGAGGGCAAGTGCCAAGGGCAAGTGAACAAGGGCATGTTGAACGACTAATGAAACGCAGCCCTAGACTATCAGGGGATTTCCCATGGTGCACTGAGCTCCTCTCTTCCTCTCTCTTTCTGCACTCATTCATGTCCCATTAATGCATGTTACTAACTTCACTTCTTCCCCGGAGTTCTTGTGCTTTCTCGTCTCGCAGGTTCTTATCGATCCTGGTGGAGCCTCCTGCCATGGTCCTGCTAGATTGCCATTGCCAATACTGTTGCTTTGCATCTCTCTCTCTCTCTCTCTCTCTCTCTCTCTCTCTCTCTGCCCTTTAACAGGCAGTTTTTCCTTGCCCTTGTCGCCAAGTGCTTGCTCATGGTGGTACTGTTGGGTCTCCGTAAATAATGTTATAAAGAGTTCGGTCTAGACCTGCTCTATTTGAAAAGTGTTCTGAGATAACTTCTGTAATGAATTGGCGCTATACAAATAGAATTGAAAGTATAAAACGTGATATTTCCTGTTGCCAGTAGGGCAGCTATCACTATATCTGAATATTGTCACAGACGTGTTCAGGGTGGGACTCTTATCAAACATGTAAACTTTCATTGAGATTGGATCATGTACACTAAAGTTATGACAACTGCCTTTTTCATGGCGAATCGTCAAAATTGGACACCACCTCACTGGGAATGCTGTTCGACGGAATGTCGTAAATAGCACAACTTTTAATCATGAATGTCTTTAGATTGCACTGCTTAAATCTGAAGTTGATCCAATAAATTGCCTAGGTGGAGGAGTTCAAATACAACGTGTGCAAATTGCCAGAAATGGCAGCTAAATCCAAAATGGCCAACTTTGGGATATGGCGCCCACTGGATTTTTTGTTTATCAGGATAAGATCTACGCGTGTGCCGAATTTTATGCATATCAGTGAAAGGGGCCCCGGGTGGTACAGTTTATCGGCCCGAGGGGCCATTTTGCCATGCTCATTGGGGACCTCTATAAAATACAAAATTTTTCGCCACGACTTACATATGCGCCACGTTTCATGAGTTTTCGAGCATGGGAAAGCCTCCAAATATGCGTTTGTTTAGGAGGAAAAAGAAAAAGAAGAATTCCTTCAATTACAATAGCGCCTTCGCACTGTCAGTGCTCGGGCCCTAATAATAATAAAAACAACTTATAACTTTTAAAACAAAGTAACAAAGTGCCTTACATGATCAGAACCCAGATTTACAACATTTCAGAAGGCAATAAGGCAAAATAAAGTCAGAGAAACAAAACTAAAAGAATAAAAAGACCCCCATCACTAAAATAAGTACCAACAGTAAAGCAGATAAAACATTGCAAAACTAACTGCACTGGGGCAGATTGTTTTAAACAATAAAAAGATACAAAATTAAAAGCATCAAATAATAAAAATAGAAAAAACCTGATGCTAAAAAAAAAAAAAAAAAAAAAACAAACCTGAAACATGCTAGAATAAATGGCTTTAAAAAAAAAAAGGCACTCACACTGCAACTGCAATCAGCTGCGTGCAGAAGGACTTTTATTAACCACGCCCACCAGACAGTTGGCCTGTCAGTGTCCATCACAAATTAAATCGCAAATAAAGTTTGCCCATCATTAATGAAAACACAAATAAATATTCAATAATTGAGAGCACCATTCAGTATTCAGTGCTACAATAAACACGAGTAATACTGAAAGTACTTCAGAAATGGATACCACCACTAATGTGAGACCTGTTTAAACATAAAATAGACAGGGGTCTACAGCACTTCAGACAGGTTTTCAACAACAGACAATGTAAATATATAAAAGGCTCATTTTCAGTAACCCAGGTTAGGGTCATTCAGCCCACCATCAGCTCCACCCACACTCCACCTCTTTGCCTATTTTTGGACTAGCCAAGAGATGCCGACCACACTGAGCTTCACATCGGTTCGTCACAAATCGATGGCAGACGTTGTGCAAAGGTCTATTTTTAATGACACAGTCTGTCCATGGATCCATGAAAAAGAAGAGACGAAGAAACAATAAAGACCGATATCACCTGAAACATTTAACTGAAAGAGATCAAAACTACAGACGGTGTTTGGTGTCAGTCACTGGAGGACCTTTACACTCTGGTTTGTGTTTTCAGGTCTTGAGGTGGACGGAATCTACAGAGTCAGTGGAAATCTGGCCACCATCCAGAAACTTCGCTTCATCGTTGATCAAGGTCTGTTAAGCTGTCTCCAAATTAGTTAAATTCTACTCATTTACAACAGAAATACAACAAATACGTTTCATCAACATACTGGTGATAATCTAAGTTAGAAAATGTTCATACTGATTATTAAAAGGTTCTTCCCACATTGCACTCATAGTAAATCCCCCCTGATGAAGGGTTATCGCTCACAGCTCTCGGTTAAGGTCAACATGTTTTACCTCCTGTAATACAGACTACAATTAGGGTTACAATATTAAATATTCACAACATTGTGTCTCTCTCTCTCTCTCCCCAACTGGTCGAGACAGACGACCACCCACCTAGAGCCGGAGGATCTGTCCTAGGTTTCTGCCTTTTAACAGGCAGTTTTTCCTTGCCCTTGTCGCCAAGTGCTTGCTCATGGTGGTACTTTTGGGTCTCTGTAATTAATGTTAAAGAGTTCGGTCTAGACCTGCTTTATTTGAAAAGTGTCCTGAGATAACTTCTGTTATGAATTGGCGCTATACAAATAAAATTGAATTGAATTAAATTGTAGAAAAAGTTTTTCTAAAAAAGTGAATCCCTATGGACTATGATTTTATATCTCTGTTGTTGTCCTTGTATTGTTGTCACCAATGTGTTAGAAATAATATTAAATTATCCTGTTTTGATCTGTCCCCCCAGAAGAGGACCTGGATCTGGACCACAGTCAGTGGGAGGACATTCACGTTGTCACCGGAGCCCTCAAGATGTTTTTCCGTGAGCTGCCAGAGCCGCTGTTTCCCTTCAGGTTCTTCCAGCCGTTTGTGGAGGCCATCAGTGAGTCAGACCTGACATAATAAAAGTCTTAATTAGAAATCATTGTCCCTTCCAATTTAAACCCGATAAAATAAGTCTTTATGTGAAAATGTCAGTCCCTGTTGGTTTTAAGATCTGAGAGTTAAAGACAAAAACATTTTACATCAAGGGTTAGGGTTTAAAAGTTGAACAATATATAGTATAACAACTACAATCTTACACAAGTTTATAATGGTAATTCTCTCTGGTTGCCACAAGATGGCAGTCGTGTTACGTGGTAAACAAGATGTCATTTCTCTGAACAGAGATTAAAGAACCCACACACAAAGTCCAGGCTATGAAGAAACTGATCCAGGAGCTGCCCAAACCCAACCAGGACACCATGAAGCTGCTCTTCAGTCACCTACACAGGTACGCCGCCATACATCTAAACCCCACCTGAAGACTAAATGAGAGAATACAAGCTGGCAGCAGCAGTTAGCATTGCAACAGATAAAGCCATCTGTCTATCAGGAAACTCCATAAATCACCAAGTTATTAAATCAAATATCCAGATTGAACAAAATCACTAAAGTTGTGTTTTTGTACAGTAGTCACTGAGGCCATGTCCCCAGAAACGAACGAGAGAGAGAGAGAGAGAGAGAGAGAGAGAGAGAGAGAGAGAGAGAGAGAGAGAGAGGATAGTCCACCTGTGACTCTTAGTGAACTGGATGTTGCTGTTGAATCCATCTATAGATGCTGAATAAACTTAAAGAAAGTTTTCTTAGCTTTATTTAACAAAATTGCCACCACACATCAAAATGATTTTGAAACACAACTTTTTAAAGAAACTCAAATGTAAATGACATGAACGTAAATGTCACATTGTGAAGTTGTGAGCTTGTGAAGTGAAGTTGTGAAGCCGTGTGCAAAAAGGGGAACCAGCATTTGTTTTGTCAGAGGAAACTATTTCCACATTGACAAAAACCATGATGAGTTTGTTCTATCATGCTTTTATCAATTGTATCCTTTTCTTTGGTGTCCTGTTTTGGAAACCTCTCTGTAAAGAACAGAATTCACTGATCACTGAGTTTCTCTGTACAGCAGACAGTTACAGCTGTTTACCGTCTGCACAGTGAACTTCAGCTTCTTCTTCTTGATGGAGGTCTATAGTCCCAACATGCAGAACAAAGTGGAATAAAAGCAGCTTCGTTGCAGCAGCAATCATTCAGATTAACAATTTGTAGTAACATGGCACAAAGTTTTTATTGTTATTATCTGCATTTTTGTACCTTATTTATTCTACAGGTTATTTGTTGATCTCTTTGTAAGTCCTGATTTTTAGAACATGGAGCACTTTGATCTTTTTCCCTGACCTTGTTCTTTTTGCTTTTCTTTAGAGTTCTGGCCTTCTCCAGGAAGAACCTGATGTCCACTCAGGGCATTGGCATTGTGTTTGGCCCAACGCTGATGTGGCCTGAGCTGGATGCAGGTAACATGGCATTCAACATGGTCTACCAGAACCAGATCGTGGAGTTCATCCTCATCGAGAGCCGACAAATCTTCAACCTGGACAGGAAGTGAAGTGTCCTGAGGTGAACCTGATCATCTGACGGACTCGTATTTACACATTAAAGCTAAAAATAATATTGTTATAACAGAAATCACTGGACTGTAAAAATAAACTGATGATTTCTGATAAGAATAAAGTTTGTTAAGAGAAGCGTTTTTTTTAAATGAACACAAACCGATCACTAATTAATTAATGAGTTCCCTGCCAACCCTAATTTTGAAAAGGACATGCGTTTGGTTTGAATGTAGATGAAAAATGTTTCTTTAAAATTTGAAACAACAATATATAGAATAGAAGAAAAGAAAATAAGAACAACCCTAGGTTCCTCTTCAGCACTGTAGCCAGGCTGACAGAGAGTCACAGCTCTATCGAGCCACATATCCCCATAAACTTAAGTAGCAATGACTTCATGAGCTTCTTCTATAATAAAATTATTACTATTAGAGAAAAAATTAATCACCAACTGCCATCAACAGTTATCAGTGGCTCTCCAAGTTCAGGGACTTCTGTCAATGTAAACTTAGATGTATATTTAGACTGTTTTTCTGCTATCGATCTTCATCAGTTAACTTCAATCATTTCTTCATCGAAGCCATCAACCTGTCTGTTAGACCCGATCCCAACTAGGCTGCTTAAAGAAGTTGTTCCCTTAATTGGCACTTCTGATTGAAATATACAACATGTACAATGGTATACTGTTGCTATAGCAACGGCAGTACCTCATTCAAACTTTTTTTAATCTGTACTTTTTGATGATATCTGAGTGGATTTGACAATCGCTGCACATTCAGATTCTCTGTTTTTATTTTAATCTGTTTTCGGTTTTATTGCTGAAACACGTATTACAGACAGAACCAGTCTACAGTCTTCAGAAAAGGAAGCGTGGGGTTTTGGATGTGCGAGCAGTGGACCCAGCCAGATCAGCAGGACCAGCACATCAACAGCAGGTGCCATGCTGGCCCAGCTTGGATTTAAGGCTTTGGACCAAACGGAACAGTCCAAAGGGAACCAGAGACTGTTGTGTCTACATCTTCACAGAGACCTGCTCCACCAACATCCTGGCTCCTTAACAGGCGGACTCTGTTTCATAACACGCCTCAAGATTCGTTCAGTAGCGTCAACAGTTGAAATTTTTTTATAACACATTGTAAAGATTGTTAATATAAATGTCCCTAAAACTGCTGACTATGTGTTATAAACCATGGATAAATAGCTCATTTAGTCTTTTTTAATTTTTAATAAAGGGGGTGGAGTGTATTTGACCATAAATACAGCAGATAAAATGACGTATTCAACAGCATCCATTTCCTGTTTCCCATCCATACGTTTATGTTCTAGCTTTAAAATGTAA
This sequence comes from Dicentrarchus labrax, assembly GCF_905237075.1. Classification (NCBI taxonomy): domain Eukaryota; kingdom Metazoa; phylum Chordata; class Actinopteri; family Moronidae; genus Dicentrarchus; species Dicentrarchus labrax. The sequence continues at coordinate 468,452 of NW_026136706.1, read as the reverse complement.
TAATAATAATAATAATAATAATAATAATAATAATAAATACAACTTTTCTTTATAGCTACCGCTACCTAGAGAGCTGAAAGCAAGTTTATATCACAACCCTCATTTCAGGATTCAGAGAACACACTGTATGATAGACAACAACTGCACCACAGTTTAATAATACTTAAAGCCAACAGACAGACAAACACTGTGGCTCAACAAAGACTCATGATGTTCATAATGCTTTCAGATAAATCCACTACAAAAGCTGAAAATGACACACAGCAGCAGGTCAACACTGGTAGAAATATTACACAGATAGAAACACTGAGCTGATGAACACTGTTCCAACAAAGTAAAACAAATTCATAAATTAATCTATAAAACTCCTCTGAAACGCACATAAATTATTTAAAAAACAGTCAGTGTGATAAAACATTCAGTCCAGGAAAATGAAAAAAAAAAAAAAAATCATGAAACATTTGGAATAAAAATCTGTTATTATTATACCTCTTAAAGATTATTCCGTAAATTTTATATAATATTGTATCTCAAGTCAAAATCATTAATTATTAAAAGTTATTTTATTTCACTTACTAATTAAAGATTATAAATAGATCCATAATTTTACAAGAAAATTGTATTATACTTTGAGGTTGTGTTGTGTCGCACATTACAACCCGTTCACTCACTGCTCATAAACAGGGATGAATACAGAAAGGTACAGAAAATGATTGTGGCAGTACTGATTCCCCATGTCTCAACTTAAGGAGAAGGAGCCTGAGAATCAGTTCCCAATCACATAATATTAAAAATAAAAACACACTGACCATGTCTCAGAGTGTGAGCTCTGCACCAACTGAAGGATCAGATCCCCCATCTCTTTTATGCCTTCAAGAATGGGCGTCGTCACACTCGGATTGGCCAAGAGGGGAATCACCAAGCTGCTCTCCATCATTGTTGAGGAGTCAGTCAGTCCCCCCCCCCATGCAACAGGTGATCTAAGTGATCCTCTAATCAACCCAGAAGGTTTCCAATTGATCCCAAATGAAATGAGCAAAAGGAAAATAGCAGCACACATGAATGAATGAATGAATGAGCGACTGCTACAAAGAAAAATAAAATAAAATGTATAATATGTCCCAAAATCAAATTTTTCTTGTAAAATTATGACTTTATCTCATAAGTCAGAATTTAAAGAAAGTTGAATTAAAATTTTAAAAAAATTTAACATTAAGGACATAATTAAATTATTCAGTTGTTGATCATTTTTATTTTATCACTCATGTTGATTTGATTATTTTCCTGGACGATGAACTGTGCAAATCAATGTAAAATATATAATTGTATCAGTTTAAAGTGTCAATGACTAAAAAACACTAACCAACCCACTGTAAACATACATCAGAACACAGAAAGAGTTCTATCATGATGTTGACTGTGTCTCGTACAGGAGTCGTTCTATAGATTTTACTGATATATAAATACTGTGGAGGAAATATAATTATAATATTATACTGTATGATGTAGGCCTATATACGAGCACAAAACTCTAATTTCATCCTGATAAAGTACTGTACAAAAATTACAACTTATATCCAAATGATTAAAACCAAATTATGATTTATTCGTAAGAATTATGAAAAATTGCATCATAATAATGACTTATGAGGCCAATGTAAAATAAAATTCAGCCCATTAAAAGTTAAATAAATATTGACTGTGTAATTTTTTTGGCCTGAAAGCTGAAATGTTGACTCAGTATCTCATCATTTAGATTTCCCCACAGTATTACTTATTAGTATCATTCCTAAATTTTTATACATTTTGAACATTTTGGTTTTCCATAACAACATGAGGACAGAGACACAGCATAAATCTACAATAGTCCATTATCATACGACTCCTGAGGCCTGTATTATGATGGTGGTTCACTTCTCACCAAGGTACATCGCCATGGTAACTAATGCTGAACTGCTAACCTGCTCCGGAGCAGGTTATGTTCAAGATAACAGTCAGACACAGAAACAACTATTTTAAAAAAAAAAACCCTGTGCAGACTCTGGATTGAATTTCACGCAGTGACACCAGACAAGAAGTCAATCAGTCAGACGAGATATAAAGAGGAGAAACGCACTGTTTTCTTTTTTTCAGGACAAAATACACAAGAAAACACTGTGAAGACACTGTGAAGACACTGTGAAGACGCTGTAAAGACGCTGTGAAGACGCCCTGCTTCTGAAAGGTTCTTGGTGGGATTTGAGGACACATGGATCACGGAGCTAAACCAACATCAAAAAGCAGTGCTGTCTGGATCTTAAGGTATCAGAGAAACAAGCTGAGCTAACGTTAGCAGCAGCTCAGCTCGGGTCTGTTTGTTTTGGAGAGCAGGAGACCTCTGTGGATAATTGGGCTCCCGGTAGAAACCTCCTGAACCATGAAGACCGAAGGAATCCTAACCGGGAGAAGCTGACTGCAATGACGCCAATGGTGGTGAAGACAACAACTCCCATGATCCCACACTGCTTCACCATCTCATCAAACTTATTGTCTGGATGTGAGAGACCCCCTAGTGGCAGAAATTACATATTGCATGTAAAACGTGGTTCTAATTGCAGTTTTAAAGAGTTAATTTATCCTGGTGACATTTTTTCTAAAAAAGCTAATTTTAAACGAATTTGAAAAGAGATCATTCTTTGGCAGCCACTCGAAAAGTCACTGAGGTTGCCCTCGTGTAAAATGATGTGAAGACACAAACACAGGCCCTTAGTCTGGATTATTTTAATTATAGTTTTTTCTTCACTCTGCCATGTTTGTGTATGGTCAGATTTTTTTACGTGAATGTGTGGGGTTACCACATAGTACAGGCCTCTGTTAACTTCAGATAAAAACCCTGAGTTAACTTATTCAACTTCTTATTTAAGTAATTTTTTAACACATTAAACTCTGGCTGAACTTATCTGGTCAGACAGTTGAACAGAATCAGAGAAGGAAAGAAAGCACTTTTTGGCTGTTAAGGTGGAAAGTAGTAGAAACGGTTCCAGTAAAGGCAGAGTGGTGAGAGCATTGGAGTTCCAAAATCCCCAAATCCACAGAAAAGGAAACTGATCCGGAGTCGTGTGCTGCCTGTGAAGACAGGAAGTAATCAACCGTTATTTATACGGACTACAAAACTGATCATTAAACTGTTCATGTGTCAATAAACATACACTGACATCAGAAAACATCATTCCCAAACCTTCAGGGTGGAGCCAAAACATCTGCTCTCTGCTGTGGTTGATGATGTTCCCATGTTGTTGTTGTTGTTGTTGTTATGACTCACCTGTACCTTACTTGCTGTGGCTTTGATGGGGTTGTGGTTGCTGTGGTTGCTGCCGGGAGGAGTGATGACGTGGACTGGACGTTGCTCCTCCTCCTCGGACGGTTGGCCTGACGGATGCAGAGGGGGACGGGTGCTGATGGTGCTGATGTCCCGCTCTGATTGGTTTGGCTACACAGATATAGACAGATGAAAAAATAATAATAGAATAAAAAGGAAATTATTAAAACATAGGAGACTAGCACCGTGGTACAACCACCAAACCCGCCAGTTAAAACAAATAGCTAGGAAATCTGAAAGGAAATGGCGCTCTTCCAAATGATCAGAATATCGCTCAATTTGGCATGATAATCTTAAAACTTATAGAAAGGCCCTCTGTAATGCCAGAGGAGCCTATTACTCAGCACTAATAGAAGAAAATAAGAATAACCCTAGGTTCCTCTTCAGCACTGTAGCCAGGCTGACAGAGAGTCACAACTCTATTGAGCCACATATCCCCATAAACTTAAGTAGCAATGACTTCATGAGCTTCTTCTATAATAAAATTATTACTATTAGAGAGAAAATGAATCACCAACTGCCATCAACAGTTATCAGTGGCTCTCCAAGTTCAGGGACTAGGCTGCTTAAAGAAGTTTTTCCCTTAATTGGCACTTCTTTACTGGATATGATTAATCTTTCTTTATTATCAGGATATGTACCACAGTCCTTTAAAGTAGCTGTAATTAAACCCCTTCTTAAAAAGCCCACTCTTGACCCAGGGGTTTTAGCCAACTATAGACCAATTTCTAACCTCCCCTTCCTCTCTAAGATTCTGGAGAAAGTAGTCGCCAAAGAGTTGTGTGACTTTCTACATAACAATAGTTTATTTGAGGATTTTCAGTCAGGATTTAGAGTTCATCACAGCACAGAGACAGCTCTGGTTAAAGTTAATAATGACCTTCTGATTGCTTCTGACAATGGACTTGTCTCTGTACTTGTATTATTAGATCTTAGTGCTGCATTTGACACCATTGACCATAATACTCTTTTACAGAGACTTGAGCATCAAATTGGCATTAAAGGAACAGCACTAAGCTGGTTTAAGTCATACTTATCAGATCGCTCGCAGTTTGTACATGTTAACGATGAATCTTCAATAAATACTACAGTTAGTCATGGAGTTCCACAAGGTTCTGTACTTGGACCAATACTATTTACTTTATATATGCTCCCTTTAGGCAACATTATTAGGAATCACTCCATTAACTTTCACTGTTATGCAGATGATACGCAGTTATATCTATCAATCAAACCCGATGAAATTAATCAATTATCTAAATTACAAACATGTCTTAAGGACATAAAATCCTGGATGACCTGCAATTTTCTGATGTTAAACTCGAAACGAAATTCTTGTTCTTGGCCCCAAAAACCTTGGAGACTCACTGTCTAAAGATTTAGTTACTCTAGATGGCATTAACTTGGCCTCTAGCACCACTGTCAGGAATCTTGGAGTTATCTTTGATCAGGATTTGTCATTTAACTCCCACATAAAGCAGACCTCTAGGACTGCCTTCTTTCATTTACGTAATATTACAAAAATTAGACACATACTATCACAGACAGATGCAGAAAAACTAATCCATGCATTTGTTACTTCAAGGCTGGATTACTGCAACTCTTTATTATCAGTTTGCTCCAATAAGTCCATTAAAACGCTCCAATTAATTCAGAACGCTGCAGCACAAGTACTGACAGGAACTAGAAAAAGAGATCATATCTCTCCTGTACTAGCTCTGCATTGGCTCCCTGTAAAATATAGAATAGAATTTAAAATCCTCCTCCTCACCTCTAAAGCTCTTCATGGTCAGGCCCCTTCATATCTTAAAGAGCTCATAGTACCCTTTACCCCACTAGAACACTACGTTCTCTGAATGCTGGGCTACTTGTGGTTCCTATAGTCTCTAAAAGTAGAACAGGAGCCAGAGCCTTCAGTTACCAAGCTCCTCTCCTGTGGAACCAGCTTCCAGTTGTGGTTCGGGAGGCAGACACCCTCACCACATTCAAGAGTAGGCTTAAGACATTCCTCTTTGATAAAGCTTATAGTTAGGACTGGATCAGGTGAGTCCTGAACCATCCCTTAGTTATGCTGCTAGAGGCCTAGACTATCGGGGGATTTCCCATGGTGCACTGAGCTCCTCTCTTCCTCTCTCTTTCTGCACTCATTCATGTTCCATTAATGCATGTTACTAACTTCACTTCTTCCCCGGAGTTCTTGTGCTTTCTCGTCTCGCAGGTTCTTATCGATCCTGGTGGAGCCTCCTGCCATGGTCCTGCTAGATTGCCATTGCCAATACTGTTGTTGCTGTGCACCTGTCTGTCTGTCTGTCTGTCTGTCTGTCTCTCGCTCTCTCTCTCTCTGTCTCTCTCTCTCACCCCAACTGGTCGAGACAGACGACCAGCCACCTAGAGCCAAAGGATCTGTCCTAGGTTTCTGCCTTTTAACAGGCAGTTTTTCCTTGCCCTGGTCGTCAAGTGCTTGCTCATGGTGATACTGTTGGGTCTCTGTAATTAATGTTTTAAAGAGTTCGGTCTAGACCTGCTCTATTTGAAAAGTGTCCTGAGATAACTTCTGTTATGAATTGGCGCTATACAAATAAAATTGAATTGAATTGAATTGAATTAGACGAGTCAGTAGTTGAGCGAGTCTGACACATCAGATCTTTAAAGGTTCAGAACAACTCATCTGGACCTCCTGAACTTCCTCCAGCACCACCATCAGGACAAAACCTTACACTGATTTCATCCCAGCTCCTCAGAGGACGTTCATCATTGTGTACTGTAACCACCATTTTCTCACCTATCTGAGCAAAGTGTCCTCTCCTGGAGACATTCTTGGACCGGACAGCCTCTTTGATTCGATCCACTTCCTGTTGGTAGCGTTTGCGGTCCCTTACGCCCGACTCCTTGGCATCTCTAAGAGCGGTTTCCAGAGCCTTCACTCGCTCTGCTGTGGCCCGAAGACGCTTCTCCAGCTTGGGCAGCTCACAGCGAAGGTCAGCGTTGTCCCGCACCAGCTGGAAAACACAAAGGGTTCAATTCACTGAGGCTCCAGTCTGTTAGCATGATAATGTTATGTTAAGAGAAGATAAAGATTAACAGGTGAGCATCAGTATCTATTGTGCACTGACCTGTTTGTGGACCTTGCTGAGTTGCTCCAGGTTGTTTTCTAAGAAAATGATCCTCTGTCTCTGAGCCAGACTGCCTCCGGCCTCGTCACAGTCGTTCTCTGAACTCTTTTTAAAGAAGAAACAACGTTGATATTCGGGTTTATCACTGACTGACATCCATCAAACATTTTACGAAGACACAGAATGATCCTTAAATAAACATCTCAAACTGGTCTGTCGCACCGACAAAAACCATTCTACCCCAACTCTGCACTCACACTGCTCAGGACGGTTGTTCTGAAGATAAAGACTTCATCTGGTGACACTCATACACTGGTTTTAGTTGTCACAAAGAGACAAACTGCTGGTTATCGGAACATATATGTGTGGGACTGTGACTGGTTCATATTATGACACCTGCTGTTTGTTGTAATCATTACAGATCCTCAGTACTGGAAACAATAACTTCTGATTACCTGGATCACTTATACTATTATGCTGTAATTATATAATGCAGCAGAGAGAGAAACTTTTATTAAACCAATATTTTATGTATAAAATCTCTACTCAGCATGTGTTGTATGCAAATATAGTACACAGATTTTCTTGTTCTTATTTCTCAGAAACATATTTGTTGCTGAGTCAGTGTGTTACTATCATCCGAGGGCCTCAATTGTTGAATCAGGTTGGTTCAAAATAAAGAAAATGTAATTAATCACAAAGACTAAAATAGGAACTTTTAATCCGAGGACTAAATGTATAATGTATAATATAAAATGAACACAAGTAACAACATAAACTAAAGCTCCAGTTAACAGTGCTTACTGAACTGTAACTCTCCGGCCACAGCAGTCTACACTTGTATTAGCTGATATCAGACAGCACTGTGCTGTACTGTTGGTTGATCTTCCCAAGGCTCTCAATGCTGCCGACCAAAGCCATGTGGACTGTTCAATAACTTCCAGGGATTCTGTGATGTTTGATCAGATATGCTACAGAGGATAATCAGTCCATCACCTTCAGTCTGGACTGATCAGGACTGACTAGTGGTTTTCTTACATTCTTGACTCGAGTGCTGATGTCCTCGATGAAGACTTTACGAAGATTGTTCAGTGTCTGAAGCTCTTTGGCCTGTTGGAAGATAATAACTTAGCTGATCTCTGACCTGTCACAGCTGCAGACAAAGATACAAGGAATGATTGAATAATCAATAATAAAAGTACCACAGTCTCCTCCAGACCCTTCAGGTCCTCTTTGGCTTGTTCTCTCTTCTCATTCAGGAACCTGAATCACACAAACAGAGTCTGGGTTTAATTATCACTATTATCATTAGACTACATAATGAAGAGAATTTCATAAAACAGATGATATTATCATTATAGTCAAGTTTCCATCCGAATGAAGCTCAAACATGAGTGAATGTTTGTTTCTTGATTGTCTAGACTTGCTCTATTGGAAAAATGTCCTGAGATAACTGAATTGTCCCTATACAGCTAAAATTGAACTGAATTAAACAGCTGGTGGAGCTCATCCTCCAGTTGCTGCCATTAGTTTGGAGATATCCACTCTGAAAGGCAGACTGAAAATGTGAATAAAAACAGGTGCAAACACTGACTGATGGATGTTTGTGTAACTGCACCAGAGAAGCCAGTCTAGAGTATCTACAGTGAGCACAGAGGGACAAACTTACAGCAGTTTTTGGAGTTTGTGGTCTTTGTTCTGATCCTCAGCTCTCAGTTTGTCAAAGTCGGACTGAAGCTTCCTGTTCTCCAGCTGCAGAGCCTGATTCAAACTGAAACAAACGTTTATTCAGACATTAAATCATATTCCACTGTGTACAATGTACAGCTGCTGCCTCAAAACAGACTGAACAAATCAGTTATTGTCATAATTAATAACGCACTCTTTGAGTTGGTCGACGTTTCTCTGCTTCTGCTCAATCTCGTCCCGGAGGCGACTCAGTTGTTTCTGATGGACTTCTCTGTGGTTCTCCATCTGTTCCTCTAGAGTTCTCTACAGAACACACAGCAGGAACACTTCAGTTCTCTAAAGCCAGCAACAGGGACCTTTTCTCTTGTAACACAGGAAGTCTCTTACCGCTGCACTACTGCATATGCTAACTGTACTAGCTGCTGTTAGCTAGGGTCCCGTTAGCGGTCTGTACCCCGACTGGGAGCTGGAAGGACAGGGGGGAGTTTAAACACTACTAGCATAGCAGCAGAGGGACCCAGCAGGGAATACTGCCGGGGAGCAGGGCCCGAATGAGCCACAGAACCGGAGCAGGGCCCGAATGAGCATCGAAACTCCAACCAGGACTCTGACTCTGGGGATGAAGACCCGGCGGGTTCAGGCAGCAACAGGAGAGGAATGAAATGGAGGAAGAGGATCCAGTTTGTTGCCAGTTAATTAGTCAGTAACTGTTAACGTTATCCACCATCAATCGTATCGATCAGCCAGGATTAGTTTCAGTGAAGTTGGAAGTTATTTATTCTGTGTGTGTTGAACAACCAGACTGTGTGATGTTACACTGTGTTGGAATAAAACAAAATAAAACGGAATCGCACTAAGCTGGTTTAAGTCATACTTATCAGATCGTTGAGGCAACATTATTAGGAATCACTCCATTAACTTATGCACATGTTACGCAGTTATATCTATCGATTAAGCCCGATGAAATGAATCAATTATCTGAATTACAAACATGTCTTAAGGACATAAAATCCTGGATGAGCTGCAATTTTCTGCAATTAAAATGCTCCAATTAATTCAGAACGCTGCAGCACGAGTACTGACAGGAACTAGAAAAAGAGATCACATCTCTCCTGTACTAGCTTCTCTGCACTGGCTCCCTGTAAAATGTAGAATAGAATTTAAAATCCTCCTCCTCACCTATAAAGCTTGTCATGGTCAGGCCCCTTCATATCTTCCAGCTTCCAGTTGTGGTTCGGGAGGCAGACACCCTCACCACATTCAAGAGTAGGCTTAACATTCCTCTTTGATAAAGCTTATAGTTAGGGCTGGATCAGGTGAGTCCTGAACCATCCCTTAGTTATGCTGCTATAGGCCTAGACTATCGGGGGATTTCCCATGGTGCACTGAGCTCCTCTCTTCCTCTCTCTTTCTGCACTCATTCATGTCCCATTAATGCATGTTACTAACTTCACTTCTTCCCCGGAATTCTTGTGCTTTCTCGTCTCGCAGGTTCTTGTCGATCCTGGTGGAGCCTCCTGCCATGGTCCTGCTAGATTGCCATTGCCAATACTGTTGTTGCTGTGCACCTGTCTGTCTGTCTCTCTCTCTCACCCCAACTGGTCGAGACAGACGACCACCCACCTAGAGCCGAAGGATCTGTCCTAGGTTTCTGCCTTTAAACAGGCAGTTTTTCCTTGCCCTTGTCGTCAAGTATTTGCTCATGGTGGTAATGTTTTAAAGAGTTCGGTCTAGACCTGCTCTATTTGAAAAGTGTCCTGAGATAACTTCTGTTATGAATTGGCGCTATACAAATAAAATTTAATTGAATTGAATTGAATTAAAGGTTCAGTCTCCTTGCTGGTTGTTCTGATTCACAATCATTACCGCTACCGCATTACAATGACTACTAATCAAATAGGAAAATCTTACTGTCCCTACTGTTTTTATTCATATTCTAGGACGCGACAAATTATCTAGTGAATGTTGGGACTGAATTGGACTTAACTCACTTTTTTTTTCAGTGTTGGTTTGAGTCTGCCAACAGACTTTAAGTCACTTAGAACAACAGTGAGGATATTAAGTAAAGATCAAATATTAGATATCAGTTTACAAACATTTGGTAGATCATTGATCTAAACAAGGAACAATAAGGGACTTAAACTCGACCTCTGTGTAACTCCAGATTTAACTCATTGTTGGTTTGTGAAATAAAAATACAGAATAAAATCAACGATGTGTCAAATGATGGTTGAGCATATGATCAGTCATCAGTTACCTTCATCTCAACTGCATCTTTCAGTCGGCTCATGTGTTCCTTTTCTTTGTCCATCACCGTTACCTCATGCATCTGACCTGAACACACACACAACAAACTGCGATTATCTCTTCTGCCAGCCAATTAAAGAGCAGTGTTTCCTGTAACCATGGTGACAGTGTGTGACCTTGAGCATGGAGTTTGGCGATCTCCTCCATCAGAGAGTCCTGACTCTCCTCCAGCTTCCTCTTCTTCTGTTCCACCTTCAGCAGGTCGTCTGTCAGAGAGCCAATCTTTGCCTGGAGCTGCAATGTCAAAAACAGGACATTAGTATCAATAATAACAATAATAATAATAGTACAACAAACACAGGAAGCTTAATTAGCATTAATAAGAAGAAGAAGAAGAAGAAGAAAAAGAAGAAAAAGCTAACACAAGATGCTTAATTATTGTTAAGAGCGACAAGGTCTTTTTAATGGTAAATGGTAAATGGACCTGTACTTGTACAGCGCCTTTCTAGTCTCCCAACCACTCAAAGTGCTTTTACACTACGTGCCACATTCACCCTTTCACACAAATTCACACAGTGATGGCAAAGTCCATCGAACAGAAACTAACATTCATATACATTCACACACCAATGCACAGCATTGGGAGCAATTTGGGGTTCAGTATCTTGCTCAAGTATACTTCGACATGTGGCATCAGGAGCCGGGGATTGAACCCACAACCATCGATTAAGGAACGACCCGCCCTGCCACAGCCGCCCTGACGTGACATCTTAATGAGATGTCACTTTAAGATGTTTGATGGAGTTTAATCTAGCTATCATTTAATAATTAAAGTTTAACTATTTGATACATTTGAATTTTTTAAGGCCATTACCGAGAGTTTATAAAGGCTGACACTATGGACCCCTGATACAAAATCAAGACTGCGTGTCTATTAATGTACTTTAAAATAGTTTTACTTAATAAATGTCTGTTTTTACTTAATAATAGATAGATATCTTAATTATAGATAATAGAGAGTTCAGGAATATAAGAACAATATTAATTACACTTTTTGAGTCTCAGTGATGAAATACAAATATATGAATACAACACAAAAAGGTTAATATTAATGGTCATATGTTTTAGAACCCTAATCCCCATGATACGGAAATGTAAACAGGAAGCATAATGTTGTTAGCTGTAAGCTACAACTTTTCAGCCTATATCTGTTTACATGTTGTCATAATGGTAACAATAACATCCCCTCAATGTCAACTGTGCAAATAATCCACACATATATTATCATTTATCCATGAAATCAGGTGAATGTTACCTGTGAGACAAGCAGCTGACCGGTGTTGAGCTCCTTCTCCGTGGCCTCCATCCTGCACATGTTCTCTGTCAGGTTGACCTCCAGCTGCTTGCTGCGGTTCACCAGAGATTTCACCTCCGACTTCATCTTACTGACGTAGAGACGAGCAGTGGTGAACTCCTCTTCCATCACTCCACTCATCTCAGTCATCTGAAGAGAGAGAGAGAGTTTTACTCTCCAGCTCTCCGTTCAGCTCTATGGATGGGTTCTTATTGGTTGACAGAATTCACATCACTATAGTTGAACCTGGCACAAAAATGTTAAACCTTTAAACATTTGCTAAAATGTATTTTCTGCTGTTCATTATCATTAATTATAGAAAACTAAATGTCTTTGGGTTTTAATAAACCTGAATGTCATTTTAGACTTAGACTTCTCTATTGATCCCTTTGGGACGACTCCCACAAGGAAATTGGATTTCCAGCAGCTTACAAGAACACTTGTACAGAAAATAGAAGAGGTATAAAAATACAGTATAAAAAATACAGTATAAGATAAACAATAAACTCTTAGCTAAATATAGAAAGAAAACAATAAACAGTAAACAATAACTCTTAGCTAAATATAGAAAGTAAACAATAATAAACAGTAAACAATAAACTCTTTGTTAAGTATAGAAAGTAGAGATAAGAATAGAAGTAAAATAAAATTCACAGAAAATAAAATCAAATAAGATAAATGTAGAGAACTGTATAGAGGATAAATATAGATAAATAAAGATAAATATATAGGACTGTATATGGCATTGTGTTATTATACAAATTAAATTATTGCACTTAAGTGGTGGATTAAGTTAAAAAAAAAAAAGAAGAAGAAGAGTGTCCAGGTATGTATGAGTAGATTATTAATTGCACAGTGAGTGGACTCTTTTTGGATTCTGGGAAGTGATGATTCATTACCTTTAATTTATTTATATGAATTCAATGTAATTTCATTAATCAATAATGAAACTGATCGTCATTATGTAGACATGTAAATGAGCGTTAAGAGTATGATTAGGTAAATGTGAACAGTTTTAGTCTTACAGCTTTGAGGTCGGTGGTACCAAGAACGCTGCCAATCTCACTGAGGTCTCTGAGCAGCAGACTGAGGATGTCTGCTGACCTCTTCTTATGATGAGAACTGATCTCCTGCAGCGTCAACAGTTCCCTCTGAACCGCCTCCAGATTCACCTGCAAAGAAAAGAACAAGAGCTGACCATTACAAAATATACACAGCTCAGACAGAGAACGAGAATGCCAACATCGTCATGTCCAAATGTCCTACCATCCTAAAGTCCTACCATCCTACTATCCTAATATTGTACCAACCTAATGTCCTATTCAATTCAATTCAATTTTATTTGTATAGCACCAATTCATAACAGAAGTTATCTCAGGACGCTTTTCAAATAGAGCAGGTCTAGACCGAACTCTTTATAACATTATTTACAGAGACCCAACAGTTCCCACCATGAGCAAGCACTTGGCGACGAGGCAAAAACCTAGGACAGACCCTTCGGCTCTAGGTGGGTGGTCATCCTACCATCCTTATATCCTACCACCCTACTATCCTACTATTCTACTTCTACCATTCTAATGTCCTACCATCCTACCACCCAACCACCCTAATGCCCTAACATCCCACTATGCTACCATCCTAATGTCATACCATCCTACTATCCTACCATCCTAATATTGTACCATCTTAATGTTCTACCATCCTACCGTCCTACCTTCCTAAAGGCCTACTATCCTACCATCCTACTATCCTACCATTCTAATGTCCTACCATCCTATTATCCTACCATCCTGCCATCCTATTATCCTACCATCCTGCCATCCTACCATCCTAATGTCCAACTATTCTACCACCCTACTATCCTACTATTCTACTTCTACCATCCTACTATCCTACCATCCTAACATCCCACTATGCTACTATCCTACCACCCTATTATCCTACTATCCTGCCATCCTAATGCCCTACTATTCTACCACCCTACTATCCTACTTCTACCATTCTAATGTCCCACCATCCTATTATCCTACTATCCTACCATCCTAATGTCCTACTATTCTACCACCCTACTATCCTACTATTCTACTTCTAGCATCCTACTATCCTAATATCCTAACATCCCACTATGCTACTATCCTACAACCCTATTATCCTACTATCGAACTATCCTGCCATCCTACTATGCTACTATCCTACTATCCTACCATCCTAATGTCCTAACATCCCACTATACTATCCTCCTGCCATCCTATTATTCTACTATCTACCATCTTACCAGCCGACCATCCTGAATCTTGTTTCTTTATGTGGACTCACAGTTTTGTTGGCAAGCTCCTCGTTCAGCTGTTCATTGCAGCGGTTTTTGTTCTCCACCTCTTGGCTCTTGTGGTCGTAGTTGACGGCAAGCTCCTCCAGTGCCTGCAGCACCTCCTTTACCTCCTCTTTGGCTGAGTCACTGTCCCTTTGCAGCCGTGATAATTCGTCCTGTAGACGCTCGTAGTCCTGGCGGCTCGACAGCAACAGCTGGATTATGAAAAGGTGGAGGGATTATGGTTACGCTGACAGATGTTAGATATACAGTGGAGGTTGTAAAGTTCAGGTGAGACTCACCTCGTCCTGATCGATCAGCTGTTGTTTGAATTTCTCGGCTGTCTGACTGTGATGGTTAATCTCATCATCCTGAAACAGGAGTCAGCATGTGTGTAATGTTTCACAGACTGGTACAGGTATGACTCAATTTATAATTCAGGTGATATTAGCTAAAACTCACCTTGTCATCCAGCTGATGGTACAGGTCGCTGATGAGAGTCTCATACTGTGTCTTCTCTTCGTCTGACAGAGGGACAGGAGGCAGGGCCAAGCTGTCAATCACTGCGGTCGTCTCACTGCTGCTGCTTTTTTTGTTTTTGCTGCTCAGCTGCTCCTCCACAGGCACAGACTCACCTGGACAGGTTAAGAAAGGCTAAACAAATATTCCAGAGAACTCAGAGAAAACCATTGTATTGGTTTTGACTCTCTGGAAACCAAAGCACAGATCAGGGTAGTCTGGAAAAAAAGTTGCCCCTGTCTGTTGCAACACCATCCAGCGTGCTGCTCTCTGTTTAACACCTGCAAGCTCACATTCCAGGTAGACCTTTTTTAATTTTTTTTTAATTTACCTTTCCTCCAGCGTTTCAGCTCATTCTCCAGTTTCTGTATAATGATGTTCAGACTCCTGTTTTTTTCTTTCTCCTTCTCATACTTCTTCTTCCACTCCTCAGCGGTCAGCTCCAGGTTCACAGAAACTGTGTTCTTTATGGTTTTAGCTCTAAAACACAAAAACAACACAGGAAGTGGTTCTCACATACACAGACAGTGTGCTGTCTGACAGATGAGAGATGGTGGACATGGATGAACTGATGTCATAATGTGTGAAGCGAGATGTGATGATGGTGATTCCTAACAGAAGCAGCAGAAGCACTGACAGCATGGACATTCCCACCATGAGCAAGACCGAACTCCTTATAACATTTACAGAGACCTAACAGTACCACCATGAGCAAGACCTTGGCGACAGTGGCAAGGAAAAACTTCCTTTAAAGAGGCAGAAACCTCAGCTGCCTCCACCATAAAACAACCAGAATTACAATAACTAAGTCAAAGGCCAAAAAGTATAAATCTGTCCCTCTTCAGTCCAACCTGAGATAATGTAGTCAGTTCATACACTTCTCGCTCCCCAACGAAAATGATTGATGGGGCAACTGGGTACGATGTAATAAAAAAAACTCCTCAACCAACCACACCCAGTAAAAAGTTTATTTTCATCTGTCATTGAGGAAGATGGTGGAGAAAATTTTAATCTCCCAGCATGCTAAATACAGCTGCTCTTTCTGTGGCAAGGCCAAGATGAAGAGTAGGCCTGTTGGTAGCTGACACTGTGGATCCTGCAAAAAGGTGCCTGGACGTACAACACAACTTCCGCTGTCACAGTCACAAACAGGAGACTGAAGGACCTAAAGGACCTGAAGGACCTGTAAACCAAATGCAATGAACACTGGTGGACCATTATACATTACGGTACAATGACTCATGTCAAAAGAGAAAGCTTTTCCAAGACCTGGAGCAGGTGGAGAAACTGTTTTCACTCTTTATTCAAACTGCTAACTGGACAAACATGATGAAATAAAACTGAATATATGTACAGTATTGGACAATACTATAAATAACTGTCAAAGAAACATTAAGAATAGTATGGCAGCAATATGTCTAGACTAACCCAAAGAAGAAGAAAGAGAATGTACTGATTGTGAAGCCTGTTGCATGCTGTGTGGGCGTACTGACACTGATGAGTTTAACTGCGATGGTATTGAAATTCTGTAATTGTTTTAATATTTGGTATTATCCACACAATATGGTCGGTGTCATAAAAGTATCAAAGTTTGGTACCCAGTCCTACCTGCGTCAACTACAAAGGGCATAGTAAACCAGTTTGTAGTCATTGAGACATATAGACATGTTGTTAAAGTGTTGGACTGACGGACAAACTCAGAGCTCAGTACCTCTGTCCAAACATGAGGGTGGACTTGGTTTCAGCCTCGTTGTAAACAGACGGAGAGCAGCAGATGATGATGGTGGTTCGACAGTTTCCTCCCAAAGAGTCCTGCAGGATTCGAGTCATCTTACTGTCTCTGTACGGGACGTGGGTTTTCTATGAACACATGACAAATAAGACACAGACAACATCTCACAGCAACACAACAGTTTTAATTCTGAGATAACTGAAACTGAGAAACTGAACTCTCACCGTTCCTTCACTGAGAGCAGCGATGACGTTCCCGAGAGCAGACAGAGACTTGTTGATGTTCTTGGCTTCGTCCAACACCGCGCCTTCTGCTCCTGTTTTACTCACCTGAACAACAACATCATCATCATCATCATCATCATTATCATCATCATCATCATGTTAAGGTAACCCTACCCCAAATCCCATCCCCAACCCTTAACGCATCCTTTCTGTGAAACTGCTGTTTTTATCATCTACGTCTGTGAATTAAGGATTTATTTCCAGCAACCAGAGTTGGTGATTGTTGGAAAGACTAACAGAGACAGTCTTGGTGGGTTTTATTTTGTTTCTTTTTTGTCAATAATCTTTAAGAAGCCAATTAAATGTAGTCCACGCTGTTTTAAAAGCAGCCAGTAGTGTTGTGATGGCACGGATGAATAAATTAGCAGTATGACCTTCTCGCTGCCTGCCAGGTCCACCAGGTAAAGTTTCCCTGACAGCTTCATCTCTGTCTCCACGTTCTCCTGCTTGATGTTGATCAGAAAAATACTGTGACTGCGAGAGCTGTGCTCATTCATGTCTGCAGGGACAAAGAAATACATTTTAATACTTCTTATACTAACACAGGCCACAGGTAGTAATAAGTCATTAGTGACTGTAGCGCAGTGCTTATTACAGCCGTAATATAAACAAACAATATCCTGATTTTGATCCTGATATCGTGATTCTATTCATAGTCTGAACAGTTTGTAGTAGTAATAGTACAAGTAGTAGTATCATAGTATTAGTAGTAAAATCAGAGACTCACTGGTGACAGCGACGTGTCTGTTTGCTTTTCCTTCATCGATGACGTCCATCACCTCATCAGGACTGGAGACAAAACGCTCAGTGCAGCCCTGACAGGAAATACACATCAATAAAGTACTGCAGTACTGATACTGTGGTACTGATACTGCAGAATTAAATTATAAAGAGCAGATACCTTGACAAAAGGAACCCTGTTTTTGTCCTCGTGTACGGCAAGGTTCGTCTTTGACACTGAAACATGAATCAGCAGGATCCTTGTCAACACAGAGACTTTTGATTTTAAATATTATTTCAAATTATATATAAATACATAATAAATATGTTATATTTATGGTGTTTTCCTCACCATCCAGTAAGTCTCTGATTTTATCCAGATAAATTTCAAAATAAGAAACCTGCAAAGAAAAAGACAGATTCACACACACACACAGGTTCATTAGCAATTATTACTTTATGTTACTGAAATATATTACTATAATCCATATAATAAATACATTATTATAATATGTCATTTTTCTCCTTTAGAACCAAAGATAAGAATGAATCTTGGAGTTATCTTTGATCAGGATTTGTCATTTAACTCCCACATGAAGCAGACCTCCAGGACTGCCTTCTTTCATTTACGTAATATTACAAAAATTAGACACATTCTATCACAGACAGATGCAGAAAAACCAATCCATGCATTTGTTACTTCAAGGCTGGATTACTGCAACTCTTTATTATCAGGTTGCCCCAATAAGTCCATTAAAACGCTCCAATTAATTCAGAACGTTGCAGCACGAGTACTGACACAAACTAGAAAAAGAGATCACATCTCTCCTGTACTAGCTTCTCTGCATTGGCTCCCTGTAAAATGTAGAATAGAATTTAAAATCCTCCTCCTCACCTATAAAGCTCTTCATGGTCAGGCCCCTTCATATCTTAAAGAGCTCATAGTACCCTATTACCCCTCTAGAACACTACGTTCTCTGAATGCTGGGCTACATGTGGTTCCTATAATTGGCGCTATACAAATAAAATTGAATATAGTCTCTAAAAGTAGAACAGGAGCCAGAGCCTTCAGTTACCAAGCTCCTCTCCTGTGGAACCAGCTTCCAGTTGTGGTTCGGGAGGCAGACACCCTCACCACATTCAAGAGTAGGCTTAAGACATTCCTCTTTGATAAAGCTTATAGTTAGGGCTGGATCAGGTGAGTCCTGAACCATCCCTTAGTTATGCTGCTATAGGCCTAGACTATCGGGGGATTTCCCATGATGCACTGAGCTCCTCTCTTCCTCTCTCTTTCTGCATTCATTCATGTTCCATTAATGCATGTTACTAACTTCACTTCTTCCCCGGAGTTCTTGCGCTTTCTCGTCTCGCAGGTTCTTATCGATCCTGGTGGAGCCTCCTGCCATGGTCCTGCTAGATTGCCATTGCCAATACTGTTGTTGCTGTGCACCTGTCTGTCTGTCTGTCTGTCTCTCTCTCTCTCTCTCTCTCTCTCTCTCTCTCTCACCCCAACTGGTCGAGACAGACGACCACCCACCTAGAGCCAAAGGATCTGTCCTAGGTTTCTGCCTGTTAATTAATTAACAGGCAGTTTTTCCTTGCCCTTGTCGCCAAGTGCTTGCTCATGGTGGTACTGTTGGGTCTCTGTAATTAATGTTTTAAAGAGTTCGGTAGACCTGCTCTATTTGAAAAGTGTCCTGAGATAACTTCTGTTATGAATTGGCGCTATACAAATAAAATTGAATTGAATTGAATTGAATTGTTCAGGTTTGAACTGAATCAGTAACCTTAAGTTAATGTATAAAAATACATCCAAATTTTAAAACATATTTCAATGAAATGGTCATGAAATAATAAAATTTCTGAGTGAGTGATGATATATGATTTTTAACAGCCCTTATTACATTATCTTATTAGATGACACAATTAATCCTTTAATAACACTGTCTACATTATAAAACGGTCAAACTGAACTTTAAATTGATTAGTTTTTCTATCAATCTAAAGACTGTAAAATGATAAATACTGTAATCTTTACACCAACAGTAGATTTCTGTTGATGATTACTTGTTTGTTGACGTCAATAAAGAAGTGCTGATATTTATTTGTGAGTGCTGGTGAACAGTGAACATATGGAGAGCAGGTGGGCCTATGAACGCCTCACTGCTTTCTCTGCAGGACGTCTGATCACAGATCAGTTTGGACTATATATGGACAGAGGAAACAGCAAAGTCTAAATATCTGTAATAAAAGGAAGCTACGGAGTCCCAGAGGTCCAAAAAGAATATTTGAATAGTTGGTGTATGAATGAGACCCATTTTAATTCTAATTAAAACATAAAACAAGATTTTTTAATAAGTCATATTTTGATGCACATGGCTCCTGACTGATGATGTAATCAGTGTGACAATGACATCATCACCTTGATGTGGAACTCCAGGTTCTCATCCATGGAGTAGATGTGGTCAAAGATGTCTCTGGAGATACGGGGGATGATTCCCATCAGACGAGGGTCGTGCAGGTTCCCCTGGAAAATGTAATAAAAACATTATTTTAACAGAAAAGGTCAGACTAAATGCATCAGATACACGAAAGAATTTAACGGCTTTAAAGAGACAGGGAGAAGATAAACAGAAACAGCTGTTTGAAGAATGAAATATTATATATTTTTATATCCTGCGTTCACGTTTTTTATTCTGATTTCACAATTTAAGCTGAATCTGACTGACCTCCATGGTGTGAGTCTTTCCAGACGCTGTCTGACCGTAAGCAAATATGGTCCCGTTGTATCCTCCCAACACATCTGAAACACACGCAACATATAACTAAAATAGAGCGTATAAACAATGTACATGCAGTTCAATTCAATTCAATTCCTCCTTATAACGTTTACAGAGACCCAACAGTACCAGCATGCGCAAGACCTTGGCGATGGCGGCAAGGAAAAACTACCATTTAAGAGGCAGAAACCTTGGACAGACCCCGACTCTAGGTGGGTGGTCGTCTGCTTCAACCAGAACATACAACATAGATAGATAGATAGATAGATAGATAGATAGATTAGCGTTACACACAGTAACAACACAATGAAGTAAAAGGAACAATCTAGACATATCAAAAAAGCAATATAAAATGCAATATAAAAAATGAATAAAAATGTATAAATAAGCGGTATAATTGTAGTGCAAAGTAAAAATATAAGGTGCAGTGAACAGATTATGTAAAAACATATAAGGTGCTTGGATGCTGGATTGTTATGACCAGAGTTTTAGCTGTTATTGTACAGTGTGATGGCATGTGGCAGGAAAGATTTCCTGTATTTATCCCTTCGACAGCGTAACATACAGTTGTACATACAATGAACATACAATATACATACAATGTACATGCAACATACATACAACGTACAATGTACATACAATGTACATACAACGTAAATTCATACACTGACATACAACGTACATACATACAATGTATATGGTAAATGGTAACTGGACCTGTACTTGTATAGCACCCTTCTAGTCTTCCGACCACTCAAAGCGCTTTTACACTACGTGCCACATTCACCCTTTCACACACATTCACACAGATGATGGCAAAGTCCATCGAACAGAAACTAACATTCATACACATTCACACACACCAATGCATGGCATCGGGAACAATCTGGGGTTCAGTATCTTGCTCAAGGATACTTCGACATGTGGCACCAGGAGCCGTGGATCGAACCCACAACCTTCTGATTAAGGAACGACCTGCTCTGCCTCTGAGCCGCCCGTGTATATGCAACATGCAATGTACAAACAACATCGATAAACATACATAACATCTACAATGTACATACAACATATATACAACATACATACAACGTATGATGTACATACAATGTACATGTAACACAACATGCAATGTACATACAACATACATACAGCTTACAATGTACTTGCAACGTACATACAACATACAACATACAATTTACAAATTACATACAACATACATACAAAGTACATACAACATACAATGTACATACAACTACAATGTAGTTAATACATACAATGTATATGCTACATACAACATACATACCACGTACATACAACGTGCAATGTACCTACAACGCACAATGTACATACAACATATATGCAATGTACATACAACATACATACAACTACAATTTATATACAACGTACATACAATGTACATACAACATACATACAACTACAATGTATATACAACATACATACAATGTACATACAACATACAACGTACATGTATGCAATGTACATGCAACATCAATACAATTTACAATGTAAATAGTATTAATAACGATTAACAATCAGGTGTACTGACCTTTGACGATCTGTCTGGCACAGGTGTCGTACACTTGAACCTGTTCAGTGTTTGGAGGAAGGACTCTGTCAAACACATACGGCTTCCCCTGAAACACAGGAAGGACCCCAGCAAAATAAAGGTCTCCTTATAGCTACAAGGTCGTTAAAATCCTCTTTTCCCACTCCAACAAAATTACATATCTACATACATATATATTCTGTAAATGTAAACCCGGGTGGCAGCAATACAATTCAATACAGTTTTATTAACAGAATATATATATATATAAGAGAAATGATCTCAGGACACTTTTCAAATAGAGCAGGTCTAGACTTTACCACCTTTCAGTGGTACAGTGCACTCCTGATTTATTGATCACTGAATTAGTTATTGATTAGTTTTATTTCTCATGTATTTCTGCTTTTCTTGTAAAAGAATATGTTTTGTACCGCTGAACTGTTCTATAACAACAGGTTCAGTGATTATCAATAAAGGTTTTTACAGTTTGGGTTCCTGGCTGCGTTTTAATTTGTTAAACTAACTTCAGTCAGTCTGAGTTTGTGCTGACATAAAAGGGAAACCATGTGTGTGTGTGTGTGTGTGTGTGTGTGTGTGTGTGTCTGTGTGTGTGTGTGTGACATTTAGCTGATCTGAGGACAGTTTGATGGTTTTATCAGCATTCACACATTCAGAACAGGTCTCACTGAATATTAAGATGTCAGTGGAATAATAATAATATTTATATCATTATTTTCATTATCACTCATCAATATATTCCATCCAACAACCAACGAGATTCAGTTTATCCTCAAAAACAATTAGAAAATTGCACCCTGGAGAAACTGAAAGGAGAGAATGAAGGAGATATATAAATCATTCAATGAATCAATCAATCCTTGGAGAGCAGAAACATCCACAAACACACTGAATACAGCTGATTATTATTCATTATTGATTCTACTTTCATTATTTATATTGAGTCCAGTGCTCATAATGTGGCCAATCAGTGTATGTCTCCAAAGATCCCAATAACCTCTCACTGGTCAGAACACCTGACACAGATGAACCGATATATACAGAAATTAGAATTTAACATAGAAGATTTCATTGATCATCAATACACTGCCTGTCCATTTGACATTTTATTTCTATAAATATTTCTACCGCGCTCTTAGCAACCCTGAAGTCCTCAGACCAGAACCCCGGTTTTAGACCAGACAGGATTAGGACTTTACTGGTTCTATGTTCTTAATACTGAACAGTCTGCTGTTCTTTGTGTTCTGTGATCAATAATATATTAAATTATATTATTATAAAGAGATTATATTATCAATATAGTGTATTGAGTAATTGATCAATAATCAGACAAACATTCATCCTAAGTCTGATGGATTCCAAGATGCCTGTTGCCATGGTAACTGCATCCCACTGGGAGACTGAACCAATCAGAGGAGAGAAAGATGATTACAGCACACACACACACACACACACACACACACACACATACACACAGACACACACACACTCCTTTTATATCAGCACAAACTTAGACTGACTGAAGTTTGTCAAATGTATATTTATTGATTGATATTGGTATCATTGAGAACATTTTTTAATATTCATTGTTTAACTTTTATATTTAGGTAAGATATTTATCTTTACTGTATTTAAATAACAACAACAACAACAACAATAATAATAATGCACTTAAAGAGCCATAATGCTTCAAGACAGAATTGAATTGCAATGAAGTTTGGGAATATTGTACATACTGAAAAACCACATTGCACGTGTGTATAAGATTTCATACAATTCTACCGACAGTAGCTCCATGATAATACTAAGTTACAGAGGACAGAGGTTAGCATACAGGTCAGAGGTCTGTACTGTTTATTTGATTCACATTAGTTTGATTCAATAGTAAGAATAATAAGATTATTAATATTAACTATATTTCGTACATTTTAGTGAAGTCCAATAATTTGACAGTATTTGTCTTTCACAGACAGCTAATAGAGATTTGATTGAGTCAATTTGACAATAATACTAAGTTCCAGATATCAGTGCTGTAGATACAGGACATAGATCAGTGCTGGAAATACAGGACAGAGGTCAATGCTGCAACATTGCTGCAAGCAATCACACATTGTTATATTCTGTGTTTTGCTTAATATTCTTTTCCTTTTTCTTCTTCCATAAATTTTTTGTGAGCAGTGGTAGCAGCAGATGCAGCAATCACATGCATTTTCATCACGAAATGCAAATATTGAGTTTATTTTGTCTTTATCAAATTAAAAGACAAATAAAAAACAAAGTTTGAAAAAGAAAAAGAAACATTGAACTTTTTAAATCGGCCCTGAAACAAATTACATAAACAGGCTGGAGAAACTCTCCTCATTATATGTATTTGTTTGTCTCATTATGTTTATTAGTTTGTCTCATTATGTTTATTAGTCTGTCTCATTATATTTATTAGTTTGTCTCATTATATTTAAACTGGAAGCATACGAGGAGGGAAACTGGGACAGTTCCACAAGACCTTCATTAGGACAGAGACAATGTTCACATTTCAGGTTTTAGGACAAACTGGACAACTTGCTTTAAATGACTTCATGAGCTTCTTTTATAATATAATTCAATTCAATTCAATTTTATTTGTATAGTACCAATTCATAACAGAAGTTATTTCAGGACACTTTTCAAATAGAGCAGGTCTAGACCGAACTCTTTATAACATTATTTACAGAGACCCAACAGTACCACCATGAGCAAGCACTTGACGACAAGGGCAAGGAAAAACTGCCTGTTTAAAGGCAGAAACCTAGGACACATCCTTCGGCTCTAGGTGGGTGGTCGTCTGTCTCGACCAGTTGGGGTGAGTGAGAGAGAGACAGACAGACAGACAGACAGACAAACAGACAGACAGACAGACAGACAGGTGTACAGCAACAACAGTATTGGCAATGGCAATCTAGCAGGACCATGGCAGGAGGCTCCACCAGGATCGATAAGAACCTGCGAGACGAGAAAGCACAAGAACTCCGGGGAAGAAGTGAAGTTAGTAACATGCATTAATGGGACATAAATGAGTGCAGAAAGACAGAGGAAGAGAGGAGCTCAGTGCACCATGGGAACTCCCCGATAGTCTAGGCCTATAGCAGCATAACTAAGGGATGGTTCAGGACTCACCTGATCCAGCCCTAACTATAAGCTTTATCAAATAGGAACGTCTTAAACCTACTCTTGAATGTGGAGAGGGTGTCTGCCTCCCGAACCACAACTGGAAGCTGGTTCCACAGGAGAGGAGCTTGGTAACTGAAGGCTCTGGCTCCTGTTCTACTTTTAGAGACTATAGGAACCACAAGTAGCCCAGCATTCAGAGAACGTAGTGTTCTAGAGGGGTAATAGGGTACTATGAGCTCTTTAAGATATGAAGGGGCCTGACCATGAAGAGCTTTATAGGTGAGGAGGAGGATTTTAAATTTTATTCTACACTTTACAGGGAGCCAATGCAGAGAAGCTAGTACAGGAGAGATGTGATCTCTTTTTCTAGTTCCTGTCAGTACTCGTGCTGCAGCGTTCTGAATTAATTGGAGCGTTTTAATGGACTTATTGGGGCAACCTGATAACAAAGAGTTGCAGTAATCCAGCCTTGAAGTAACAAATGCATGGATTAGTTTTTCTGAATCTGTCTGTGATAGGATGTGTCTAATTTTTGTAATATTACATAAATGAAAGAAGGCAGTCCTGGAGGTCTGCTTTATGTGGGAGTTAAAAGACAAATCCTGATCAAAGATAACTCCAAGATTCCTGATAGTGGTGCTAGAGGCCAAGTTAATGCCATCTAGAGTAACTATATCTTTAGACAGTGAGTCTCCAAGGTTTTTGGGGCTTACTTTATATATGCTCCCTTTAGGCAACATTATAAGGAATCACTCCATTAACTTTCACTGTTATGCAGATGATACGCAGTTATATCTATCAATCAAGCCCGATGAAATTAATCAATTATCTAAATTACAAACATGTCTTAAGGACATAAAATCCTGGATGACCTGCAATTTTCTGATGTTAAACGAAATTCTTGGCCCCAAAAACCTTAGAGACTCACTGTCTTAAGATAAAGTTACTCTAGATGGCATTAACTTGGCCTCTAGCGCCACTGTCAGGAATCTTGGAGTTATCTTTGATTAGGATTTGTCATTTATTTCCCACATAAAGCAGACCTCTAGGACTGCCTTCTTTCATTTACGTTATATTAGAAAAATTAGACACATACTATCACAGACAGATGCAGAAAAACTAATCCATGCATTTGTTACTTCAAGGCTGGATTACTGCAACTCTTTATTATCAGGTTGCCCCAATAAGTCCATTAAAACGCTCCAATTAATTCAGAACGCTGCAGCACGAGTACTGACAGGAACTAGAAAAAGAGATCATATCAACCAATACTGTTGTTGCTGTGCACCTGTCTGTCTGTCTGTCTGTCTGTCTCTCGCTCTTTCTCTCTCTGCCTCTCTCTCTCTCTCTCTCTCTCTCTCTCTCTCACCCCAACTGGTCGAGACAGACGACCACGCACCTAGAGCCGGAGGATCTGTCCTAGGTTTCTGCCTTTTAACAGGCAGTTTTTCCTTGCCCTTGTCGCCAAGTGCTTGCTCATGGTGTTACTGTTGGGTCTCTGTAATTAATGTTAAAGAGTTCAGTCTAGACCTGCTCTATTTGAAAAGTGTCCTGAGATAACTTCTGTTATGAATTGGCGCTATACAAATAAAATTGAATTGAATTGAATTGAATCTCTCCTATACTAGCTTCTCTGCACTGACTCCCTGTAAAATGTAGAATAGAATTTAAAATCCTCCTCCTCACCTATAAAGCTCTTCATGGTCAGGTCCCTTCATATCTTAAAGAGCTCATAGTACCCTATTACCCCTCTAGAACACTACGTTCTCTGAATGCTGGGCTACTTGTGGTTCCTATAGTCTCTAAAAGTAGAACAGGAGCCAGAGCCTTCAGTTACCAAGCTCCTCTCCTGTGGAACCAGCTTCCAGTTGTGGTTCGGGAGGCAGACACCCTCACCACATTCAAGAGTAGGCTTAAGACATTCCTCTTTGATAAAGCTTATAGTTAGGGCTGGATCAGGTGAGTCCTGAACCATCCCTTAGTTATGCTGCTATAGGCCTAGACTATCGGGGGAGTTCCCATGGTGCACTGAGCTCCTCTCTTCCTCTCTCTTTCTGCACTCATTCATGTTCCATTAATGCATGTTACTAACTTCACTTCTTCCCCGGAGTTCTTGTGCTTTCTCATCTCACAGGTTCCCATGGATCCTGGTGGAGCCTCCTGCCATGGTCCTGCTTGACTACAATTGCCAATATCACTGATATTAGTGTTGTGTATTAATATTATTGCTGTTATTATAGCTACAGTTACTGTTGTTGCTAACCATCGTTGCTGTTGTCATGGTCTTCATCATCAGTCACTACTATTAGTGTAGTTGTTGCTACTGTTGTTGCTGTGCACCTGTCTGTCTGTCTGTCTCTCTCTCTTTTACCCCAACTGGTCGAGACAGACGACCACCCACCTAGAGCCGAAGGATCTGTCCTAGGTTTCTGCCTTTTAACAGGCAGTTTTTCCTTGCCCTTGTCTCCAAGGTCTTGCTCATGGTGGTACTGTTGGGTCTCTGTAATTAATGTTAAAGAGTTCGGTCTAGACCTGCTCTATTTGAAAAGTGTCCTGAGATAACTTCTGTTATGAATTGGCGCTATACAAATAAAATTGAATTGAAAAATTGAATTGAATTAAATTATTTTATTATGATTATGATTATTATTATCATTATCATTATTGTTATCATTAGTTAGTTTATAAACCTCTGATTAAATGTAGTTTCTTTAAATTCAGTTTAAATAAAAAGAACATATGATGGTCAGTCTTCATCAGGAACTTCAATCAATATTGTTTCTTCTTTAGCTGCTCTCAGTGTCGTCTCATCAACCCTAACCCCCAACTGATGCCCCAACTGACCCCCCCAACTGACCCCCGACCCCTCCACCAGCTTCACCTCCCCCACCAGCTTCACCTCCCCCACCTCAGCAGGTCTCCACAATGAGACAATTTTAAGGAGTTGGGGGGGGGGGGTGTTCATCACAAACTACCTAACCCTAAGTACAACTTTATAATGCTATTTATTTATTTAATAACGTATATATATAAAAGTACTAATTAATTAATCTTATATTTAATACAACAAAAATCATTAAATATTGATGCTTATATTATAATAGCATGAGCAAATGCAGAAGTTGAACCATTAAAAGCTTTAAATATATTTTTTATTAACAAAGATTAAATAAAACCTGCTGATGTCGTCAGAGCTTTATTTTGAAAGTAACCAGATATTTTTAATCAATAATAATGATAGATAATAATCAACCGTCACAATCTTACTGTACAATCTGTGTTTATCTTTATTTTAATATTGATTATCTATTGATTACCCCTGACTCCCAGAAGAAAAATAATCTCTTATTGATTTGTTTCAGCTTTAAAATATCAGTATCTTTTGATAAAAACACGTTTTATTTTCTGTTTGTTGCTCATTTACTTTCATTTCATTTCATATTTGACAAGCAGCTTCCGGTGTGTTTCTATTGTTGCAGACAGACAGACGGACGGACGGAGGGTGTGTCTGCCGGTAAATTAACCACCGACAGACAGACAGACAGACCCTCGGTACCGGACTCACCGCGACCACCACCGTGTCCTCTCCGTTGAATTTAGGGATGAATTTGTCTCCGCGGCCCCGCTCCGCGTCGTTCAGCGGCCTGAAGCGACACATCACCTTCACCCCGCACACCCCGCACTCCACCGCGTCCACCATCACCGACACCGTCCGGGAAACACCGCACAGAGCACACAGACCGCACAGAGCACACAGACCGCACAGAGCACACAGAGCACACAGACCGCACAGAGCACACAGAGCACACAGACCCGGACCAGGACAGACGCAGATTTAGATCCCAACGGTTCAGAGTCCAGAACCAGATCTCCGGTGAGGCTGCGGATTCCAGTCTGATCACCGTCTCTGAACACTCCCACCTCACACAGGTCCACCCTGGACCACCGAGCCGCAGGGAACTCTGGGAAACCGAGTCCTACTTCCTCTTTGTATGGAGATAAACTGATCGATTCGTTTATTGATTGATTGATTGATTGATTGATTGATTGTTCTGTGTCACATGAAGGAGAAAAAAAACCAAATGGGGCGATGGTTAAATTTTTACAATAATATAATAACTTAATAATATAATAATGTATTAATATAATAATGTAACGATATAATTTAATAATATAATAATGTATTAATATAATAATGTAACGATATAATTTAATAATATAATAATGTATTAATGTAATAATGTAATAATATAATAATTTAATAATATAGTATAATAATGTAATAATATAGTAATGTATTAATATAATTGTTATAATATAATTATGTATTAATATAATAATGTATTAATAAAATTTAATAACATAGTAATGTATTAATATAATAATGTATTAATATAATTTAATAATATAACAATGTATTAATATAATAATGTAATAGTATAATTTATTAATATGTTATAATATAATAATGGAATATAATGATTTTATAATATAATGTAATAATTTAATAATAGTGTATCACTATAATAATATAATAATTTATTAATGTAAAAATGTATCAATATAATAATTTATTAATGTAATAATGTATCAATGTAATATAATAATGTATTTAATGTTAAAGAGTTCGGTCTAGACCTGCTCTATTTGAAAAGTGTCCTGAGATAACTTCTGTTATGAATTGGCGCTATACAAATAAAATTGAATTGAAAATTGAATTGAATTAATATAACAATGTAATCATTTAATAATATAATATCATAATGTGATAACTAAACACAATAGTGTCACAGCTGCTGTTTTCTCATTAGATGTTCTTTAATAATAATAATAATAATAATTAAAATAATAATTATTATAATGATTAAAAAATGGCTGACTAGGGTTTGGTCCCAGTAATGACTTTGGTACATTTGGAAACGGAATGTTTATCGAGACATTTTGCCATAAAACGTTTAAAACTCGTGTTGTTTCCTGAGTTCTCAAGCAGTTTTATCAAACGTTGAATTCATAGTAAATATAAAGACCGATATATTAATATAATATTTAGTAATAT
The DNA here is from genome assembly GCF_905237075.1 of Dicentrarchus labrax. Classification (NCBI taxonomy): domain Eukaryota; kingdom Metazoa; phylum Chordata; class Actinopteri; family Moronidae; genus Dicentrarchus; species Dicentrarchus labrax. The sequence continues at coordinate 438,560 of NW_026136706.1, read as the reverse complement.
TTAGACCTATCAGACAGAATATTTGGTTTCATTTGTAGATGAACACCAGCAGAGGAACAAGTACTCTGATCTGTTACTTCAGTAAATTACATATTAGATATTATTTCTTTGTATGTTTGTTCATACCACAGTAACTATATATTCCATGTAAATATGGTTGTTCTTTATGTATATTTAAGTGCTATTTTATTAGTTATATTTAAATGTGTGTGTTCGTGTATTTTATTGTGTAATAGTGTTAATAAATACAAATATAATCACAAAATGAAAGTCCTGTATAAGAACCTAATAGATCAATATATTTATTATGTCTGATTCACTTTGAAATCAATAAAACCAGACACAGAAACACATTAAAAGTACTTAGTTACTGAAGCTTCAGTCTGAAGAAGAACTCAATTTCTTCCAGTTTCTTTCATTTAAAAGAGGAAACAGGAAGTTTGACAGAAACAATAACAAATAACCACTGTTGCAGCTGCAGATCAACGTCTCTTTTTACAGGATGCATATTTTATTTGAATGATCAGATATGAAGAGATTCTTCAACAGACATTTAAAAAAGAAACAAGAACAGAAATCAGTCGACAAGACTCAGATTGTTAAAGAATACAAAATGTAAACAAGAAATAAATAACCAATCAGAGCGAGGATACAGACTCATCCTCGACCAATCAGAGCAAAGATAATCTCATCCTCAACTAATCAGAGCGAAGATACAGACTTATCCTCGACCAATCAGAGTTGATTCTGCAGTCACATGATGATTAAGAAACTAAACTGATGAAACAAACCAAATCTATTTTACATCAAAGACATTTACAAACTGTACAACAATAACAATAATAATAATAATTTCCACACTCAGTAAAATGTTCTGATTCTGACGCCATTTTCTTCTTCTGGAGGTCGCGGTGTGTCACATTCACCGGTCAGACACTGAGGAGGAGTAGGGCATGATGGGAGGAGGAGCAGGGGAAGCAGGGCATGATGGGAGGAGGAGCAGGGGATGATGGGATACGATGTTATGTGACCTCCATGGGCAGCGTGGTCTCTGACAGTCCGTTAAGCAGTCTCTCCGGCTCGTTAGCGTCTCTGTCGGGAAAAACAATTAACCATTAGTGATGACATCACTTCCTCCCCCACTGAAGCTCCAAAATCAATTCATCTGATCGGACATTGATTTCGGATCAAAGTTTTATGTACGGGTGCCTGTGGGTGGTGTTTACCTGTACGGGTGTCTGTGGGTGGCGTTTATCTGTATTGGTGTCTGTGGGTGGTGTTTACCTGTACGGGTGTCTGTGGGTGGCGTTTACCTGGCGGTGGAGACTTTGGGCACTCGGTTGAGGCTGGTGGCGACGGTGGCGAGCTTTAAGGCAGACGTTGGGGGGGCTGAGGGTCGAGCAGTGTGGGGGGGTGGGCGGGGGGAGACAGCTCCCACCTGACTCCTCTGGTTGGGAAGGGACTGAGGGGAGGAGGAAGAGGAGGATAGTGAACCCCGAGCTGAAAGCCCCGACCTGCTGAGAGACGAGGAGGAAGAGTACGGAGGCCTGGAGGGACCTGAGCAGGAGGAAGACCAAAGGAAGTTGAATTTTGTCAATCACTGTAATCTATTGGCTGTATGAATCGTGCTATTGAAGTTTTATCATTATCTAAAGGTCATCTGTACAGATAAAGTTTAGTAGTATCTGCAGTAACAAAAATAATAATAATAATAAAAAACTTAATTTATGTGGCACTGAGCTGGAAGAAAGGGTCGAGGGCACACAGGGTTAATAAATGTTTATGAGACAAAGTCCATTTAAAGCTTTAGAAGTGAGTCATACAATTTGAAAATAAATGTGAACTTTGATGATTGTCTTTATCTGGATGAAACACAACCAACAAACTGATCTCACTTCATTGACACCAAGGTCTTGCTCATGGTTGGGTCTCTGTAAATAATGCTATAAGGAGTTCAGTCTGGACCTGCTCTATTTGAAAAGTGTTCAGGAGTTAGAGGGACCGAACCGGATGAGCTCCCATTTATCATCAGTCAATGTTTAGGGACAAGATTAAATGTCAGAGAGGCAGGTTGTGAGGTTTACTGGGATCTGTGGGTTTAAGGTCATGTTAAACTGAGAGTCATCATTTGGATAACTTGGCCAATATATAGAGAACAGAACAGGGCTAAGAACTGAACCTTGAGGGACACCACAGCTCAACTGATCTGCAGAAGAGTTTGGCCGCCTGAGCAGCGCAGACGTGGACGGTGTGAACAAGCTGTTACCCAGAACAAGGTTCTGTTGGAGGTAAGAGCTGTGCCCTCGATGCCAACCCAAGTCTCAGGGCGATGTAACAGGATGCTCTGATAGACAGTAGCACTTCAATCTAAGAGCAGTCTGTCTGCAGTCAGCAGGACGTCATTAGGAACATTAACAAGCACTGTCTCTGTGCTATGACGTGCTCGAAAAGCAGACTGGAAGCAGTTCAAAATATGATTATTATTCATAAAAGATAAAATAACTTCTTCCAGGGCACCGGGTTAGCTCAGTAGGTAGAGCTGGCGACCCATGTACCGAGGCTGAGTCCTTGGCGCAGCGGTCCAGGGTTCGAATCCGACCTGCGGCCCTTTGCTGCGTGTCATCCCCTCTCTCTGTCCCCCTTTCCTGTCTATCTTCAGCTATCTCTATCACAAAGGCAATAAAAGCCCCAAAAAAAACTTCTTCCAGACTTATGATAAAAAGACAGTTCAGTGTGTTATGTAAGGACAGGGGATCCAGGTTTGTGGCTGAATGATGGTGGATGTGTTTAAGACTGTCAAGGAAATAACCAGAGGTCAGAGAACTGTTTAGAATTTGTTTAATAACTGCTGACATTGGAGAAGACGTCCTTGAGGATCTTATCTAAGGAGCAGGAGAAGTAATGTGAGACGCTGCACTTGGAGAGGCAGAGTTAACATGAAGATGGAGATTTGATACCTGATACTCTCCCCCTCATTCAAAAAATGTGCGACATCGGAATTGAGAACAAGAAGTGGAGTGAAATACTTTAAGGTTGGGTCAGGATATTAACCAGACTGATCTCACTTCATTGACACAAAGGTCTTGCTCCTGGTGGGAATTGTTGGGTCTATAAAGCTCTTCATGGTCAGGCCCCTTCATATCTTAAAGAGCTCATAGTACCCTATTACCCCTCTAGAACACTACGTTCTCTGAATGCTGGGCTACTTGTGGTTCCTATAGTCTCAAAAAGTAGAACAGGAGCCAGAGCCTTCAGTTACCAAGCTCCTCTCCTGTGGAACCAGCTTCCAGTTGTGGTTCTGGAGGCAGACACCCTCACCACATTCAAGAGTAGGCTTAAGACATTCCTCTTTGATAAAGCTTATAGTTAGGGCTGGATCAGGTGAGTCCTGAACCATCCCTTAGTTATGCTGCTATAGGCCTAGACTACCGGGGGATTTCCCATGGTGCATTGAGCTCCTCTCTTCCTCTCTCTTTCTGCATTCATTCATGTTCCATTAATGCATGTTACTAACTTCACTTCTTCCCCGGAGTTCTTGTGCTTTCTCGTCTCGCAGGTTCTTATCGATCCTGGTGGAGCCTCCTGCCATGGTCCTGCTAGATTGCCATTGCCAATACTGTTGTTGCTGTGCACCTGTCTGTCTGTCTGTCTCTGTCTCTCTCTCTGTCTCTCTCTCTCTCTCACCCCAACTGGTCGAGACAGACGACCACCCACCTAGAGCCAAAGGATCTGTCCTAGGTTTCTGCCTATTAACAGGCAGTTTTTCCTTGCCCTTGTCGCCAAGTGCTTGCTCATGGTGGTACTGTTGGGTCTCTGTAATTAATGTTTTAAAGAGTTCGGTCTAGACCTGCTCTATTTGAAAAGTGTCCTGAGATAACTTCTGTTATGAACTGGCGCTATACAAATAAAACAAATGAATTTCTGATAAATGAACATTTGGTCTTTAAGGGAGATGTCTGCTCTTACAGATCTGTTGGTCTTCCACTCAGTCTTTTAAAGGATCCAGGAGAGTCTACCTGATGTTGTTTACCTAGTTTTAAACAGTGCAGTTTGGTAGATGGAGGATGGAGGTGGACTGAGCATTAAATTCAACAGTGTGTCAGGATTGAGAGAAGACATAGTTCTTTTTCCCGAGTGTGTGATAAATAAAGTGTATTGTTGTTGTTGTTAGTATCGGTGAACGCTGTGAGCTCACCTGAAGGATGGTGGACTCCGTTGATGCTGGTCTTGTAGGGTTTGTTCTCTCTGTTGATGACACCATGAGGAGGAAGAGGAGAAGCACTGATCACAGCAGAGGCTGCAAACTGAGCGCTGGCTGAGTCCAGAGTTTTTGAACCAGACTCACCTGCCCTGGTAGACTATAGATGAGACCAGCAGAGACCAGGACAGATTGTTACTCAGAGAAGCAGACCGCACAGACACAATCAATAACCAATCCAAACAGCACAGACACAATCAATCAATAACCAATCCAAAAACACTGTTGCTGCATCATAACTCAGTGTAAGTCAGTTCATTATCTCTAGATATGAATTCATATTAGTGAAATATTGCTATACATTAGTGTAATAATGTTATATAGTGTCATAATGTTGTACGTTAGTGTAATAATGTTATACGTTAGTGTCATAACGTTTTACGTTAGTGTAATGTTATATAGTGTAATAATGTTATACGTCAGTGTAATAATGTTATACGTTATTGTAATGTTATATAGTGTAATAATGTTGTAAATTTGTGTAACAATGTTGTACGTTAGTATAATATTGTTATACGTTAGTGTAATATTAGATATGATCAATAACTAACCTGTGACCTCTGCAGCGCTGTGTGTCTGTATGAAGCAGAGTTGTTGTGCAGTTGTTCCAGCTGTTGTTTCTGCATCTGAACCAGCTGCTGCTGATGACTGTGGTACTGCTCCTCTGTGATGCCCCCTGCTGGCACAGACAAACATTACAACATTATACAGAGTATATAACACTCATATAACTATTAACTATAATATTATACAGAGTATATAATACTCATAACTATTGACTATGTTATTATATAGATTAAATAACATTAATATAACTATTAACTATATTATATATATATTAACTATGAAAATTGTCCTGAGATAACTTCTGTTATGACTTGGCGCTATACAAATTGAATTGAATTGAATTATTATACAGTGTAAATAACACTCATTACTATTAACTATATTATTATACAGAGTATATAACGCTCATAACTATTATAACATATAAAACTATGACAGACATATTTTTGTTGTTTTAGATCCCAGATTCTTATCAGACATCCTGACCCAGGACGGACCATGTAGACCCTGACCCAGGACGGACCCTGCAGACCCTGACCCAGGACGGACCCTGCAGACCCTGACCCAGGACGTTGTGCTACCTCCTAAAAGTAGATTTGCTGTCAGACGTTTTCTGCAGATGGTTGAACGGAAATAAAAAAGGAGCATTTTTGCTGAACTCGCTCTGAAGTCTTGCAGTTTATCCTCCAACAGTGGAGTTTCAACACTCAGGTTTATATAATCTGAGCAGATAAAATACTATTAAAATGTTCCAGGACAACACAGATTATTTACAGGATGTTTGATCGTTTTAATCTAGGACTGGAAATTTAGTGTCTATATTTCCAGGTTTTCCACGGGACCCTGAATGCTCGTGCTTCAACGTCAATCAATCGATCAATCAGGGTGATCAACCTGTGCAGTCTAAGAAAACTCACCTGATCCAGAGTTGGTGTCAGGTGACCGACAGCAGGTGAGTCTTCGGTCCTCCAGAGAGGACCCTGTAGTCCCTCTGCACCCTTCTCTCTGGTCCTGAACCGGTCGGGGTCTGTAGCAGAACCTTCTCAAGGTCTGGATGTTGTTCAGGATTTCAGTCAGGGAGGGGTTCTGCTCCAGTGGTTCTCTGAGGAGGCAGGTCCTAGTCCTGAAGACTGGATGTGCTAAAGAGTCCATCTGCCTTAGTACTGGATCCAGACCTGATGAGGCTCGGTCCAAGATTATCCTGATCAGAGAGACACGTAAATATCAATTATTCAGTAATCAATCCCTGTGTGTGATACGGTAGAGTGTGATACAGGTACGGTGATATACAGGTAGGGTGTGAGACAGGTAGGGTGTGGGTTTACCTGCCCCCCCGTCCTATCCTGCGGCGGCTCAGTCCCGTCCAATGAGGAGGCAGCGTCAGTTCAGCCAGAGAGTGACGGAGACACTGAGGGAGGAGCTGTGGATGATCTCCACCCGCCTGCTCCCTACAAGGCTGCAGAAACAAACACACACAGAGAACATAAATTATTATCTATATATATGTTTGTTTTAATATTCTGAAACCTCAAGTCAATGTGACTTCTATAACCTGCAGCACTAATGAGACACATTCTTATATTATAACATTAATATATAGCTCTAATTTTATATATTCACACATTATATTATATATTCATACATTATATAGTATAAATGACTCTTAAAACCACCCTATACTCCCGTTTTCTGTACAGTTTTCTTTTCTTATTTAGATTTTAAAAGTAGTCTATTTTTGTGTGATTTGTATATTTTTGTGTGATTGTATATTTTATGCACTAATGCACCAAGACAAATTCCTCGTACGTGTAGAAACCTACCTGGCAATAAATCTGATTCTGATTCTAATTCTGATATTTATATATTATATACACATATTATATTATATATACACACATTACATTATTTAATATAAAATATACTCTCTAAAGAGTTCAGACTCACAGACAGATATTGACATCCAGCTTTTCTTCTGAACACAAAGACTCCATCAGGATTATTCTCTTCATCAGGAGAAGACGGAGGAGACTGAAGAGACCAATGACAGTATTGATCAGATATCAAGGATATGACAGTATTGATCAGATGATATCAGACAGACGGATGCTGACCAGCGGTGGTGGCGGACTTTCGTCCTCTCCGGAGCTGTGGAAGTCGTACTGTTTGATGTCAGCCTTGTTGACGGTGAAGGGGCCGGGGGGTCGACCAGGACGTCTCTGTGGAGGATACAATCTGTCCCGTCTAATGTTCTTCTTCTTTGGTCTGATCAGGTCGAAAGGAAGCTCGTCTCTGACGGAGATCGGCTTCTTCTGCATCTGCAACGCAGACAGACGCTGAGAATGAGGAGAGGAGCTAAAAACCACCTTCCTCACATCACAACCGATTTACATTATTGTCTCTCGCTGCGTCCTCCTCTTCTGCATCTCCACTAGCTCTTTATCAACAAACAAACTAGCTCATGGTTTATTTTCAGTCAGTCAGAGAGACGCTCATCTTATTTTACTGTTAAAAACTGAAACTAAGTTAAAGAAAATGTATTAGGAAAACTTCCATCTGCAGAAAATCTTTCTTTGACATAAATACAAAGCCTCAAAGTGATTCTGTTTTTAACTTTTAGGAGAGATGTTTTTGGGTGAAAAAGGTTAATTTGTGTGAAAACAAAAGGTTTTCCTCAGGTGTTCTGTAGTTTAGACTTGGAAACAGGTCAGTAACAGAGGATTTACTGTGGTCTGATTGTCTGACCAACAGAAGCATCAGCAGCTGTTTATTATGCTACAATTAGTGCTTATTAGTTTTTAACCTTCAATATTTAATTCTCTCTAAACTTACAGGCATCAAGTGTTGAAATTGATAAAGCAACAGTTGACTCACTGAACAGATTTACTTGTGTAAAAGTAATTTATGAATAAGACTCAATGGAGACATTCACGAACTTCCTCCCTCTTCTGAGGAATGAAGTGAAAACTATCTTCATCCATACAGACTCAGCTATGTTTAACCCTTCCCCCTCAGAGGGTGAAAGTTGTACGACCATATTGGATCATTATTATGTTTCAATTATTAGGGACCGAGCCAGTTCACTGAACTGGAAGGTCTCTATTGTTTTTCCTATGTTTATTAGGGACCTCGCAAGCGACCGCAGGAGGTCCCTATTGTTTTTGCTTCGTTTATTATTATTATTATTATTTTTCAGAACTTTGAGTGCATTTTTCACCCCCTTAACAATTCTAATATTCGCATTTTATTTGGCACATTTGTCAAGCCTCATTTAAATTGGAGATTCCATGCGTCACATGCAGGTCGGCCAGTAGGAAGGCCACTAGGTGGCGCTATTTGTAGGCCAATTTCGTTACGCTAATAACTCCCGCATAGTTTGTCTCACATTCAAAAACCTTATATCCACGCGTTCGGTGAATGGAGCTGAACCTCCCCATATAGGCCACGCCCACTTCCGCCTAGAATTTTTTTTTTTCTAGAGCGCAAAATGTCCATAAATGTCTGTTCCGGGGAATCTCCTACACACTTTGTCCAATTCGCACGAAATTTTGCACGTAGCATCTGTGGACCGTCCTGACAACAAAAGTAATTTGAACATTTTTGATATTTTAAAAAATAAGGAAGTTATAAAATTAGCACTTCCTGTTGATTTTTCGTCAAAAAAGGAAGTGGGGTATTTCTCCACATTGGTACGTCCGATTTACATCAACCTTGGGTCCATAGTTCCCCATGTCTTCCTTAAGCATTGTGCACAATTTCAGGTCATCACCACAAGGTGGCGCTCTTTAAAATGAAGGAGTTTATAGCTCTACAACGGTATGCGTGATTAAGATGAAACTTGGTACGCTGCTTCCCCATGGCTCCCTGAGGCTCACTTAAAAAGGACAAAAAAAATACGCCACTAGGTGGTGCTCTTTTGGCATGATAAATCACTCGTAATAGTTATGAATATGAAATTCACAGGGCACGTGTAGAGTGGTGCCTGAAGCTCACATACCAAAAATCCTGTTTGTCCTGCTTGTAGCGCCCCCTACAGGATAAAAATACATCAGCCCCGGCGCCACGTTTCACCGACATGTACGAAACTCGGTAGGCATGTATAATGTGCCGGGGCGTACAAAAAAGCCTCTTGGACCCATACCTCAAATCCCACAGGAAGTCGGCTATTTTCATTTAAAATTTGCACTTTTGGCGGCCATTTTGTGGTCATTTTGACCTTTTGGGCTTCTTTGTGAACTAACTGATCCTAGGGAATTTATCGGATCTGCTTCAAAATTGGTCAGTACAGTCACAACATGGTGCTGAATGAACGCATTTCATTTTGTGACTGTACGTTGAAGGGCGCGTCCGTGGCGTGCCCTCAAAGTTGGCCATTTAGAACAAATGTCACTGTGATGTCATTTTTGCATTTCAGGGCTTCTATTTGAATGATCCCCTCCTACAGGTCCATCGGATCTTCTTCAAAATTGGGCAGTCCAGTCACAACATGGGGCTGAATGAACACATTATATTTGGTGACTGTACGTTAAAGGGCGTGTCCGTGGCGTGGCCTCAAATTTGGCCATTTAGAACAAATGTCACACTGTGATGTCATTTTGGCCTTTCAGGGCTTCTATATGAATGATCTCCTCCTACACGTTCTAACGGATCTTCTTCAAAATTGGGCAGTACAGTCACAACGTGGTGCTGAATGAAAGCAATATATTTTGTGACTGTACGTTGAAGGGCGTGTCCGTGGCGTGCCCTCAAAGTTGGCCATTTAGAACAAATGTCACACTGTGATGTCATTTTGGCCTTTCAGGGCTTCTATTTGAATGATTTCCTCTGACACGTTCTAACAGATCTTCTTCAAAATTGGGCAGTACAGTCACAACATGGTGCTGAATGAACGCATTTCATTTTTTGACTGTACGTTGAAGGGCGTGTCCGTGGCCTGCCGTCAAAGTTGGCCATTTTGAAGCCCGTGGTCCTGTATTTGAACAAACAAACTCCATGAGACATTATCAGATCTGCTTCAAAACTTGACAGTACTCTTGAATAATCTTGCTGATTACAAGTTGTGCTATTTATGACTACGTTGAAGGGCCTGTCCCTGGTGTCTTGTCAAAGTTGCACATTTTGAATTCTGTGGTCTTTTTTTTCAGTGATGAAACACAAACACCCCTCCGCTCCCACTAGCCACATCTACAAACCATATTTCCTAGGGAGTATTGTTCGTGGAGCATAGTGTGAAACCGCTGGAAGTCACTTATTAAATTGCGAGATAAATAGGGGACTTATCAAATCGACTTCAAAATTGGGCAGTCTTATAAAAACAAAGTGTACATGAAGAATTGAGCTATTTGTGGCTGTACGTCAAACTGCGTGCCACTGACCCCTTGTCAAATTCTGATGATTTTCCATTAAGCGGTACTCGTAACTTCAGTGTGCAATGTCCAATTTCCAATAAACTTCATATATTCTGTAACAGTCTCGCCCTGAACACGTCCTCATAACATCAGCCTACGTATTACAGTCCCGCCCTGAACTTGTCTACGTGACAAGATTCAGATAAAGTGAAAGCACAGCATACTGGCACCAGGAAGGAAGCGCTGCGTGGCGATATGGAGCTGATTTGAAGCAGATTTACGTGACGCATTCGCGTTGCACTCCGCGCTTGTTACGACGGCACGTGATGTGGCCTCGGCGCACCCCGAGCGCACGTGACGCCGCCGCAGCACGCCCCAACGAGCGCCGGGTGCGAGGTCCCGCCCAACGCTGCTTGCAGCTTTAATTATTATTATTTTTCAGAACATTGAGCGCATTTTTCACCCCCTTACCAATTATAATATTCGCATTTTATTTGGCACATTTGTCAAGCTTCTCTAAACTCGGAGATTCTATGCAGATCAGCCACTAGGTAGGCCACTAGGTGGCGCTATTTAAAAAGATCTTGAAAGGCTAATAACTCCCGCATAGTTTGTCTCACATTCAAAAACCTTATATCCACGCGTTCGGTGAATGGAGCTGAACCTCCCCATATAGGCCACGCCCACTTCCGTCTAGATTTTTTTTTTTCTAGAGCGCAAAATGTCCATAAATGACTTTTTGGTGTTCATCCTACACACTTTGTCCGATTCGCACGAAATTTTGCACGTAGCATCTGTGGACCGCCCTGACAACAAAAGTAATTTGAAGAATTTTGATATTTTAAAAAATAAGCGTGTTATAAAATTAGCACTTCCTGTTGATTTTTCGTCAAAAAAGGAAGTGGGGTATTTCTCCACATTTGTATGTCCGATCGACACCATGCTTGGGTACATAGTTCCCCATGTCTTCCTTAGGCATCGTGCACAATTTCAGGTCATCACCACAAGGTGGCGCTCTTTCAAATGAAGGAGTTTATATCTCTACAACGGTATGTGTGATTAAGATGAAACTTGGTACGCTGCTTCCCCATGGCTCCCTGAGGCTCCCCTAAAAAGGAAAAAAATCACGCCACTAGGTGGCACTCTGGTGGCAGGGTAAATCACTGTGCACACACCATAATAGTTATGAATATGAAATTCACTGGGCACGTGTAGAGTGGTGCCTGAAGCTCACATATCAAAAATCGGGTTTGTCGTGCTTGTAGCGCCCCCTATAGGATAAAAAAACATCAGCCCCGGCGCCACGTTTCATCGATATGTACGAAACTCAATAGGCATGTATAATGTGCCGGGGCGTACAAAAAAGCCTCTTGGACACATACCTCAAATCCCACAGGAAGTCGGCTATTTTCATTTAAAATTTGCACTTTTGGCAGCCATTTTGTGGTCATTTTGACCTTTTGGGCTTCTTTGTGAACTAACTGATCCTAGGGAATTTATCGGATCTGCTTCAAAATTGGTCAGTACAGTCAAGACATGGTGCTGAATGAACGCATTATATTTGGTGACTGTACGTTGAAGGGCGTGTCCGTGGCGTGCCCTCAAAGTTGGCCATTTAGAACTAATGTCACATTGTGATGTCATTTTTGCATTTCAGGGCTTCTATTTGAATGATGCCCTCCTACAGCTTCTATCGGATCTTCTTCAAAATTGAACAGTCCAGTCACAACATGGTGCTGAATGAACGCATTATATTTTGTGACTGTACGGTGAAGGGCGTGTCCGTGGCGTGCCCTCAAAGTTGGCCATTTAGAACAAATGTCACACTGTGATGTCATTTTGGCCTTTCAGGGCTTCTATTTGAATGATTTCCTCTGACACGTTCTAACGGATCTTCTTCAAAATTGGGCAGTACACTCACAATATGGTGCTGAATGAACGCATTTCATTTTGTGACTGTACGTTGAAGGGCGTGTCCGTGGCCTGCCGTCAAAGTTGGCCATTTTGAAGCCCGTGGTCCTGTATTTGAACAAACAAACTCCTTGAGAATTGATCACATCTGCTTCAAAACTTGACAGTACTCTTGAATAATTTTGCGGATTACAAGTTGTGCTATTTATGACTGTACGTTGAAGGACGTGTCCCAAGTGTCTCGTCAAAGTTGGACATTTTGAATTCTGTGGTCTTTTTTTTCAAAGTGATGAAACACAAACACCCCTCCACTCCCACTAGCCACATCTACAAACCATATTTTCTAGGGAGTATTGTTCGTGGAGCATAGTGTGAAACCGCTGGAAGTCACTTGTTAAATTGCAAGATAAATAGGGGACTTATCAAATCGACTTCAAAATTGGACAGTCATATAGAAACAAAGTGTACATGAAGAATTGAGCTATTTGTGACTGTACGTCAAACTGCGTGCCACTGACCCCTTGTCGAATTCAGATGATTTTCCATTAAGCGGTACTCATAACTTCAGTGTGCAATGTCCAATTTCCAATAAACTTCATATATTCTGTAACAGTCTCGCCCTGAACACGTCCTCATAACATCAACCTACGTATTTCAGTCCCGCCATGAACTTGTCTACGTTACAAGAATCAGATACAGTGAAACCACAGCATACTGGCCACAGGAAGGAAGCGCTGCGTGGCGATTTGGAGCTGATTTGGAGACGATTTACGTGACGTATTCGCGTTGCGGTCCGCGCTTGTTACGACGGCACGTGACGTGGCCTTGGCGCACCCCGACCGCACGTGACGCGTTTGCGGCGCGCCCCGACGAGCGCCGGGTGCGAGGTCCCGCCCAACGCTGCTTGCAGCTTTAATTTATATTTATTGTGCTTTCTAATTTTCAATGCAATCAGTCTTTATATGACACTGCATGTTTGAAGGAGACAGACAGACAGTACCTTGATCTTGTCAGTTTTGTGTCTGTTGCCGTTGTTCAGAGTAACTGGAGTGCTGTACACTGGTTTCTCCACCAGAGGGAGTGATACCTCTCTGAGAGTGTCTCCACTGAAATCTCCCATCTGATACCTGAACACACATTATCAATACCATCATCTCATACCTGATCACACACATATTATCAATACCATCATCTCATACCTGATCACACATATATTATCAATACACTGCTCTGATACCTGATCACACACATATTATCAGTACCATCATCTCATACCTGATCACAAACACATTATCAATACCATCATCTCATACCTGATCACAAACATATTATCAATACCATCATCTCATACCTGATCACACACACATTATCAATACACTGCTCTGATACCTGATCACAAACATATTATCAATACCATCATCTCATACCTGATCACACACACATTACCAATACAGTGTATGTGTAAACTGTGTTCTTACTGTTTCATAAAGTTCACTGAATTATTTGTGAGTAAACTTTATATCCGAGTATTATAATGGTGGGAACTGTTGGGTCTGTAAATAATGTTATAAGGAGTTCGGTGTAAACCTGCTCTATAAGAGATAAAGTCTGTTATGAATCGGTGATTTACAAATAAAACTGAATTATAATGTACAACTGTTCAAACTGGACTACATTTAGTTAAAAGTTTATATACTGAAGATTATAACTTTTATGTAAACATAAGTAAAATGTTCTACAAGGTGATTAAAAAGACCATACACGTTTGTCTCACATCCAGATCCGACAACTGATCATAGTGATTGATGAACCTGCTCACCTCCTCTCCACCACCTCCAAAGTGAGGTGGAGCAGCTCTCTCTTGGACTTTTCTCTCCTTTTGATCATCTCCAGGATGGTGACGGTCCGACTGAACTCTCGCCTCAGTCTCAGCATCTTCTCGTACGACGCCTCGTCGTTCTTACGGTTCTGAGACAAACATCATTCATCAATAATCAATCAATCAATCAATTAATCAATCAATCAATCAGTGTCATCTTTATTTCAACGAAACAGTCCTAAACCCACACAAGTTGTGTTTTTATGGCCGAGACTGCTGAGGGAACTCAACAGAGACGGGGAGAAAGAGACAGGAGGAAGTGGGGCAGACTGATGGGAGAGAGAGAGAGAGACAGACAGACCACAGTGTGAGAGAGAGACAGACAGACCAGATTGAGAGAGAGACAGACAGACCAGTGGGAGAGAGAGAGACAGACAGACCAGAGTGTGAGAGAGAGACAGAGAGAGGACAAAACCCAGCAGGATGAACTGGCGATCCAAGATGGAAATACTTGGATTAATCACTTTAGTGAATTATACAGTAATATTACAAAAAATTATGATCAGTACAAGATATTCACGAAATGGAAAACTCTGGAGGCGGTGATAAAAAACAACCAAAACCCTCTAGATTACCCAGTAACAGAACAAGAATTAACAGAAGTCATCCAGTCCCTGAATGGAAAAAAAGGCTTGTAGTATTGATGGAATCCTCAACGAAATGATCAAATACTCAGACCATGAAATCAGACTGGCTATACTAAAACTATTCAATACTATTCTGTCAACTGGAACTTTTCCAGACATCTGGAACAAAGGTTTAATAACCCCAATACATAAATCAAGAAATAAATATGATCCAAATAACTAGAGGAATATGTGTCTCCAGTAACCTGGGAAAAATATTCTGCAACATCATTAATAAACGACTTGTCAACTTTCTCGATGACCACAATATTCTGCATAAATGTGAAATTGGTTTCTTGCCAAATTGGCGAACAATGGACCATATATTTACCCTCCAGACTTTAATTGATCAAGAATTAAGATTTTAGAAAATTCAATTCAATTCAATTCAATTCTATTTGTATAGCACCAATTCATAACAGAAGTTATCTCAGGACACTTTTCAAATAGAGCATGAGCAAGCACTTGGCAACAAGGGCAAGGAAAAATTGCCTGTTAAAAGGCAGAAACCTAGGACAGATCCTTCGGCTCTAGGTGGGTGGTCGTCTGTCTCGACCAGTTGGGGTGAGAGAGAGAGAGAGAGAGAGAGAGAGAGAGAGAGAGAGAGAGAGAGAGAGAGAGAGACAGACACAGACAGACAGACAGGTGCACAGCAACAACAGTATTGGCAATGGCAATCTAGCAGGACCATGGCAGGAGGCTCCACCAGGATCAATAAGAACCTGCGAGACGAGAAAGCACAAGAACTCCGGGGAAGAAGTGAAGTTAGTAACATGCATTAATGGAACATGAATGAGTGCAGAAAGAGAGAGGAAGAGAGGAGCTCAGTGCACCATGGGAAATCCCCCGATAGTCTAGACCTATAGCAGCATAACTAAGGGATGGTTCAGGACTCACCTGATCCAGCCCTAACTATAAGCTTTATCAAAGAGGAATGTCTTAAGCCTACTCTTGAATGTGGATGCAGATGACTTAGTGTTGCTTTCACCTGGAGTTGTTCCGATTCCGATACCAGTATTGGGAATGCCTCCGATACTGCCGAAAATGCTGGCATCGGTATCGGCGAGCAGTGGAGTCCAGGCACCGATCCGATACCCCATAATTTATTAGAAATAGGAATCTATTTACTGGTTAGATCCGTTAGCTCTGACACAGTTCTTCTTCACAGCTCTCAAAACAGTTGTGCTGTGCTGCCATCGGCAGCTGCTGTTTTAGAGGGGCGAAGAAGAATTGATCACCTGACACCTGTCAAAAGGAGCTAACATTAGAGCATCATGTCGGCGGTTTGGCAGTACTTTAAAGTGGATGTTCCCACCAGTAAGACGGCGACATGCAACATATGCAAAGAAGCAATTTCGAGGGGTGGCACGAGTGTTGCAAATTCCAACACCAGCAACTTAATCAAACATTTGAAGACGCGATAATCATATCACAGCAGTGGCGGACTGGCCATCGGGAGCACCGGGACATTTACCGGAGGCCAGTCCGCCGAACTGGCCCGCTTGGCGATTGCCAATGGTCGGGACCAAAGGCTCGGTTCGGGTCACGCTTGATTTTTAAATAAACAATTCATCGTGCGGCTCATTAGGGTATCTGCCTCGCTGAAGCTCACACAGACAGAGCAGCAACGTTGGGCACAAACACACTCCCCCCTCTCTTTTTCTGAGGCTCTCTGTCACAGCACTGCAGGCAGACGAAAGGTGGAGCAGAGAGGGAGAGGCTAAAAGCTAAAAGCACTGGCCACAGATGCAGCAAAGTGCTGTAAAATAACTGACATGTTTGTCAGTAAGGGAGCAGGTAAGACATTAAACACTAGTGGAGACAACAGACGCACAACCATAGCCTATCCAGCACGACTAGCTTAATGAGGAGGTTAGTTCCACTTTGTGGAAGCTGATGGGGCTAAAACTGACTTAATAAAACAAATGTTTTAAAGTTGTAACAAAGGATTTTGCAAATTTCTTTCTGTGTGTTTGAAGTTTCCTTGTTTAATGTAACAGAGAATAAACCTACACATCTGCATATTTATTTAATCTACTACTACACTATTAAATGTGCCGCCTGCACATTAAAAGTGTAGTAGTAAATTAAATAGAATAGAAATTATGTGATTTGAGTACAGGTTATTGCAGCACAACAGAAACATTTATTTTGTAGGGGAAAGAAACAGAAAAGGCTGTGTGTGGGCGCATGTGGAGCCTTTGCTCTATTATTTTACACTCTTACATCAGTAGGTGCCCAACCTAACTCACTCTTGGTGTTTTGCGTTAATCGGGTGGTGGTGGCGGCCTGGGATGGTATCAAATTCCCGGCCTGAATTATTGTCCCAGTCCGCCCTTTTATCACGGCGTAGTATGATTTTTTTCTTTTTTTTTTAAAACATACTGGTATCGGTATCGGCCGATACCCACAGCACGAGTATCAGAATCGGTATCGGGAGGGAAAAAATTGTATCGGAACATCTCTACTTTCACCTACTAAAGAAGGTTTGCAGCAGCACCTTAATCTCCTGCAGAGATTTTGTCAGACCTGGGCCCTGACAGTAAACACAGCAATGACTAAGATAATGATCTTTCAGAAACAATTCAGAAATCAGGTTACACACAATTTCTATTTAGACACCACTAAATTACAACATACAAAAAAACTACACTTACCTTGGCCTCAACATTACATACACAGGAAACCTCAACATGACTGTGAAAGATCTGAGGGACAAAGCAAGGAGAGCTTTCTATGCAATAAAGAGAAACATTAAAATCTATATTCCAATCGAAATCTGGCTTAAAATTTTCCACTATGTACTAGAACCAATAATTCTATAAGGCAGCGAAATTTGGGAACCAAAACTAAATAATGAATTTGACAAATGAAACAAAACAATCATAGAATCTTTCCACAGCGAGTTCTGTAAGAGCATCCTGCAGGTGCAGAAAAACACCAAATAATCTGTGCAGAGCAGAGCTCGGCCAATACCCCCTCCTACTAAAAATACAGAAAAGATCAATTACATTTTGCAAAGACTTAAAATCAGTTAACACCCAGACATACCATCACAAAGCCCTAACATACCAGGAGCTGAAACCAGAGAAGAGTCCCCTCAGCCAGCTGGTCCTGAGGCTCTCTGCAGTAACATGTCCCCAACAGCCTCAGGACAGCAACAACAACTCAATCAGACCAAACCAAATTATCAACAAGCAAAAAGAAAATATATTGAATACTGGAAAGAAATGACCAAAACACAAAGTAAATTACACTGGCAAATTACCTGAGAGCACAATAAAATGTCTTAAACTATGAAAAATGTTGACAACATACAGGCTGAGTGAACACAGCCTGGCCATAGAAACGGGTCGCCACAGACAGAACTGGCTACCAGAAGAGGAGAGACTCTGCTCCCAGTGTGACAGAGGACAGGTAGAGACAGAGCTGCACTTTCTAACCTCATGCCCTAAATTCAAAACATTAAGAGAGAAACAATTTGCTAACATTTCCCAAATATACCCTGAATTCAAATTTATATACCAGACACACAGAAACTCCCCTATTTACTGGGAGAAATGCCCAAAAGTCAAATTATTGCAGCGAAATATGTCTCCTCATGCCACGAACTGAGGACAACCAGTGGAAACTTTAATATATATATACATTTTACACACGCTTACTATTTTATTTATTTATTTTAATTTTTAATATATTATTTTCATTTTCTAACTTTCTTTCGTTTTTTTTCCTTTCTTTCTTTCTTTGTTATTACTGTTATATTGACAACACACTACACGTTTTAACTGTAGCCTGTTACTTTACTACTGTTTTAATGACATTTTTAGTTGACACAAACTGATTGATTCATTCATTGTAATTAATTACTTATTGACTGAGATTGATTGATTGCGACTGTGATTGTGATTGAGTCATAGTTAGTTTTACCAACAGTATAGATTATAATTAATTTACTGTAAATATTGTTTTCCTTTATTGTTACTATTATTATTTTTAATTCCAAACGCTTGCTTTGGCAATATGTACAGTGTTACGTCATGCCAATAAAGCCATTTGAATTGAATTGAAAAATTGAATTGAATTGAATTGAGAGAGAGACAGACCAGAGTGAGAGAGAGACAGTTGGATTGTGAAGAAAGACAGGCACATCGTCTGCATACAGAGTGATTCAGTATTGGTTCTCAGCTGCTTTGAGGAACTTGAGTTTATTACTTTCAGGTTTTATCAGTGTGGAGAATATCTGAAATAGTAATTATTAATAGTCTGTAGTTTATTAATTAGTTTAATTAGATCAAATTTATTAGCAGTTGTTTTTATTTTCTTCAAATCAAACCTGCAGAAAATATAAATGAACATCAAACTGAATGAATAAAATATTAATAATTATAGGGTTAGATTGTTAATTTATGAATGAAGACGGACCTTCCTGGTCTGCATCTTCTCGGTCCTCCGTCTGAAGGCCACGTAGGCGTCGCTGTTGGTGGATCCGTCTCTTTTCTCCTGTTTGATGTGAGGAATCAGCGATGGACCTAGACAGTTCTTCCTCTTCCTCACCCAGTAATCATACACAGACTTCAGCAGGTAGTCATCCTCATTCAGCAGCAGCTTCGCCTCTGACAGAGACACCACCTGAGGACAGAACCAGAACCACAGACACCAGCTGAGGACAGAACCAGAACCACAGACACCAGCTGAGAGCAAGATAGTGTGCGTGTGTGCAGTGTTACCTGGTGTGTGCTGGCCTTTTCCAATCGGTCCACCATGATCTCAAACTGCAGAGGTTTGATCTCCATCTTTCTGTTCAGTCTGTTGAGCAGCGTCTCGTCCTCTGAGTCCATGTCGTAGTCTGGCTGCTCCAGGTCCAGACCCAGAGCTGCAGGACCACAAACAGAGTGAACACAGGTAGACCGCACATGTAGACAGCACAGGTAGACATCAGGTCAAACATACAGTAATAACTGGAGACTGTACACAAGTCTGAGGACCAGTCTGAGGACCAGTCTGAGGACCAGTCAGAGGACCAGTTTGAGGACCAGTCAGAGGACCAGTTTGAGGACCAGTACGCAGACCAGCATGAGGACCAGTATGTGGACCAGCATGAGGACCAGTCTGAGGACCAGTATTAGGA
>NW_026136706.1:331343-413843 GCF_905237075.1 Dicentrarchus labrax | reverse complement strand
TGCAAGGTGGTCATCAGTCATTGTTGATCTGTACTTGGACTTGATGATTTTCATGTGCGAGAAAGCAGACTCGCACAAATAAGTTGATCCAAAAAGAGCTGTCAGGTAGGTAACATCAATACTTGCACAAAATTGATAACACATATAGTTGGCTACAGGCTCGATGGATACAAAATCAGTAAAACGCCTCTCAAACTCTGACGAGATGCTCTGAACATGCTCCTCATAATGTGCACTGTCAAGCTGTGTCACACCTTTACCTTGACGTTGTAGTTCTGCTTGAAGTTGCTACTACATCTTTACACACTGTAATATACACACTGTAATATACATTATAGTTTGATCTGATATATTGATTGGTATTGATCAGATATATTGATATTGATCTGATATATTGATTGGTATTGATCTGATATATTGATTGGTATTGATCTGATATATTGATATTCATGACACACGTCTGTGACGTGCTACGGTAAGCGTACTGACTCATTTCCGGTTTACTTCCTGCTCTGTGTACACTGTTTGGTGCTGTAGCTCTGTCAGTGAACGCTAAATATACATTAGTTTTACTCGTTACAGCGGTTATTCTCCCGCTTAACATTTAAACGTAGACTAGTTCTACCTAAGCACTCGGGGTTACTCCTTCTTTTAGCGACTTTTCACTACTTTCAAAGTTTTTTCATATACGCTAGTTTCATTAGCATTAGCAGTTAGCTATGGCTTCTCCCTCTCCCTCTCCTCTGTCCTGCTCAGTGTGTCAGATGTTCAGTTATTCCTCTGCCTCCTTTAATGATAATGGTACCTGTATTAAATGTAGTTTATTTACTGCGCTGGAGGCGAGGCTTAGTGAGTTAGAGGAACGGCACCGCACCACAGAGATATCTTTAGCCGCTATAGTTAGCCAGCCCCCAGTAGCCGGTGCGGTCCAACCGAAGGTAGCTTCTGTTAGCTCTGTAGATCCTCCGGTAGTTCCTCCGGTAGATCCCCCGGTAGTTCCCGAGCAGCCGGGAAGACAGGGAGGCTGGGTGACTGAGCGAAGGAAGACTAAAACGCCGAAGCCCACAGGTCACCACCAACCCATTCACGTCTCTAATACATTTTCCCCACTCAGCGACACACCCGCTGAGGAACCAACTCTGATTATTGGCAGCTCCATAGTCAGAAACGTGAAGTTAGCGAAGCCAGCGGCCATAGTTAAATGTATCCCTGGGGCCAGAGCGGGCGACACTGAATCAAATTTAAAACTGCTGGCTAAAGATAAACGTAAATACATTAAGATTGTTATCCACGTCGGCGGTAATGACACCCGTTTACGCCAATCGGAGGTCACTAAGATTAATGTGGAGTCGGTGTGTAATTATGCTAAGACAATGTCGGACTCTGTAGTTTTCTCTGGACCCCTGCCCAATGTGACCAGTGATGACATGTATAGCCGCATGTCGTCATTCCACCGCTGGCTGTCGAGGTGGTGTCCAGAAAACGATGTGGGCTTCATTGATAACTGGAAGCCTTTTTGGGGAAAACCTGGTCTGATTAGGAGAGACGGCATCCATCCCACTTTGGATGGAGCGGCTCTCTTATCTAGAAATATGGCGAAGTTTATCTCTAAAACCTGACAGTCCAGAGTTAGGACCAGGAAGCAGAGCTGCTGTCTTACACACTTCTCTGCGCTTTCTTTAGAACAGTCAATTCAATTCAATTCAATTCAATTCAATTTTATTTGTATAGCGCCAATTCATAACAGAAGTTATCTCAGGACACTTTTCAAATAGAGCAGGTCTAGACCGAACTCTTTAACATTAATTACAGAGACCCAACAGTACCACCATGAGCAAGCACTTGGCGACAAGGGCAAGGAAAAACTGCCTGTTAAAAGGCAGAAACCTAGGACAGATCCTCCGGCTCTAGGTGGGTGGTCGTCTGTCTCGACCAGTTGGGGTGAGAGAGAGAGAGAGAGAGAGAGAGAGAGAGAGAGAGCGACAGACAGACAGACAGGTGCACAGCAACAACAGTATTGGCAATGGCAGTCAAGCAGGACCATGGCAGGAGGCTCCACCAGGATCCATGAGAACCTGCGAGACGAGAAAGCACAAGAACTCCGGGGAAGAAGTGGAGTTAGTAACATGCATTAAAGGGACATGAATGAGTGCAGAAAGAGAGAGGAAGAGAGTAGCTCAGTGCACCATGGGAAATCCCCCGATAGTCTAGGCCTATAGCAGCATAACTAAGGGATGGTTCAGGACTCACCTGATCCAGCCCTAACTATAAGCTTTATCAAAGAGGAATGTCTTAAGCCTACTCTTGAATGTGGTGAGGGTGTCTGCCTCCCGAACCACAACTGGAAGCTGGTTCCACAGGAGAGGAGCTTGGTAACTGAAGGCTCTGGCTCCTGTTCTACTTTTAGAGACTATAGGAACCACAAGTAGCCCAGCATTCAGAGAACGTAGTGTTCTAGTGGGGTAATAGGGTACTATGAGCTCTTTAAGATATGAAGGGGCCTGACCATGAAGAGCTTTATAGGTGAGGAGGAGGATTTTAAATTCAATTCTACATTTTATAGGGAGCCAATGCAGAGTAGCTAGTACAGGAGAGATGTGATCTCTTTTTCTAGTTCCTGACAGTACTCGTGCTGCAGCGTTCTGAATTAATTGGAGCGTTTTAATGGACTTATTGGGGCAACCTGATAATAAAGAGTTGCAGTAATCCAGCCTTGAAGTAACAAATGCATGGATTAGTTTTTCTGCATCTGTCTGTGATAGTATGTGTCTAATTTTTCTAATATTACGTAAATGAAAGAAGGCAGTCCTAGAGGTCTGCTTTATGTGGGAGTTAAATGACAAATCCTGATCAAAGATAACTCCAAGATTCCTGACAGTGGTGCTAGAGGCCAAGTTAATGCCATCTAGAGTGACTATATCTTTAGACAATGAGTCTCTAAGGTTTTTGGGGCCAAGAACAAGAATTTCGTTTTTTTCTGAGTTTAACATCAGAAAATTGCAGGTCATCCAGGATTTTATGTCCTTAAGACATGTTTGTAATTTAGATAATTGATTAATTTCATTGGGTTTGATTGATAGATATAACTGCGTATCATCTGCATAACAGTGAAAGTTAATGGAGTGATTCCTAATAATGTTGCCTAAAGGGAGCATATATAAAGTAAATAGTATTGGTCCAAGTACAGAACCTTGTGGAACTCCATGACTAACTTTAGTATTTATGGAGGATTCATCGTTAACATGTACAAACTGAGAACGATCTGATAAGTATGACTTAAACCAGGTTAGGGCAGTTCCTTTAATGCCAATTTGATGCTCAAGTCTCTGTAAAAGAATATCATGGTCAATGGTGTCAAATGCAGCACTAAGATCTAATAATACAAGTACAGAGACAAGTCCATTGTCAGAAGCAGTCAGAAGGTCATTATTAACTTTAACCAGAGCTGTCTCTGTGCTATGATGAACTCTAAATCCTGACTGAAAATCCTCAAATAAACTATTGTTATGTAGAAAGTCACACAACTCTTTGGCGACTACTTTCTCCAGAATCTTAGAGAGGAACGGGAGGTTAGAAATCGGTCTATAGTTGGCTAAAACCCCTGGGTCAAGAGTGGACTTTTTAAGAAGGGGTTTAATTACAGCTACTTTAAAGGACTGTGGTACATATCCTGATAATAAAGAAAGATTAATCATATCCAGTAAAGAAGTGCCAATTAAGGGAACAACTTCTTTAAGCAGCCTAGTTGGGATCGGGTCTAACAGACAGGTTGATGGCTTCGATGAAGAAATGATTGAAGTTAACTCATGAAGATCGATAGCAGAAAAACATTCTAAATATATATCTAAGTTTACATTGACAGAAGTCCCTGAACTTGGAGAGCCACTGATAACTGTTGATGGCAGTTGGTGATTAATTTTTTCTCTAATAGTAATAATTTTATTGCTACAGGCTCACTACGATCAACATTAGACTCTATCGCTCCTATAAAAAGGAAATTATTAAAACATAGGAGACTAGCACCTTGGTATAACCACCAAACCCGCCAGTTAAAACAAATAGCTAGGAAATCTGAAAGGAAATGGCGCTCTTCCAAATTATCAGTATATCGCTCAAATTGGCAAGATAATCTTAAAATTTATAGAAAGGCCCTCCATAATGCCAGAGGAGCCTATTACTCAGCACTAATAGAAGAAAATAAGAATAACCCTAGGTTCCTCTTCAGCACTGTAGCCAGGCTGACAGAGAGTCACAGCTCTATTGAGCCACATATCCCCATAAACTTAAGTAGCAATGACTTCATGAGCTTCTTCTATAATAAAATTATTACTATTAGAGAAAAAATTAATCACCAACTGCCATCAACAGTTATCAGTGGCTCTCCAAGTTCAGGGACTTCTGTCAATGTAAACTTAGACATATATTTAGACTGTTTTTCTACTATCGATCTTCATCAGTTAACTTCAATCATTTTTTCATCGAAGCCATCAACCTGTCTGTTAGACCCGATCCCAACTAGGCTGCTTAAAGAAGTTGTTCCCTTAATTGGCACTTCTTTACTGGATATGATTAATCTTTCTTTATTATCAGGATATGTACCACAGTCCTTTAAAGTAGCTGTAATTAAACCCCTTCTTAAAAAGTCCACTCTTGACCCAGGGGTTTTAGCCAACTATAGACCGATTTCTAACCTCCCCTTCCTCTCTAAGATTCTGGAGAAAGTAGTTGCCAAAGAGTTGTGTGAATTTCTACATAACAATAGTTTATTTAAGGATTTTCAGTCAGGATTTAGAGTTCATCATAGCACAGAGACAGCTCTGGTTAAAGTTAATAATGACCTTCTGACTGCTTCTGACAATGGACTTGTCTCTGTACTTTTGACACCATTTGACACCATTGACCATAACATTCTTTTACAGAGACTTGAGCATCAAATTGGCATTAAAGGAACCACACTAAGATGGTTTAAGTCATATTTATCAGATCGCTCGCAGTTTGTACATGTTAACGATGAATCTTCAATAAATACTACAGTTAGTCATGGAGTTCCACAAGGTTCTGTACTTGGACCAATACTATTTACTTTATATATGCTCCCTTTAGGCAACATTATTAGGAATCACTCCATTAACTTTCACTGTTATGCAGATGATACACAGTTATATCTATCAATCAAGCCCAATGAAATTAATCAATTATCTAAATTACAAACATGTCTTAATTACATAAAATCCTGGATGACCTGCAATTTTCTGATGTTAAACTCAGAAAAAAATGAAATTCTTGTTCTTGGCCCCAAAAACCTTAGAGACTCACTGTCTAAAGATATAGTTACTCTAGATGGCATTACCTTGGCCTCTAGCACCACTGTCAGGAATCTTGGAGTTATCTTTGATCAGGATTTGTCATTTAACTCCCACATAAAGCAGACCTCTAGGACTGCCTTCTTTCATTTACGTAATAATAGAAAAATTAGACACATCCTATCACAGACAGATGCAGAAAAACTAATCCATGCATTTGTTACTTCAAGGCTGGATTACTGCAACTCTTTATTATCAGGTTGCCTCAATAAGTCCATTAAAACGCTCCAATTAATTCAGAACGCTGCAGCACGAGTACTGACAGGAACTAGAAAAAGAGATCACATATCTCCTGTACTAGCTTCTCTGCATTGGCTCCCTGTAAAATGTAGAATAGAATTTAAAATCCTCCTCCTCACCTATAAAGCTCTTCATGGTCAGGCCCCTTCATATCTTAAAGAGCTCATAGTACCCTATTACCCCTCTAGATCACTACGTTCTCTGTAAGCTGGGCTACTTGTGGTTCCTATAGTCTCTAAAAGTAGAACAGGAGCCAGAGCCTTCAGTTACCAAGCTCCTCTCTTGTGGAACCAGCTTCCATTTGTGGTTCGGGAGGCAGACACCCTCACCACATTCAAGAGTAGGCTTAACCCCAACTGGTTGAGACAGACGACCACCCACCTAGAGCCGGAGGATCTGTCCTAGGTTCCTGCCTTTTAACAGGCAGTTTTTCCTTGCCCTTGTCGCCAAGTGCTTGCTCATGGTGGTATGTTGGGTCTCTGTAATTAATGTTTTAAAGAGTTCGGTCTAGACCTGCTCTATTTGAAAAGTGTCCTGAGATAACTTCTGTTATGAATTGGCGCTATACAAATAAATTGAATTGAATTGAATTGAATTGAATTGAATACTGATCTGATATATTGATTGGCATTGATCCTCACCTTCCACCTGCGGCCCCTGCAGGTGTTGGAAGAACACAGACTCTCTGATGTAGCTCTGGTATCACCTGGTTCACGAACCTGTACACAAAGCGGTTTCTGTGGACGCAGTCGAACAGGTCGCAGGTGCGGTTCTCCGCCACTGCTGCTCCAGTGCCCCGCGGCACCAGCAGTGCCAGGTTGCAGCGCGGGTCCTCACAGCACGCACGCTCACAGAGAAGTACTGAAGACACGCCTCTCGGCGGCATGATGTCACTCAGGTGTGGCGACACCAGGACGGAAATACTGTCAATAATCAATCAGTAATAATAATAATAATATATAATAAAGGTTGAATTGATCTGTGATTGATAAAGAAATTTGAATTGATATTATTATTAGTGTTGATGAGATCTGAATATTATTTATTGATGAGTAACAAATAAAAACACCTTTACTGTCGTCATTGATTGATTCATAGTTCGATCTTCAATTGATTTATTGACTTTATTTCATTTGATCAGTCTTTGTTCACAGGACCTGATCAGATAGTAAAACGTGATTGAATCAACATTGACATATTGTCAGGCTGAAGATTGTAATCAACATTGATGTCAGATATTGAAATATACATTGAAAGTGCTCACTATGATCAACATTTAAAGGAGACATATTATGCCCCTTTTCAGGTTCATAATTGTATTTTGTGGCTCTACTAATAGGTTTAGATGTTTTAATGTTCAAAAAACACATTTTTCTCATAGTGCCTATAGCTGAGCACCTCTTTTCAGCCTCTGTCTGAACGATTGGTTTTAGCTCCTGTCTCTTTAAGGCCCTCCTCCCGAAAAGCCCAGTCTGCTCTGATTGGTCGGCATTATGACGCGGATGATGCTCTGGTCCCTCCCACTTTCGCCTCAGCGTTGCCGGCAGTTAGCTCCTCACTGCTACTGAGTTTAGCTGCATTTCAACCGTCAATAGTAATTCAATAACTGCTT
The DNA here is from genome assembly GCF_905237075.1 of Dicentrarchus labrax. Taxonomy (NCBI): domain Eukaryota; kingdom Metazoa; phylum Chordata; class Actinopteri; family Moronidae; genus Dicentrarchus; species Dicentrarchus labrax. The sequence continues at coordinate 406,628 of NW_026136706.1, read as the reverse complement.
CTAAACCAAAAACTTCACCAGTGGACATGTTAGAGGGGGAGTCTGACCTGAAATCACGGAGAAATGAACAACATCAACAATCAGGATTACAACTTTCTGTGACGTTTTCCTCAGGTAAATACTGCTATAAAAACCTCTATCTATCACATAATGTTAGTGTTTATACCTTAACTATGAAAACCAACACTGTGTTTTATGTTTGTCTTTACAGGTACAGCAGTGAGCAGTGACCTACAGTCTACACAGCCCAGTGAAGTTAAACATATTATATACCTGCAATACTTGATCCTGTACAACATGTCAACATAACTGAAGGAATTACTCATCTAATAAAGTAACTTGTTTATGTGCTTTAAAAACTGCTAAGTAACCAACTGTAAGTAACCAACTGTAATGTACTGTATCCATATTTCATAGTCTGATATTTTAACTTGAAAGTATTATTACCAACGTTAACCTTCAGATATTTGTAAAAGCTGCAATTATGTTTGAACCCCATTAAAAATACTGAATATTCTATCATTTATATTATATATTATGATGTCATTTATCTTCCAATATAAGGTTTAAATTTAAAGGCCAGGTTTAAATTTAACATTTTCATATTGATAGATGTTACACGAACCAGGTTTTCAACTCTTGTAGAACTAAAACACTTTATGTTTCATTCAAATTCCAGTTACACATGTTGCAAGTAACAAAGCTAGAACTTTTATGTAAACTGTGCAGATCATGTTCTCCATCAAGGTGGTTTCTAGTATACTGAAGTGTGAGCTGGTAATGGAGCTCTGCAGTCAGTGTTCATCTTGATGAGTCTTCCTTTGGATACCCAGAGTGTCCTGATGCTGCAGCTGTCTCTGTCCTCTGATGGGTCCAGGAACTCCTGAGCTTCATCAGGTCACCTGTAAAACAAGGCAGATTCAGTGTTACCTGTAAGGCAGCATATCATAAACAGTATAATATAATACAATACAGTATAATATAATACAAGTACAACAGCTCATTGTGGCTCAAAGTAGTCCTAAGTTATAAAATAAAATAATAAAGCAGTGTCTCTGGTGGTTCCTTGTTGCAGCTAACTGTAGTGATGTGGTGTTGAAACAGTCTGAGGTTACCAACACAATGTCTATCTAATGGCAGCAGATACACACACAGGACATTTACTGACTGTAACTGATGTTGTAACAAGTTCCTGGTGCAATAACAGACATTTAGCAGTGAGCCTCAGTGTTTATAATACAATAGGAGATTATATGAGTATGAGATGTTACACTGGACCTACACTTATATCGTCAGTCATAGCAGTACTTCAGTAATGCTAAATATATGGATCAGAAAACCTTTATTTTGACTCCACAAAATGCCTAGCGAAAACCCTAACCAGCTGCTCGGTGCTAATCAAAGTTACAGAATAATACTAAACTAATTAATCCCTGCAGTTTGACTATTTCTCTCTCACAGTAGTTCTATTGTTAACTCTGGTGCACATTGATCAAGTTAATTTACATTCAGCAGCACACACACACCTGAACAAAGCAGAAGAACGGCTTCAGAGAACCAACAAAGCTAACGCTAGCTGAGATAGCCTTAGCACGTCAGTAGAAAGTTACACAAGAAGACCAGGACGGAAGCCGCACTGTTCTTCTTCAATCAGAGGTTGTCTGTGTGCTGCTGTATGTAAATTTACCAGAGGTAAAGATAGAGCTACTGTGAGAGAGAAATAGTCAAACTGTGATCAAGCCTCCTTAGAAGTTAACAAAATACGGGGAGAAGGTTATGGTGATTATTTTTCATGATGCTTCTTGTGTAACTTTCTACTGACGTGCTAAGGTCATGAAAAATAATCACCATAACCTTCTCAGGTTGTGTTTGTGTAGGTAACTCTGATGAGTAATTAATCACCGGGACCCTGAGGTCTGCATTTGGGAAGGTCGAGCTGGCCATTCTCAGCATATGTCTCAACTGTTTGAGAGATGTTTTATGTGGCTCTTTGTCCCGGTTATTAATGCCCACCGAGAGGATCACCACCTTTGTCTCCTTGTTGGCTGGTGTTTTTTCTAAAATTCTGCCAAACTGGTACAAAATGGCCCCTGGATAGCTGTCAGCCTGAATGTCCTGATGTGAAAATTTGGGGATTCTATTGATGTTTGAATCACCCAGTATGAGTATTGGTTTGTTACTTTTAAATTCCCAGTCTTTTAGTTTACGGCTACTGCCAGCCCGGTGGCAGGTGGGTTCAAGGGTCAGGCTCGTATCTGCAACTCTGGTGGGAGGAGCGAAGACCTTGGCGCGTGCTCCCAGCTGGTGTGAGTTAGGATGTTCTGAGGGGAGGTCAGAGTTGTAATGAGGGTCTGTCATTTGGACTTTGTGACCTTGTTCTCTCATCATTTCTACCCCTGTATTGTTTTCAGTTACCCCGTTAAGCTGAGGAGCCGCCACCGTGGCTGGGGACGCAGCCTCCCGGTCAGTGCGGACCGAGTTGAGGGGCACCAAGGTGTCTACGGTGCCCTCTGCCACTGCCACCAGGCCGAGTTCACCAGCAGTGCAGGTAGGTGTGCTACTGCGAGGATGGGTGTCCTGATTAATGTTTGTTTTATGGAAGAGGGTGTTTTTGTTCTTTTCAGGCTGACAGCAAATCCAGGGGGCCGTGGCGTCTTGTGTCCTCCGGGGGCCTTGCCTGTTAGGGGAAGTGGGTAGTGAGTTAGTCTGTTTGTGTTTTTGTATGTTGACCCTGAGGAGAAGGGGAGGAGGAGAGACACGAGTGGCACCGTGCGGGGGGACCGATGATGAAAGTCTCTCCCTTATGGGCTGTTGGGTCCCCCCTCTGCCAGGGAGGGGCCCCGGTGCCCGACCTCGAGACTGAGGTACCCCATTCAGCACAACACTACTGTAGGTTGGTGTTTTGTTTGTGTTGTGTGTGCCCTGTACTGGGCTCAACCTGTAGTCCCGTGTGGGTGTGTGTGGTTGATTGATGTTTAGGCTGTGTGTGGTGTTTTCAACTTGTGTGTGTGTTTCTGTCTTTTTTAATCTGTTTTTTCTGTTAGTAGGCTGGGGGCGCCCACCAGTGGAGAGTTCAGGGAAGTCCAGGGCTCCTGCTGCGGCAGTGTGTCTCTCCTCCCTGTGCTGTATTAAGTTCTCTGTAACACATTAAATCCACAGGCTGTGAAAGAGAATGGTTAGTTCGGGGAAAGCAAGGATGAGAAGGGTTAGAGTCAGTGAAATGAAGGGAGAAATTGCCAATATCTGATTGACAAGGGCATGAAGAGGGAGAGGGGGTGCCTGGAACAGAACCTGTATCCAAAAGGTAACCTTCAGCTTGTTTGATTGTGTCTGGGTCTAGCCTATCCCCATAGCGTCTGTGGGCCCAGTTAGCAGCTACTTTTAGTGCTAATTGGTCGCCTGGTGTAGTTAGCAGTGTGGCTAGTGTGTCTGTGTAGTGTTTATGTAGGATATGCATGTTCTCCTTCATCCAATTGTTTGTGTTTTGTTTTACTGACTGTGTTGTTTCTATAGATGGTGAGGCTGGTTTTATAAAAAGAGCCAGTTTGGTCACCTGCCTCATCGTTCCCTGGGGGAAGTTTCCAGTTTGGATTGCTTCCCTAACAATATTCAGGTGATGTATGATTTGTAATAATTTGAAATGATGTTTGGCTAGTGCTCTGGTGTTAATATCCAGCGCCTGTCTGGTGGGTGAACTGGTTGTGATGTGTGTTCTGTGTGTGACTTTTTCCCTAATTGTGGCTCTGTGTTGTATGTGGTGTGTGTGGTTGTGTGGGGTCCTAAGATGAGTAGCTGTGGGCCTGTCTGTTCTCCCCCGGCCTCGTTCAAGCCGGGGCCCACCACCTTCACCCCCGTGATAATGACCATATGAGGAAGCGCCTACCTGATTCCATCTGCCTCCGGGCCGCTGCTGGTGGTATTGTTGTGGCGGCCTCCATCCCGTCCCTTGTCGTCCCCTGTCTGGGTTATGCCTGAAACCAACGAGGGTAAATACAGCCAATTTGAAAAACCTAATTCAAAGGGTTTAAAAGGCAATAGGCTACCAGCAGAAACGAGATGCTCCGACGTTTCGCAGTGCTCTACTGCTTCCTCAGGGAGCCGAATGAGGGAATAGAGGTAAGTGCAACATTAGACATTGGTCTAATGAGCATGTTTCTCCTCACAGGAACATTGCAGAGACTTCAAACCAGGTTCAATCTGTTCATTTTTTCCTTCTGCTTCTTTGGGTGCCACTGTCGACTTCCTGTGATAACCGGAAGTGGGCGTAATTCCGGAAATAGACATGAAAATCCTTGTATGTGTGTCAGCTCTAGTATGGGATTTTTCAGAAAGTGTGTAGGAGCACGTTTCAGGCCATTTTGAGTGGATTGGGACAGGTTTGTATGTTGACTTTTTTGGAGTGTCTGAGGTTGTTGGTTGTGTTTAGGCAAGTGTGGGAGTGGCTAGGTTCAGGGTAAGGCGAACTGGGAAAGGTGTTAGTTGGAGTGATATGTCAACACCGTGCCATTTGGAAGCTAGGGTTAGGGTTTGGAATGGAGAGCCATCGGAAAGCACTGGCCGGCGCATGTCGCAGAAGTCCTCCCCCACTATGCCCCCCCATACATCCAAATTGTACCTGCCGCTGTCTGGGTGAGACCATCCCAGGTGGCCAATAGCATTACCATTCTAAATCCAAACTCAACTGGAAATGACTGGGAGCAGATAGTCCTATTTGTAAATGCCTATACCCATTCGGAATGCCAGACTAAACGAGAATACGTTTTACCATGTATCCAAATACTAAGTGCAGGCTAAGGCCCCTTGTAAAAAGAGAGACACAGAGAGAGATATATAAACCACAGGCTAAGCTACCCATTAGCCTTCAATTTGTTATTCTACTTACGATCACTCAACGTCCTATTTGTGGAACACATCGTCAGTAGTGGACCTTGGGATCCTCGGGTGTTTCGGCCATTATCACTAGACACCCTCACCCAAGGAAGGCCCCGCCGGGGTTGATCAGTCCCCAGGGTGTGTCCTGATAAGTATTAGATATATCGCAAGTAGGACTTCAATAAGTCTGGATATACGTATTAGATATACGCAAGTGCAACTTCAATAAGTATGGATATACGTATTAGATATACGCAAGTACATATACGTATTAGATTTACGCAAGTACAACTCAATAAGTATGGATATACGTATTAGATATACGCAAGTACAACTTCAATAAGTCTGGATATACGTATTAGATATACGCAAGTACATCTACGTATTAGATTTACGCAAGTACACTTCAAGAAGCCTGGATACACATTAGATATTGGATACACGCAAGTCCAACTACAATCAGCCTGGATACACATTAGATATTAGATACACGCAAGTCCGACTACAATCAGCCTGGATACACATTAGATATTAGATACACGCAAGTCCAACTACAATCAGCCTGGATACCCATTAGATATTAGATACACGCAAGCCCGACTACACAAAGCCTGGATATACATATTGGGTAAAAAACAGGCCCAGAAAAACTAAATCCTACCCACACATGGTCCTATCCCCCCATACTACAACGCTAATCGCCCATGTGAAAAAGAAAACTACAACCGATACTAAAAATAACAGAAACTAAAATTAAAATACTGCCCGGAGCTGTAAACGTACTGCCAGAAAGACACATACTTACCCCCTGCGCACCACAGACCAGTTGTTAACACCGCAAGGTAGTTCCGGTCTGAGCATTCAGGGTTGAGAACTAGGTCTCCCAAAACTATCCCTGAAAAAAAAAAACCCTGGCTACTCCTGTGCCACCATACACCGCACGACCCCAGAAGCCAATACCCTCCCCGCGACCCTGATACTCACCAAAAATTTGATTCCAACTTGCAAGATCTTTCCCCTCACCCCACCTCCAATACTTAAGCCTAGAACCCAGCCTCCCTGGCCACGGTGCTCCCTTCCTATCCAATCTGCTCCGCCCACTAACCCCGCCCCCTGCACCCTGACTAAAGTACCTGTGCTGACAGCCTATCTCCCATTGCCCAGGACCTGTCCTGTCTGTAAAAAGCCAACGTCTTCTCCTCCACAAATTCCCCCTCAACTTTTCCTAAATCACCCCTCTAGCCCTTTTGCTATGGTAACACAATTAAAATGGTTAGAGCCATCCACCAATGTTAGGGTAAGGCAACTGTAAGGCTAGGGGTCGATGCAGGGCCCCAAATAAAAAAAAAATGTCCAATAAGGACTGGAGTCCTTGTAATAAACTAGATGCCCCACTACTCCCTAATCTACCATGAGTGAGACTTGAACCCCGGACTCCCACACTCGGGTCCACCCTCTGTACCCTTTACTCTACCAAACACCTAATCAACTGTCCCCAGAACCCCATTCTATATCCAGCAAGCATGCTTATGGATAGCTAATACAATGCTGAACCCTGATAATGAATAGTCATTAATAATCATAAACCCACCCGGACTAGCTAGATAAATTACAAAATAAATTACAAAATTAGGGTCTTATTAGTGTCACCCCAGATTCAAATTAGAATAGCCCTAACAAAATTATACCTCCCATAGGACTCTTACTAGGGTGCCAACAATGTTAGGGTTAGGGCAACTATAAGGCTAGGGGTCGACGCAGGGCCCTAAACAAACCCCTCCCCTGCCATCGTCCCATTAGGACTCTGGCCGTCGTAAGAAACTAAATCCCCCACTACTCCCTAATCTACCAAGAGTGAGACTTGAACCCTGGACTCCCACACTCGGGTACACCCTCTGTACCCCTTACTCTACCAAACACCTAATCAATTGTCCCCAGAACCCCGTTCTATATCCAGCGAGTATGCTTATGGATAGCTAATACAATGCTGAACCCTGATGATGAATAATCATAAACCCACCCGGACTAGCGCTGTCCTAAGGTAAATAAATACAAGATAAATTACAAAATAAATTACAAAATTAGGGTCTTATTAGTGTCATCCCAGATTCAAATTAGAATAGCCCTAACAAAATTATACCTCCCATAGGACTCTTACTAGGGTTAGGGTTGGGGTGGGGTTGGGGATTCCACCAAGGTGGAGGCCCCCAAAAATGCACTCGCCACCCTGCGGATGGCCTGCACTCCGTCTCCATCTTCTCTAATGAGGTTATGTGTACTCGTTCTATGAGTTACATTTAGACCGGTTCGCCTTTGTTATATGAAGTATAATAATAGTGTTTCTGGGTTTTCAGTTTTGGCTCCTTTAAGTTCCCTCCCTGGTTTTTTATATGTGTCACATGTGTTCTCTTTCTTGTATGTCAGATGGCGGTCGCGACGTTTAGGGTTAGGGTTAGGGGTTAGGGTTAGGGTACGATGCTTCCCAATAGCTCCTTGAGGCTTGCTAAAAAATGTGTCAACAATCTGCTACTAGGTGGCGCTCTGGTGGCAGTGTAAATCACTCTGCGGAGAATGTAATAGTTATGAATATGAAATTCACGTGGCACCTGTAGACTGGTGCCTGTTGCTCACATACCAAAAACCATGTTCATTGTGTTTGTAGCACCCCCTACAGTATTTCGACATAGCGGCCCCGGCGCCACGTTTCACCAATATGTATGAAACTCGGTAGGTACGTGTAACATGGTGAGACATACAGAAAAGCCTCTTGGACCCATGTCCCAAAACCCACAGGAAGTCGGGTATTTTGATTTTCATTTTTAGTCTTGGCGGCCATTTTGTTTGTCATTTTCACTTTTTCGCCTTGTATTTGAACAAACTCCTCTTAGGGAATTTATAGGATCTGCTTCAAAATTGGTCAGTACAGTCAAAAAATGTAGCTTACTGAACACCATGCTATTTGCGACTGCACGTTGAAGGGTGTGTCCGTGGCGTGCCGTCAAAGTTGGCCATTTTGAATTCCGTGGTCTTGTATTTGAACAAACTGCTATGGAATTTATCAGATCTGCTTCAAAACTGGACAGTAGACTTGAAAAATGTTGCTAATTAAAAGTTGTGCGATTTGTGACTGTACGTTGAAGGACGGGTCCATAGCGTGCCATCAAAGTTTGCCATTTGGAATACCGTGGCCATTTTTTGCGTTGTATTTGAACAGAATCCTCATGGGGGACCTAAATCTACTACAAAATTGGACAGTACAATCAAAAGATGTTGCTTATTAAAATTTGTACTATTTGCGACTGTACGTTGAAGGGCGTGTCCGTGGCATGCCGTCAAAGTTGGCCATTTTTAATTCTGTGATCTTTTTTTTTGTTGTATTTGAACAAACTCCTCAGTGGAGTCTGAGTTACTTCAAAATTGGAAAGTACAATCAAAAAATGTTGTAAACTGAACGCCATGCTATTTGCGACTGTATGTTGAAGGGCGTGTCTGTGGCGTGCCGTCAAAGTTGGCCAGCTTGAATCAAATGTCAAGCTGTGATGCCATTTCCGGCATTTCAGGGCTTCAATTTAAACTAACTCCTCCTATAGATTTTATCGGATTGACTTTAAATTGGATCACTACAATCTAGACACATTGGTGATCAAAAGTTAACCAAATATTTACTGTGCGTCAAATGGCGTGTCCGTGGTGTGGCGCTGAATTTCCACGTTTCACAGTGAAGAACCTCGCTATGAAAGCTTAAGTCTTTTTCAATCCACTTATTCATTCATACGGGATGCTTTTAATGAGAAAAATCAGTATGGCTTTAGCATGTGCCCCAGAAGAGCTAACTGAATTGGAAAGCAACAGGGGACAACTCAGTGCACATGTAACGTTAATAGCCACACATTACTTTTCAACATGCTGTAGGTCTTCACAGCTTTACGTTTAATTAACAGTAGGATATAGCTATGGCAATATTTGACTTACCAACTCTTGGTTACAGAGATATGTTTAGGCTGATGTAACCACCTTTGAGTAAAATAAAGCTACTCACTGCCGCAGTAAAGTGAACACACACTGTTGTCATTTCAGGGATACCATCTAGTGGCGTGAACGTTACAACGAAACTTTATGGTTCAATAACATATTCACATATCCAAAGCTAAATTAACAGCAACGACAGACTAAAAGACTTTGACAACCACTTGATAATAATTATGACTTTTTATCTTAGAATTTTGACTTATTATCTCACAATTATAACATTTTTATCTCATAATTATGACTTTATCTCATAATTTCGACTTATTATCTCATAATTATGACTTTTTATCTCATAATTTCGACTTACTTTGAGGATATTTTTATTAGCAAGGCTAAGTTTTATCTGTCTTTTTTTTTATTCTGGCAGAAATGGGCTTCCATAGATAATGGACTGCTGCCGGTTTACAACTGTGTCTCCTCCTCTTTCTTTTTTACACTTTACTTTCACTTTCTATGAAGAAGATTGTTTTCTGCATCTAAACCTCCGGCTGAAGGTAATGAAACAAGTTTGAAATATTATACTCGTTAACACAATCCGTCGTTAACTTACTTCCACTAGAAAGAGCGTCCAAACTCACAACTTGTTGAACTAAAGTTGAACTAAACTCGGGACGAACTGAAACAAGCAACATTAAATATATCCGCCATATTGTGTAGATGCTTGTGAGTGTAAAGGGAGGAATAAGAGTAGTAGAGTTAGTTGATGCTCAGTAGTTGAACACAGTCGTTGTTACTGTATAACAGCACTTACTGATGACTGAAGGCACATTTTCCTGCCTGAATCAGCCTGTGGAGGAGGCGGAGATAAGCCGATGTACTCCTGCTGTCGGAGAACCGCTGTTTGTGTCGGTGAATGCATGCCATAATATTGACACTACAGGACTGATGTGGCTACTGACAAAGACAATGAAGCTGCTGCACTTTTATGTTCATAAAACTATAATTCAGGATTATATTATTCAGCAGAGGTAGAAAGTCAGTACATTTACTCAAGTAATGTACTGTATGTTCAGGGACTATATGGAGGACTAAAAGTGCCACAATTAAATAATTAGATACATCATTAAATAATTACTTAAATGTGTCATTAATTAATTAAAATTGGAATTAAATACATAAATGTGTTATTAAAGGGGACATATCATGCAAAACCAACTTTTTAATCATTTGATTATGTACATTTGGGACTCTGGAGGGCCTATCAGCAGGCAAAGTGTGAAAAAATATGACTCAGTCATGTTTTTGTGGGCTGCCTCAGTCAAAATACAGGAGATAAAGCAGTCTGTTCAGATTTTTCCCCGTTAATGACGTTTTCCCCGTTATTGACATCAGTTATGTTGTCACCCACCACAGTTTACTTCCTTGTTGACTAGCGGAGCTCCGCCATTGTCACTATAAAAGAGCAAGCTAGCGGAGAACAAGCAAGCGAGCCTGCAGCCAGCTGCCTGCAGCCTGCCTATAGCCAGCCCAATGTCTGGGCAAAGGCTTCAGGAGGCAAACTGTTCAGTCATTGGCTGCACAGCCCAGCACAAATCTACATATGTATGAGCACAGTGGATTTATTTTTGTTTTTGACGGCAATGTCCGGCTAGAGTCGGAAAAACCTGAACGTGTGTGAACCACTTCGTGCCGGACTGTTTTCACAACCTCGGTTAGTACAACACTGGACTGGCTAAAAGACTGTTCCTGAAAGAGAGATTGTACCAACTGTCTGTGGAGTGACAGCAGAGGAAGTAACTGTAAGTATTTTTAAGAATTGATGCTTTGTTTTTCATTGTTCGTGTAACGCTAGCACATGCTAACAGTTGTTAGCTGCAGGAGCCTGAATGATGCTAACGTAGTTATTGTTTGTTAAATGTTTGTTAAATGTGTGCAAGATGAACACGGAACTTATAAGGTGAGGTTAATTTATTAAGCCAGCTGGTGCAGATGACTCCATATTCTGCCCTGCTGCTATTTTTTATAGAGATTCAAATAACGTTTATGCCGTGAATTACCAAGCTTCGTGCCGGGAGGGGTGGCCTTATGTTCGTCTGTATTTTGTAGAACAGGGTAGATAACGTCAGTTAGGTTTAATTGTCTTTAACCAGGTAACTTACATATCTGCTGGGTAGCTAAGTATCTGTTCACCGTGTGGATCAATACAGCTGTGATCAGAAGAAGACGCCGTACGTGCGTGTAATTCAGCAGCGGAGGTAATTTGATTGGTAAGATTGTAGCTTTGATTTGCACACAGCAGCTCTGTGATTTCACTGTGTTACTATAGTTACTGAGTCTGTCTGACTTTATGCTGTAATATGAGGGGCAGTGTGATCGTTAACCCTCGTTAGAAGCTACCAAAATACCGGGAGTGAGTTATGGTGATTCTTTTCTTTTTGTGTAACTTGCTAACGTGCTAACCAGCTGGAGCTCGCTTCGTTGTTTTCCGTGTGTGTGTGTGTTACGTTGTGTGTGTGTGTGTGTGTGTGTGTGTGTGTGTGTTACGGTGTGTAAATTAACTTGATCTACATGCACCGGAGTTAGCGATAGAGCTACTGTGAAAAAGAAAAAGTCAAAACTAGCAGGGATTCATTAGTTTAGTAATATTGTGTAACTACGACGCTCACTAGGCTGTTTTGTGGAGTCAAACACTGCTTTATTATTCTATTTTATAACTTAGGACTACTTTGAGCCACAATGAGCTGTTGTACTTGTACTGTATATATATATATATATATATATATATATATATATATATATATAGATAGATGTGGCCATACCAGCAGATGCCAACATCAGAAAGAAGGAACACGAAAAGGTTGAAAAGTACCAAGGGTTGAAAGAACAGCTGGAGCAGATGTGGAAGGTAAAAGCAAGCGTGATCCCAGTGGTAGTAGGAGCACTCGGGGCAGTGACCCCCAAACTGGGGGAGTGGCTCCAACAGATCCCAGGAACAACATCAGAAGCGTCAGTCCAGAAGAGCGCAGTCCTAGGAACAGCTAAGATACTGCGCAGAACCCTCAAACTCCCAGGCCTCTGGTAGAGGACCCGAGCTTGAGGATGACACAGATACCACCCCAAGAGGGTGAGAGGGAAGTTGTTTTTATGCTGCCTTACAAGTAACACTGAATCTGCCTTGTTTTACAGGTGACCTGATGAAGCTCAGGTGTTCCTGGACCCATCAGAGGAGAGAGACAGCTGCAGCATCAGGACAGTCTGAAGGACACGATCACATAAAACTTATAGCTTTTAAAAGTTATAGGTTACACAACATGTGTAACCTGGAATAATGAATGAAACAAAAATAAAATGTTTTACTTTTAAGAAGAGTTTTGGTGATTTTTAAATTCAGTAATAAGTGTGGTTTTATATAAATAACATGTTATTTCACAAAGGTTTTTATGAAAAAGAGTTGAAAACCTTCAAACTTTATTATGTTGGAAGAGAAATTACATCACAATATATAATATAAATGATAGAATATTCAGCATATATACAGCATTTTTAATGGGGTTCAAACATAATTGTAGCTTTTACACATATCTGAAGGTTAACTTTGGTAATAATACTTTCAAGTCAAAATATCAGACTATGAAATATGGATAGAGTACAGTACAGTTGGTTACTTAGCAGTTTTTAAACCACATAAACATTACTTTACTTTACGTTACTTTATTAGATGACTAATTCCTTCAGATATGTTGACATGTTGTACAGGATAAAGTATTCCAGGCATATAATATGTTTAACTTCACTGGGCTGTGTGGACTGTAGGGTCAACCCTGTAGGCTGTACCTGTAAAGACAAGCATTTATTTAGATCAGGAAGCTTACAGACCAATTGCATGCGAGTTAAGCCATCCCACGTGATGCTGCTCCGCCAATCAAATCTGTTTAAACAACAGTGCGACTCTGAATACAGAGATGAGAGCGATGAGAGGCAAGTGACAGACGGAAAGATAAGTTAGTGATACATGGAGAGGAAACGGAGAAATGAGTGAGCACGAGACGACAGAAAAATAATGAAGCACTGCAACACAGGACCATGAAATAATTAATTAAATAATCCAATTCAATTCAATTTTATTTGTATAGCGCCAATTCATAACAGAAGTTATCTCAGGACACTTTTCAAATGGAGCAGGTCTAGACCGAACTCCTTATAACATTTACAGAGAGCCAACAGTACCACCACGAGCAAGCACTTGGCGACGGGTGCAAGGAAAAACTGCCTGTTAAGAGGCAGAAACCTAGGACAGACCCTTCGGCTCTAGGTGGGTGGTCGTCTGCTTCGACCAGTTGGGGTGAGAGAGAGAGAGAGAGAGAGACACACACACACACACACAGGCAGAGACAGAGACAAGAGAAAATAGTGAAATAATTATATATGTTTTTTACATAAAATGAATCAGTATTTTAATGAATTAATGACACATTCAAGTAATTATTTAATGGTGTATTTATTTATTTATTTATTTATTTAATGTTGGCACTTTTAGTCCTCCATAATGGGACACTGTAGATAATGACATCAGTCCATTTCAGTTCATTTCTATCATTGTCAGTGAATGAAAATGCTACATGCATGTGTGTGCTGGGTTGCAGATTCATGACACCATCTAGTGGACCAATAGTAGAAGTACAGCTGCTGATGCAAGCTTCCTCTGCCCTAACGCTGGTTTTCTGACAGCATTCAACTGACACTGATATGAAAGAGAAAATAACAGCTGATCTTTTTACAGGAGAAATTATGTAAAGGATTATTTCAGTTGATGTGCACATGAATGATTTGTGTTTCCTCTCCAGATCAAAGTGTTTGTGAGCTGATGTGGATGTGAGTTCAGCAGCATGAGTCAGTGTGAGGACAGAGAGGAGGGAGTCCCTCCCTCTAAAAACTCTCTGTGTGGGGAACATGACAGCCAGACCAAAGCTCAGAGGTGAGATGAGGATTTCCAACTTCTCCATGTCACAGCTCACCACTCAGGTCACTGCACCACCATTATTCACACTCAAAGCTCCGTGTGTGTTGTGTTAAAGCCCAGAGCAGCACTGCTGCTGTGTACTCTGGCCCTGAAGAGAACTTTTCCTAATGTAAGTTCAATGGAAGTGATGGAGGACAAAAACCACAGTCCTTGTTATGTGTAAAATTGCATTGTGAAGTTCAGCTGAGGATAATATGAGGCTTCAGCAGTCTGACTGACACAAATCAAGGCTTTATATTCTAAAAGTTCCTTCTTGAATTCTATAGTAAAAATACTTTACCTGCCATGGTTTATAAACAACAATCAGGATACATATTCTCTGGTGTCTTAGACTTGGACCTGGACCTGAATCCAGCTGTTTGTCCTTCAAGAGTGACTGGTCCAATGAACGCTTCATTGATTTTAAAGGACGACAACCCTCTGCTGCAAAGAGGTAAACTGTTAATATGTAAATGGTAAATGCACTGTACTTACATAGTCTTTCCAACCACTCAAAGCGCTTCACTACATGCCACATTCACCCATTCACACACATTCACACGTCAGTGATACAACGAACACAGTCGCCCTTTATGTTTCTTACATACATTTATAGTCTCACATCTCAAAGTTCAATGGAAGTGACGGTGGACAAAATCCACAGTCCTCGTTCTGTGTAAAAATACATTGAGTGGCACAGAGAAGTCTTAGTCTGAACTTAGCTTGCTGCTGATGTACATGAGAGTTCAGTTTATTATTTGTCACTAACTGTAAAATCTGATCAGAAATCAGTAAATTTAGTCCGGGTTTGGTCCAATATTTTATGAAAAAATAACTCATACACAGACTTCATATTTTATTGGACTTTGCTTTGTTGATCATTTCTGATATTTTATTTTCTCAATAATTTTAAAGGACAGCCTGCATCTGCTGCACTGGACAGGTAAAAAACAGGCAACAACAGCAAAAATAGAATAATGTTATTTATTCTATTATACGAATTTCAGATATATTTACACGATTTAACACACTGAAAAAAATTTGTAGTGATATTTACTTGGAAAAATCTAGGAAAGTTTTTGCACTTAGAAATTGAAAGTAAATTCTACAAGGGCGATCATCAAGCAAACTTTACTTGCAGATATAAGTTTCTTTTACTAGCAAACCTCAGGTAATTTGCTGATGTTTATTAATATGGTTATTGAATTTTACTCTCTCATTCTTTGTAAGTTTTACTTAAACTCTGACTGCTTCAAACTGAAAAATCTCACCTAAAACCAATGGCTTTTCAAGGTAATTTTTAAATACGTTTTCTAACTTTTATTTATGGACTATATTTAAGTAACATTTACACAACATTTTACATAATTTTTCTGCAGTTTAAATTGCCTAAATTTGTTCTTGTTTTTGTTTATTGAAAAAATGACTTTAAAAAAAATGAGGCAACTGTTTAATTTAACAACCCATTTATTTAGTGAAAAAATATTTTTTCAATAAAACATTTTCCAGAAAGTTTGCATGGCAAAACAACAACAAGGTATAGTTCAAGGCAGAAAACCTAGGAGAGATCCTTCGGCTCTTGGTGGGTGGTCGTCTGTCTCGATCAGTTGGGGTGAGAAAGAGAGCGAGACAGACAGACAGACAGACAGACAGGTGCACAGCAACAACAGTAATGGCAATCTAGCAGGACCATGGCAGGAGGCTCCACCAGGATCGATAAGAACCTGCGAGACGAGAAAGCACAAGAACTCCGGGGGAAGAAGTGAAGTTAGTAACATGCATTAATGGAACATGAATGAGTGCAGAAAGAGAGAGGAAGAGAGGAGCTCAGTGCATCATGGGAAATCCCCTGATAGTCTAGGCCTATAGCAGCATAACTAAGGGATGGTTCAGGACTCACCTGATCCAGCCCTAACTATAAGCTTTATCAAAGAGGAACGTCTTAAGCCTACTCTTGAATGTGGAGAGGCTGTCTGCCTCCCGAACCACAACTGGAAGCTGGTTCCACAGGAGAGGAGCTATGTAACTGAAGGCTCTGGCTCCTGTTCTACTTTTAGAGACTATGGGAACCACAAGTAGCCCAGCATTCAGAGAACGTAGTGTTCTATATAGGATATATGATAGGGTAGTATGAGCTCTTTAAGATATGAAGGGGCCTGACCATGAAGAGCTTTATAGGTGAGGAGGAGGATTTTAAATTCTATTCTACATTTTACAGGGAGCCAGTGCAGAGAAGCTAGTACAGGAGAGATGTGATCTCTTTTTCTAGTTCCTGTCAGTACTCGTGCCGCAGCGTTCTGAATTAATTGGAGCATTTTAATGGACTTATTGGGGCAACCTGATAATAAAGAGTTGCAGTAATCCAGCCTTGAAGTAACAAATGCATGGATTAGTTTTTCTGCATCTGTCTGTGATAGGATGTGTCTAATTTTTGTAATATTACGTAAATGAAAGAAGCAGTTCTGGAGGTTTGCTTTATGTGGGAGTTAAATGACAAATCCTGATCAAAGATAACTCCAAGATTCCTGACAGTGGTGGTAATGGCATTACCTTGGCCTGTCTTTAGACAGTGAGTCTAAAAAATTGTGTTACTTTCTACATAACAATAGTTTATTTGAGGATTAGCACAGAGACAGCTCTGGTTAAAGTTAATAATGACCTTCTGATTGCTTCTGACAATGGACTTGTCTCTGTACTTGTATTATTAGATCTTAATGCTGCATTTGACCATTGACCATGATATTCTTTTACAGAGACTTGAGCATCAAATTGGCATTAAAGGAACCGCACTAAGCTGGTTTAAGTCATATTTATCAGATCGGTCGCAGTTTGTACATGTTAACGATGAATCTTCAATAAATACTACAGTTAGTCATGGAGTTCCACAAGGTTCTGTACTTGGACCAATTATTTACTTTATATATGCTCCTTTTAGGCAACATTATTAGGAATCACTCCATTAACTTTCACTGTTATGCAGATGATACGCAGTTATATCTATCGATTAAGCCCGATGAAATTAATGAATTATCTAAATTACAAACATGTCTTAAGGACATAAAATCCTGGATGAGCAGCAATTTTCTGATGTTAAACTCAGAAAAAAACAAAATTCTTGTTCTTGGTCCCAAAAACCTTAGAGACTCACTGTCTAAAGATATAGTTACTCTAGATGGCATTACCTTGGCCTCTAGCACCACTGTCAGGAATCTTGGAGTTATCTTTGATCAGGATTTGTCATAACTCCCACATAAAGCAGACCTCCAGGGCTGCCTTCTTTCATTTACGTAATATTACATAGATTAGACATCTCATCACAGACAGATGCAGAAAAACTAATCAATGCATTTGTTACTTCAAGGCTGGATTACTGCAACTCTGTTATCAGGTTGCCTCAATAAGTCCATTAAAACGCTCCAATTAATTCAGAACGCTGCAGCACGAGTACTGACAGGAACTAGAAAAAGAGATCACATCTCTCCTGTACTAGCTTCTCTGCATTGGCTCCCTATAAAATGTAGAATTGAATTTAAAATCCTCCTCCTCACCTATAAAGCTCTTCATGGTCAGGCCCCTTCATATCTTAAAGAGCTCATAGTACCCTATTACCCCTCTAGAACACTACGTTCTCTGAATGCTGGGCTACTTGTGGTTCCTATAGTCTCTAAAAGTAGAACAGGAGCCAGAGCCTTCAGTTACCAAGCTCCTCTCCTATGGAATCAGCTTCAAGTTGTGGTTTCAGGAGGCAGACACCCTCACCACATTCAAGAGTAGGCTTAAGACATTCCTCTTTGATAAAGCTTATAGTTAGGGCTGGATCAGGTGAGTCCTGAACCATCCCTTAGTTATGCTGCTATAGGCCTAGACTATCAGGGGATTTCCCATGGTGCACTGAGCTCCTCTCTCTTTCTGCACTCATTCATGTCCCATTAATGCATGTTACTAACTTCACTTCTTCCCCGGAGTTCTTGTGCTTTCTCGTCTCACAGGTTCTTATCGATCCTGGT
The DNA here is from genome assembly GCF_905237075.1 of Dicentrarchus labrax. Taxonomy (NCBI): domain Eukaryota; kingdom Metazoa; phylum Chordata; class Actinopteri; family Moronidae; genus Dicentrarchus; species Dicentrarchus labrax. Next base: position 388,781 of record NW_026136706.1, on the reverse strand, counting down.
GGAGCCTCCTGCAATGGTTCTGCTAGATTGCCATTGCCAATACTGTTGTTGCTGTGCACCTGTCTGTCTGTCTGTCTGTCTGTCTCTCTCTCTCTCTCACCCCAACTGGTCAAGACAGACGACCACCCACCTAGAGCCAAAGGATCTGTCCTAGGTTTCTGCCTTTTAACAGGCAGTTTTTCCTTGCCCTTGTCGCCAAGTGCTTGCTCATGGTGGTACTGTTGGGTCTCTGTAAATAATGTTATAAAGAGTTCGGTCTAGACCTGCTCTATTTGAAAAGTGTCCTGAGATAACTTCTGTTATGAATTGGCGCTATACAAATAAAATTGAATTGAAAATTGAATTGAATAGCTAACTGCTAATGTTAATGAAGCTAGCGTGTATGAAAAACTTTTGAAAGTAACGAAAAGTCGCTAAAAGAAGGAGTAACTCTGAGTGCTTAGGTAGAAATAGTCTACGTTTAAATGTTAAGTGGGAAAATAACTGCTGTAACGAGTAAAACAAATTTAGATTTAGCGTTCACTGACAGAGCTACAGCACCAACCAGTGTACACAGAGCAGGAAGTAAACCGGAAATGAGTCAGTACGCTTACCGTAGCACGTCACACGTCACAGACACTGAAAAAGAAGGGGGGAGGAAAGAGGACAGAGGAGAAGAGAGAAAATGGGAGAGGAGAGTGGAAGAAAGAGGAGAAAGGAGAGAGAAAAGAAAACAGGAAAAGGTAGGAGAGGGGAGAAAAGAGAAGCGAGGAGAGATAATCATTACCCCAAATTTCACTCTATTTTTCAAGTCAGGAATATGATTTAATTCATTGACATTTTAGATTTATTTCTCATGAGATATTGAGTTAATTTAGAGACTTTTAAGAATGCATTCCCACTCATGCACTGTGTAATAGGCCATATAGTTTAATTACATCTATGAAAATATCGTTTTTGTCATCTCCAACTGAAAGAACCACCAGAATACACTTACAATAAAGACTACTTATTGAAAGGATGCATTTTGTTTCTTTTATTGACTTGTTATAAAAGGCAATGATCAGCCTATTTTTTTTCATTGGCGGAAATGGGCTTCAATATGTATTACATTTTTGTTTGTTTAAAAAAAAACTGAAATATGAACCATTTTTGAAAATCAAATTTGGAGAATATTTGAAAAAAAAAATCATTTTTTCAAAGGGACCAATAAAGGCTCCATTTTTAAAAATTAGATTTTTCTGACAATTATTTGATGGTTCAAGCAAGTTGTATTTAAAGGGGAAGTGAATAAGAATTCAATATAATGTACTCAAGTGAACTTTGTGATCTGAAAATGTTTGAATTTACCTTGTAGTCTTTGATGAGTTTCCCTGAAGAATCCCCCAGGAATTCCATCAGGGCACAAATAATGCCCTCCATTTCTCTCCCTGACTCTCACAGATTCACACACAGACTCACACACACAAACCTTTTTTGTTCTCACTGTTCTGTTACCAATTAAATATGAACAATTTCAATAAATAAACAATTTTTTTTTTCCCCCCCCCAACAAAAATTTTATTTTAATTTTTTCGAGGTTGGACCGGTAAAATTACACACGGGGCCAGTAAAAGTCGAATCTACAGGCCAAGCGGGCCAGTAAGAAAAAAAATGTATGTTGGAGACTGGTGTGTGTGTGTGTGCGTATGTGACAAAGAAAGATCAAGTTTGGGTCCCAGCAAGGCATCAAATGTCTATAATCGGTCTTGTTTGGGAACCCCTGTTTTACCTGGCTGATTGAATCTAGAAGCGGTCGTATTTTGGTCCGATCTACTCCGCCTTTTTTGCTGAATATCTACTGCAATTTTTGGAGTGTAGAAGTCCAGCTTAGTGAGAAAAGTTCTTTCCAAGGGAACCGTTGTGATTCTTTTGAATTCCTCCTTGATCTGAAAAAAGGAGGTACGATTATGCTATTTACTTTTTTCTTTTAAACAAACACTATTTCTTAATGGATTTATAAATGCAACACACAGACACTTGAATCAGAATAGAGAACAATGAGGCTTCATTTCGAATTATGAACAAAAAATAGACGAGGGAATTAGAAATAAAGGGATCCATATAAGGTGATGGTCCTTAGGAAGCATGGGGAAGCAAATTATCACAGCGAATGTTTTTGGATAGATCATTTAAATTTTTTTAAATTCCCACAAATTAATCTGAATTTCAGATACTTAAGGCTAATCAGTAGCTCTATAACAACTCCAAAAGATGGAAAATGCATCATTTCAACAAGTGGTGGTTCTTTTAGTTGAAATATGACACAAAGTATTTTCATATATGGAATAAAAATATACAGCCACATTAAGAAACAAATCTGAAATGCCAATAAATTAAATCATATTTAACATGATAAACTGAGTGAAATTTTGAGGGAATGAACATCTCTCCTGTCTTCTGTTTGCTCTGTCACAGTAAGATTTTAGATTTGTGGCAAACTAAGAGTACACTGCAAAATAACAAAAACCATAGCTTCCTCTTTAGCTTAATTAAAATAATTAGCATCAGGGTTTTGGTGAGGTCTGGCAGAGGCTGCTGTGAAGCTTGCGGCCTCTCCAAGCTGACGCTGTGGATATGTGAAACGTTTTTTTCTCCTCCCTTCCCCACTCCTATGTGTAGCGGTTGTGAACTCTGTCGTTAATTATGCGAAGGAAACTCTCATCATTTTGGCAAACCCGCCATTTATCAAGAGCATCTAGCAAAGGATTAATCATACAGTCAGTCTCGGTTTTACACACACACACACACACACACACACACACACACACATATGTCTCACTGCAAGTGCAAAATAAATAAGAGGTTAGCTGGTTAGCTAACGACACATGTCGCACTGGCCACATTATATAAATAAAGAAAGAAAATCACTGTCAACTTTACATTAAAAGAACATGCTCGACCGTTCGCGAGCTATACGTTTCATAAACAAAATAAACCACTCGTTTAAAATTAAGACAATTAGGTAACACTTTATAATGAGTACACACTATTAAGCATTAGTTAAGCATGAATAAATAATGAAATCATAATTTATAACGCATGAATACACATTAGTATGTAGTTTATAAACACAGTTAAAAATGTTTTATTCATCATTGATAAGCACATAAGTTATGGATTAGTAAATACTGAATTCATCATTTATAAAGCATGATTCTGCTGTAAATAGTCATTACTATGTGGTTTATAATCACAGTTATAAATGTTTTACTCTTCATTGTACTGTACATTTCTGCATGCACTTGCACATCCACTATTCAGACATGTATTAATGATTAGTGACTGTGTTAGCAGATGTTCTATAAAAACTCACAACAAATTTATTTTCTAATGATGGCCTATAAACAGTTATTAATGCAGGAATTCATCAATTGAGGCAGTTACAAAGCACTTACTACTCGTTAATTAAGTATTTTGCACGAGCTCATCTAAAGTGAGCACTATCTATGGCTTATTAAGCATTTACAAATGAGATATAAAGGCTGGCAATGCCTCGAGACTCACAAAATGTTCAGTTATCTTAACAGACAAAGGAGAGACACAACACAAAGGGATATAGAACATATTGTATTGATATTTATTGCAACTTCCCAACATATTGTATGAAGACGAACAAGGGTGGTTTATGAAGACATGCTATTGTTGTGATCTTATCTGTTTGTGACGTGTACGTTAAGCTTGCAATCCTACTAATGCAAAACAAATACATTTTACTCAAACTATTACTGTGGCTCTCTGTTTCATCATGACTGCATTCACAGTTGGGCAAAAGCATTACGAACAAATAATAAAATATAGTAACGCTGGGTCCAAGCAAAAGTTAGCTTAGCTACTACATTTACATGGCTAACAACGAAAGTTAGGTGTCACTAAAACATACACAGTAGGAATATACAGCCAACTTTCCTGTTTACTCCTGACAGAAGCACTCATTTAAGGGTATACTCCCTCTTGTGGCTGAAGGAAGAAATAACACATTTCTATTACAATGCCTGGAGAGCAGGGAGCACAGTGACTCTTTTAACAACATAAAGCAATGCACATTTTAATGAACATGAACTGCTATAATGCAATGAAATTAAATGAAATAAATAATATTAAATAATATATATGGGTGGTGGCTTTTCCTATGAACTAAACAGTATAACTTATTTTATGACCTTGTCCTCACATGAACATACATGAACTTAAAATATTATACTGTAAGCCTGTAAAATTAAACATAGAACAACACAACATCATATAAAAAAAAAAAATTTCAATTCAATTGTATTTGTATAGTGCCAATTCATAACAAGTTATCTCAGGACACTTTTCAAATAGAGCAGGTCTAAACCGAACTCCTTATAACATTAATATAGTTTGTCACTCACAAAAACAAAAATCCCTGCTGAACAATCCACATACTATGTGATGATATCATAGTACATATAGATTACATGAATTGGTTACATTACTTTGCTCCCTTGTTTTTTCCCGAGCCACATAAGGTGACTGTATATAGCAGAATATACTTTTTCCCTACAACCTAGGCAGGGACGTCTGGTATATATGGGCTAACAGGGCTAAGCCCTCCCTGTCTTTTACAGTAAAGATGAAAAACTATTATTAAAAACCTTAGAATATATTGTTTTGAATTTTGGAGGAACCTAGAGCAGCAACAGCACCAAACAGTAGCAGAAAAAACCCAGGATATATGATATATCCTGGGTTCTTCAAACTTGATTTCCACTTTTGTAATTGAATGATAGCTTCTCATTTTATGCCAACACTTACAATTAATTATATAAATGCCATTGTGCCTAAACATAGAAAACCCCTGTGTTAAATTTTTTTGTGATTAGATGATAGATTTCCCTTCTAATGCAGTTTGACTACATGTTCTAAGTACACTTTATGTGAGCTCTTAAGTCAGATGTGGTTAGACAAATACTTCTCTAGTCATAATGACTGATTACTGTAGTCCTAATTTCTTTTATTTGTATATTTGGACAGTGTAAGCTGGTTAAGTATCTAATTTCCCTGTTCTGGACCTTGAGAGAATGGAACCTGTCTGTTAGACCCGATCCCAACTAGGCTGCTTAAAGAAGTTGTTCCCTTAATTGGCACTTCTTTACTGGATATGATTAATCTTTCTTTATTATCAGGATATGTACCAAAGTCCTTTAAAGTAGCTGTAATTAAACCCCTTCTTAAAAAGTCCACTCTTGACCCAGGGGTTTTAGCCAACTATAGACCGATTTCTAACCTCCCGTTCCTCTCTAAGATTCTGGAGAAAGTAGTCGCCAAAGAGTTGTGTGACTTTCTACATAACAATAGTTTATTTGAGGATTTTCAGTCAGGATTTAGAGTTCATCATAGCACAGAGACAGCTCTGGTTAAAGTTAATAATGACCTTCTGACTGCTTCTGACAATGGACTTGTCTCTGTACTTGTATTATTAGATCTTAGTGCTGCATTTGACACCATTGACCATGATATTCTTTTACAGAGACTTGAGCATCAAATTGGCATTAAAGGAACTGCCCTAACCTGGTTTAAGTCATACTTATCAGATCGTTCTCAGTTTGTACATGTTAACGATGAATCCTCCATAAATACTAAAGTTAGTCATGGAGTTCCACAAGGTTCTGTACTTGGACCAATACTATTTACTTTATATATGCTCCCTTTAGGCAACATTATTAGGAATCACTCCATTAACTTTCACTGTTATGCAGATGATACGCAGTTATATCTATCAATCAAACCCAATGAAATTAATCAATTATCTAAATTACAAACATGTCTTAAGGACATAAAATCCTGGATGACCTGCAATTTTCTGATGTTAAACTCAGAAAAAAACGAAATTCTTGTTCTTGGCCCCAAAAACCTTAGAGACTCATTGTCTAAAGATATAGTCACTCTAGATGGCATTAACTTGGCCTCTAGCACCACTGTCAGGAATCTTGGAGTTATCTTTGATCAGGATTTGTCATTTAACTCCCACATAAAGCAGACCTCTAGGACTGCCTTCTTTCATTTACGTAATATTAGAAAAATTAGACACATACTATCACAGACAGATGCAGAAAAACTAATCCATGCATTTGTTACTTCAAGGCTGGATTACTGCAACTCTTTATTATCAGGTTGCCCCAATAAGTCCATTAAAACGCTCCAATTAATTCAGAACGCTGCAGCACGAGTACTGACAGGAACTAGAAAAAGAGATCACATCTCTCCTGTACTAGCTACTCTGCATTGGCTCCCTATAAAATGTAGAATTGAATTTAAAATCCTCCTCCTCACCTATAAAGCTCTTCATGGTCAGGCCCCTTCATATCTTAAAGAGCTCATAGTACCCTATTACCCCACTAGAACACTACGTTCTCTGAATGCTGGGCTACTTGTGGTTCCTATAGTCTCTAAAAGTAGAACAGGAGCCAGAGCCTTCAGTTACCAAGCTCCTCTCCTGTGGAACCAGCTTCCAGTTGTGGTTCGGGAGGCAGACACCCTCACCACATTCAAGAGTAGGCTTAAGACATTCCTCTTTGATAAAGCTTATAGTTAGGGCTGGATCAGGTGAGTCCTGAACCATCCCTTAGTTATGCTGCTATAGGCCTAGACTATCGGGGGATTTCCCATGGTGCACTGAGCTACTCTCTTCCTCTCTCTTTCTGCACTCATTCATGTCCCTTTAATGCATGTTACTAACTCCACTTCTTCCCCGGAGTTCTTGTGCTTTCTCGTCTCGCAGGTTCTCATGGATCCTGGTGGAGCCTCCTGCCATGCTCCTGCTTGACTGCCATTGCCAATACTGTTGTTGCTGTGCACCTGTCTGTCTGTCTGTCGCTCTCTCTCTCTCTCTCTCTCTCTCTCTCACCCCAACTGGTCGAGACAGACGACCACCCACCTAGAGCCGGAGGATCTGTCCTAGGTTTCTGCCTTTTAACAGGCAGTTTTTCCTTGCCCTTGTCGCCAAGTGCTTGCTCATGGTGGTACTGTTGGGTCTCTGTAATTAATGTTAAAGAGTTCGGTCTAGACCTGCTCTATTTGAAAAGTGTCCTGAGATAACTTCTGTTATGAATTGGCGCTATACAAATAAAAAAAATTGAATTGAATTGAATTGAACATCAGTAAACCTACTCTAGGCTAGATGGTTTACACCGGCTTCCTCACCATGTTAAAATTCTCTGAAATGACTTCACTCCAATACAGAGTGGATATCTCTGGGTAATGGGCATTCATGCACTTGTCACTCTTTTGTAAATGGTGAATGGACTGTACTCATATAGCGCCTTTCTAGTCTTTTGACCATGCAATGCGCTGTACACTACATGCCACACTCACCCCTTCACACACATTCAGCAGTTGGCACCTTGCATGGCAGAATGGAACAGAACGGAAACTAATCATTCCCACACACACTCATACATAGCAACGGGAGCAATTTCCCAAATTCATTCCCAAAAAAAAGACAATGCTGGTTTGATTGAGCTTGGTCGTGGTGCTTTGCATATTACGTCTAGATGGTCCACTGCAATAGTCACTGACCAGTCACTTTGCTTTCATCATGCATTCCAGGATAAAGTCACTTTGTTTTTCTTGTACTTCTGTAGCACCATCAGAAGTGCTTTTACAGTTGTCATAAGGTTGGGCAAATTTCTCTGCTTGCCAGCTCACAATGCTCCATTATGTCCTCATTCCAACTCAAAGCTGTAATTTCCATGCATTGTATTTATAATTCTACCTAAACATAATGGTTATGTGTATTTCTAGCCTAGGAAGGCCTGTTGAAGACCTGATGTTATTTTCCGTGATAATTTCACTACAATTAGTGTCACTGGAATTATTGCAGCACACGATCCAGAGGCCTCCAACAATGAGGGCAAAGCTGGACCTAAAACTGAGGGAGACCAAAATTAATTTAATATGTTGTCCCCTTTTTCATGGGGACATTTTTTGACAAGAATGTCTTTACCTTACCCCTGTGTCATTGCCCACAATAAAGAATTAATATTATTATATTAATATATATATGGTAGTGTAGCTTATCTGAATATGTCCTTAGCGTCTCTAATATTTGTTGTCCCAAAAATGTGTAGTAACGTTAGGCATACCCAATAGCACCAGTACAGGGTCCATAAAATTATTAGGCTTTAAAGAATAGTAATTGATATGCTCCAACTGTCAGCACAAGTCTGCTGTCTTGGACACACACATAGACACTGCAAATTCAACACATCCGAAACCACAGTAAAAAATATGTCCAAGGTAAACACTCAGTCACTCCAAATAACATACCGGCTTAAAAATATTGTCCAGTATATGAGTTCAGCATGATCACTTGGAAATAATATTCTTATCAGGTATTTATCTACAGTGGAAAGTCCACAAAACAACTACAGTGAGATCACTATTGGTGATATACATAAGACCACACCCTGCAATGCAACAATTAACCATAATGCTTGTTTATGTAAATTAACCTCAATATATATAATCAAACTGTTCAAATTGTGTATCTTCCCACCTGCCAATTCAGTATAAAATCCCCACAGCAGTTTTCTAAAACAGCAAAAAACAAAAACAAAACAAACAAAATCAGCCAGCACACACAATGGTCACCACAGCAACAATATTTACAGCTTCAGAAGCATAGGATGTCTTTTTATGATGTTTGCTCAAGTTATTTAGGACATGCATACACAACTGTACTAATACAGTTCTTGTCTTCCAACCACTCAAAGTGCTTTTACTACATCCACACAGATGACTGATTTCTAAGTGTAAGGTTTTTAAGTGTATGTATGTTTGTGTGTATGAACTTTATTTCCACTTTTATTACACCATGTACCTTTCCATGAAGCCAAAGATGAATTTCAAAATAGGTGGACAATAAAGATTTTTATTCTAAGAGCTGGATGTTGAAATCAACACTTTAACTTCAGGTAACTTCACCTTGTGTTTGTGTTTGAGAGGGCAGACATAATTTGGGCTAATTCTTCATGATTTCTCTACAGAGTGGACCAGGAGAGCTCAGAAGCTCCCAGTGGTCAGTCTGTCCAGCAGCATCAAATAGACCTGGACTCCATATTTATGGTCTGTACATGTACAAAAACTACCTTTACATCTGTTCAGATAATCTCCATACTGCGATTTTTAGATCAGTGGAATGTCAGTCTGTCCAAAAATGATCAGCTGTTTGGTTCCATGATTTGGATTTGATTGAGTTATTCATATAATATTCTGTTCCAGCTGCTGGAGGACAACATTGTCACTTTTGTGAAGAATGAACTGAATAGGTTCCAGAGTTTTTTGAGATCAGATTATTCAGAATGCTTGGAGACTCAGAGGAAGGATGAGGAGGTGTTGGAGACTAAAGATGAAAAGCAGAGGAGAAGCAGCAGAGAGGCATTTCTGAAGATCACACTGTACTTCTTGAGGATAATGAAGCAGGAGGAGCTGGCTGACTGTCTGCAAAGCAGTAAGAGATTTAACATACAGGATGAAAAATACATTTACTAATATCTCATTAAATGGAGGGGAATATGTTTGTATAAGGAAATGAAATTGTAATATGTACTTAATCTATTAATTTCATTTGTTGTGTGTTCATTCAGGAAATCCTGTTCCAGTTAGTTTCCAGCGTAAACTTAAATCTAACCTGAAGGAGAAGTTCCAGTGTGTGTTTGAGGGGATTGCTAAAGCAGGAAACCCAACCCTTCTGAACCAGATCTACACAGAGCTCTACATCACAGAGGGGGGGACTGCAGAAGTCAATAATGAACATGAGGTCAGACAGATTGAAACAGCATCCAGGAAACCAGACAGACCAGAAACAACAATCAGACAAGAAGACATCTTTAAACCCTCACCTGGAAGAGATGAACCAATCAGAACAGTGATGACAAAGGGAGTGGCTGGAATTGGGAAAACATTCTTAACACAAAAGTTCACTCTGGACTGGGCTGAAGACAAAGCCAACCAGGACATACAGTTCACATTTCCATTCACTTTCAGGGAGCTGAATGTGCTGAAAGAGAAAAGGTACAGCTTGGTGGATTTTGTTCATCACTTCTTTACTGAAACAAAAGAAGCAGAAATCTGCAGGTTTGAAGAATTCCAGGTTGTGTTCATCTTTGATGGTCTGGATGAGTGTCGACTTCCTCTGGACTTCCACAACAATGAGATCCTGACTGATGTCACAGAGTGTACCTCAGTGGATGTGCTGCTGACAAACCTCATCAGGGGGAACCTGCTTCCCTCTGCTCGCCTCTGGATAACCACACGACCTGCAGCAGCCAATCAGATCCCTCCTGATTGTGTTGACATGGTGACAGAGGTTAGAGGGTTTACTGACCCACAGAAGGAGGAGTACTTCAGGAAGAGATTCAGAGAAAAGAAGCAGGCCAGCAGAATCATCTCCCACATCAAGGCATCACGAAGCCTCCACATTATGTGCCACATCCCAGTCTTCTGCTGGATCACTGCTACAGTTCTAGAGGAATTGCTGAAGACCAGAGATGAGAGAGAGCTGCCCAAAACCCTGACTGAGATGTACATCCATTTCCTGGTGGTTCAGTCCAAACTGAAGAATGTCAAGTATTATGGAGGAGCTGAGACAGATCCACACTGGAATCCAGAGACCAGGAAGATGATTGGGTCTCTGGGAAAACTGGCTCTTGAGCAGCTGCAGAAAGGCAACCTGATCTTCTATGAATCAGACCTGACAGAGTCTGGCATCGATATCAGAGCAGCCTCAGTGTACTCAGGAGTGTTCACACAGATCTTTAAAGAAGAGAAAGGACTGTACCAGGACAAGGTCTTCTGCTTTGTCCATCTGAGTGTTCAGGAGTTTCTGGCTGCTCTCCATGTCCATCTGGCATACATCAACTCTGGAGTCAATCTGCTGTCAGAAGAACAGTTAATCTACCATGAATCTGCAGTGACACAGTACTTCCACAGTGCTGTTGACCAAACCCTAAAGAGTCCAAATGGACACCTGGACTTGTTCCTCCGCTTCCTCATGGGACTTTCACTCCAGACCAATCAGACTCTCCTACGGGGCCTGCTGACACAGACAGGAAGTGGCTCACAGAACAATCATGTAGCAGTTGAGTACATCAAGAAGAAGATCGAAGAGACTTCTTCTGCAGAGAGAACCATTAATCTGTTCCACTGCCTGAACGAACTGAATGATCATTCTCTAGTGGAGGAGATCCAACAGTCCCTGAGTTCAGGAAGGCTTTCCACAGATAATCTGTCTCCTGCTCAGTGGTCAGCTCTGGTTTTCATCTTACTGTCATCAGAAGATCTGGACATATTTGACCTGAAGAAATACTCTGCTTCAGAGGAAGCTCTTCTGAGGCTGCTGCCAGTGGTCAAAGCCTCCAACAAAGTTCTGTAAGTGGGATTCATTCATCTATAAAGACACTGTTATCTTTACCTGTAGAAATACATTAATCATGTATTACTTGTTTCCTTCCTGTTGTCTCTCCAGACTGAATGGTTGTAATCTTTCAGAGAGAAGCTGTGAAGCTCTGTCCTCAGTTCTCAACTCCCAGTCATCTAGTCTGAGAGAGCTGGATCTGAGTAACAATAACCTGCAGGATTTGGGAGTGAAGCTGCTTTCTGCTGGACTGGAGAGTTCACACTGTACATTGGAAACTCTCAGGTCAGGATTCCTCAACCCATTCAACTGTATTTACAATAACGGATAAAGACCTAACCTGTGTAGGATTGTGTCTGCTAATATGATTTGTTAAAGGACCTTTCCATAATTTTCTCTTGTTTTTGCTTTTGTTGTTTAATTATTAAATACTACAGGTTAGTTTAAATATTTATTCTAAATTTGTGTCAAAAAAGCCCAACAACCAGCAACTGCCAATATATTTACCCAGGATGTGTGGAATGCATAGGGGGCAGGAAAATCTCCACTCCACTAATTATAACACTAGTGTTTTTTTAAAGTAACTTGGTTTGTTTACCTGCCACTGGCGAATCAACACATGGTTCTTCTCTTCCAATGCCACTTCCCCAGCACACCACAGCAAAGAAAATCACACTGGCCACTACAGTTCAGAGTCTTGCACTGGGTTGGGCACCCACGGGAGGCAAAAACGTGTAACGGGTACACAATACATTCATACAAATTTGCGGGTACGGGTAAAAATAAACTAAATGTGGGCAGGTAGCGGGTGAGAATGGAAATTTGTTTATTTTGTGAAGAAATCGGTAATGAAAAACGACTTTGCAGTCTTTAACATTTACATCAATTAAATATCATTAGGCCTAATGAAGCGGCAGGATTTGTTTTTATTTTGAAAGCTGTAAGCTCGCACATCCTGTGAGGAAACATATAGCTGCAGCAGGAGCACAGGTGCTGTGCCAGTTAACAGAAACTTGTCCAATAACACAACTCTCGGACCACAGAACCGCAGTAAAGTTGTAGTAAATGTGTGGCTTGGTGCACACATTGAAGGACCTGAGCCTCCTCAGAATGAACAGCCTGCTCTGTCCTTGCCTGTTGAGGGCCTCATTCACTGGAGCTGACAGTAGCACTAAAAGAGGTAACTCTTTTAATTGAATTGAATAGAGTTGTTGGAGAATCCCTAAGCTTGTCTATTATAGGCAAGAGGCATCACTTGGTGTTAATTTTGTTGTCCAACAGTTGTATTGAGTATATTTTTGTTTCCTTGGATCATTCATTGTTGTGGCTTTTGTATTGAACATTGACTGTATACAGTAATACACAGCAACAGCGAGGCTCTATGGATGGTAATCTGGGTCTGTCAGTCTGTCATCCACTTTGTTCCAGACCGAAATATCTCAACAACTATTGGATGGATTGTGATGGAATGTGGTTCAGATACTCATGTTGCCTCAAGGTTGAATTGTAATAACGTTATTGATCCTCAGACTAATCATGTAGCGCCATCATAGGGTCAACATTTGAATGTGTCCAGTACTTTGGTTTATGAGCAAATACCTACAAAAGTAAGGACATTCCTTTCCTCCTCAAGTGAACTTAGTGTTTACTGCATTAGCAAATTAACAACTAATATTATATGTACTAAACATGAATGCTAAACATGAACAAGCTAGCATTATCATTTTGAGTATATACTGATGTTGCCATTTAGGAAATACAGCCTCACAGAATCCAACAGGAGACAGGAGACAGTTTCTTCTTCAATTTCAATTCAATTAAATTTTATTTGTATAGCGCCAATTCATAACAGAAGTTATCTCAGGACACTTTTCAAATAGAGCAGGTCTAGACCGAACTCTTTAACATTAATTACAGAGACCCAACAGTACCACCATGAGCAAGCACTTGGCGACGAGGGCAAAGAAAAACTGCCTGTTAAAAGGCAGAAACCTAGGACGGATCCTTCGGCTCTAGGTGGGTGGTCGTCTGCCTCAACCAGTTGGGGTGAAAGAGAGAGAGAGAGAGAGAGACAGACAGACAGACAGGTGCACAGCAACAACAGTACTGGCAATGGCAATCTAGCAGGACCATGGCAGGAGGCTCCACCAGGATCGATAAGAACCTGCGAGACGAGAAAGCACAAGAACTCCGGGGAAGAAGTGAAGTTAGTAACATGCATTAATGGAACATGAATGAGTGCAGAAAGAGACAGGAAGAGAGGAGCTCAGTGCACCATGGGAAATCCCCCCGATAGTCTAGGCCTATAGCAGCATAACTAAGGGATGGTTCAGGACTCACCTGATCCAGCCCTAACTATAAGCTTTATCAAAGAGGAATGTCTTAAGCCTACTCTTGAATGTGGTGAGGGTGTCTGCCTCCCGAACCACAACTGGAAGCTGGTTCCACAGGAGAGGAGCTTGGTAACTGAAGGCTCTGGCTCCTGTTCTACTTTTAAAGACTATAGGAACCACAAGTAGCCCAGCATTCAGAGAACGTAGTGTTCTATATAGGGTATATAATAGGGTACTATGAGCTCTTTAAGATATGAAGGGGCCTGACCATGAAGAGCTTTATAGGTGAGGAGGAGGATTTTAAATTCTATTCTACATTTTACAGGGAGCCAGTGCAGAGAAGCTAGTACAGGAGAGATGTGATCTCTTTTTCTAGTTCCTGTCAGTACTCGTGCTGCAGCATTTTGAATTAATTGGAGCTTCTTAATGGACTTATTGGGGCAACCTTATAATAAAGAGTTGCAGTAATCCAGCCTAGAAGTAACAAATGCATGAATTAGTTTTTCTGTATCTGTCTGTGATAGGATGTGTCTAATTTTTTTAATATTACGTAAATGAAAGAAGGCAGTCCCAGAGGTCTGCTTCATGTGGGAGTTAAAAGACAAATCCTGATCAAAGATAACTCCAAGATTCCTGACAGTGGTGCTAAAGGCCAAGGTAATGCCATCTAGAGTAACTATATCTTTAGACAGTGAGTCTCTAAGGTTTTTGGGACCAAGAACAAGAATTTTGTTTTTTTCTGAGTTTAACATCAGAAAATTGCAGCTCATCCAGGATTTTATGTCCTTAAAACATGTTTGTAATTTAGATAATTGATTAATTTCATCGGGCTTGATCGATACATATAACTGCGTATCATCTGCATAACAGTGAAAGTTAATGGAGTGATTCCTAATAATGTTGCCTAAAGGGAGCATATATATAGTAAATAGTATTGGTCCAAGTACAGAACCTTGTGGAACTCCATGACTAACTGTAGTATTTATTGAAGATTCATCGTTAACATGTACAAACTGCAAACGATCTGATAAATATGACTTAAACCAGCTTAGTGCGGTTCCTTTAATGCCAATTTGATGCTCAAGTCTCTGTAAAAGAATATTATGGTCAATGGTGTCAAATGCAGCACTAAGATCTAATAATACAAGTACAGAGACAAGTCAATTGTCAGAAGCAATCAGAGGGTCATTATTAACTTTAACCAGAGCTGTCTCTGTGCTATGATGAACTCTAAATCCTGACTGAAAATCTTCAAATAAACTATTGTTATGTAGAAATTCACACAACTCTTTGGCGACTACCTTCTCCAGAATCTTAGAGAGGAAGGGGAGGTTAGAGATTGGTCTATAGTTAGCTAAAACCCCTGGGTCAAGAGTGGGCTTTTTAAGAAGGGGTTTAATTACAGCTACTTTAAAGGACTGTGGTATATATCCTGATAATAAAGAAAGATTAATCATATCCAGTAAAGAAGTGCCAATTAAGGGAACAACTTCTTTAAGCAGCCTAGTTGGGATCGGGTCTAATAGACAGGTTGATGGCTTCGATGAAGAAATGATTGAAGTTAACTGATGAAGATCGATAGCAGAAAAAGTCTAAATATGTATCTAAGTTTACATTAGCAAAAGTCCCTGAACTTGGAGAGCCACTGATAACTGTTGATGGCAGTTGGTGATTAATCTTCTCTCTAATAGTAATAATTTTATTATAGAAGAAGCTCATGAAGTCGTTGCTACTTAAGTTTATGGGGATATGTGGCTCAATAGAGCTGTGACTCTCTGTCAGCCTGGCTACAGTGCTGAAGAGGAACCTAGGGTTATTCTTATTTTCTTCTATTAGTGCTGAGTAATAGGCTCCTCTGGCATTACGGAGGGCCTTTCTATACGTTTTAAGATTATCTTGCCAAATTGAGCGATATTCTGATAATTTGGAAGAGCGCCATTTCCTTTCAGATTTCCTAGCTATTTGTTTTAACTGGCGGGTTTGGTCATTGTACCACGGTGCTAGTCTCCTATGTTTTAATAATTTCCTTTTTATAGGAGCGATAGAGTCTAATGTTCTTCGTAGTGAGCCTGCAGCACTATCGACAAGATTATCAATTTCAGAGGGACTAAAGGTGTTATAGGATTCTGTTAAATTCAGACATGGCATTAAATTAAACACTGAAGGAATCTCCTCCTTAAATTTAGCTACAGCACTGTCAGATAGACATCTGCTGTAGGAAGTTTTGCCTAATGGCTTATAATCTAATAGTATGAATTCAAAAGTTATTAAATAATGGTCAGATAGGAAAGGATTATGTGGGAAGACTATTAAATGTTCAATATCAATGCCATATGAAAGAACGAGGTCAAGAGTGTGATTAAAACAATGAGTTGGTTTATTTACACTCTGACAGAAGCCAATTGAGTCTATTAATGATATAAATGCATTACTAAGGCTGTCATTGTTAACATCCACGTGAATATTAAAATCACCCACAATAATTACTTTATCCGATTTAAGGACTAAACTTGATAAAAACTCTTTAGAATTCAGATATAAAATCAGAGTACGGTCCAGGAGCGCGGTACACTATAACAAATAGAACTGGCTGCAGTGTTTTCCAGGATGGGTGAGAAAGACTAAGAACAAGGCTTTCAAATGAATTATAATTTAGTTTAGGTTTAGGGTCCATTAAAACGCTCAAATAATGTATGGCTTCTTGTATTTGACGTTGCAGTACCCTCAGATGATCTGCCATGTGTGTTGTTTTGTGTGTTTGCAGATTGTCAGGCTGTATGATCACAGAGGAAGGATGTGCTTCTCTGGCCTCAGCTCTGAGCTCCAACCCCTCCCATCTGAGAGAGCTGGACCTGCGCTACAATCATCTAGGAGACTCAGGAGAGAAGCTGCTGTTTGGACTGGATGATACACAATGGAGACTGGACACTCTCAGGTATGAACTTTTCTTGTTGGTTGAAGCTACAGTAGATATAACATTTACAGAGACCCAACAGTACCACCATGAGCAAGCACTTGGCAACGGGGGGCAAAAACTGCCTGTTAAAAGGCAGAAACCTAGGACAGACCCTTCGGCTCTAGGTGGGTGGTCGTCTGCCTCGACCAGTTGGGGTGAGAGAGAGAGAGAAAGAGAGAGAGAGAGAGAAACAGACAGAGAGATAGAGAGAGATAGAGACAGAGAGACAGACAGTTGCACAGCAACAACAGTAGCAACAACTACACTAATAGTAGTAGTGACTGATGATAATGAACATGACAACAGCAACGATGGGGGACAATGAGCAGTGACAACAGCAACAACATTAACAGTAGTAATAATAATACTAATAATAATACACTAATATCAGTGATATTAGCAATGGCAGTCAAGCAGGACCATGGTAGGAGGCTCCACTAGGATCCATGAGAACCTGCGAGACGAGAAAGCACAGGAACTCTGGGGAAGAAGTGAAGTTAGTAACATGCATTAATGGGACACGAATGAGTGCAGAAACAGAGAGCTCAGTGCACCATGGGAATTCCCCCGATAGTCTAGGCCTATAGCAGCATGACTAAGGGATGGTTCAGAACTCACCTGAGCCAACCCTAACTGTAAGCTTTATCAAAGAGGAACGTCTTAAGCCTACTCTTAAATGTGGAGAGGGTGTCTGCCTCCCGAACCACAACTGGAAGCTGGTTCCACAGGAGAGGAGCTTGGTAACTGAAGGCTCTGGCTCCTGTTCTACTTTTAGAGACTATAGGAACCACAAGTAGCCCAGCATTCAGAGAACGTAATGTTCTAGTGGGGTAATAGGGTACTATGAGCTCTGTAAGATATGAAGGGGCCTGACCATGAAGAGCTTTAAAGGTGAGGAGGAGGATTTTAAATTCTATTCTAAATTTTATAGGGAGCCAATGCAGAGAAGCTAGTACAGGAGAGATGTGATTTCTTTTCCGAGTTCCTGTCAGTACTCGTGCTGCAGCATTTTGAATTAATTGGAGCTTCTTAATGGACTTATTGGGGCAACCTTATAATAAAGAGTTGCAGTAATCCAGCCTAGAAGTAACAAATGCATGAATTAGTTTTTCTGCATCTGTCTGTGATAGGATGTGTCAATTTTTTGTAATATTACGTAATTGAAAGAAGGTAGTCCTAGAGGTCTGCTTTATGTGGGAATTAAATAACAAATCCTGATCAAAGATAACTCCAAGATTCCTGACAGTGGTGCTAGAGGCCAAGGTAATGCCATCTAAAGTAACTATATCTTTAGACAGTGAGTCTCTAAGGTTTTTGGGGCCAAGTATAAGAATTTTTGTTTTTTTCTTTGCCCCCGTCGCCAAGTGCTTTCTCATGGTGGTAGTGTTGGGTCTCTGTAAATAATGTTATAAGGAGTTCGGTCTAGACCTGCTCTATTTGAAAAGTGTCCTGAGATAACTTCTTTTATGAATTGGTGCTATACAAATAGAATTGAATTGAAACTGTCATTATATTCCCTGACGATAATACATGAGACAGATAATTTTTGACCAAATCAGGTTCCTCAAATCAGAACCATAAGAAGTCTCTAACGTACTGTACTCACTGCAGGTAGGAGGAGCTTTGTGCACATGCCCTGGTTCCACGTAGATCTCTCCTCATGGATGATGCCATGGCGCTCATTTCGACAAGTGGCAAAGAGGCATGATGACAAACAGTGGGGAAAACTTTTGAAGGGATACCACCGTGGTATCCACACACCGCGTGTGTTTGTGTGCTGTAACATTAGCTACTAGCCGTGTGGCATTTCCTTTTCCGTGTTAATAGCAGTCAATGTGATCCAGGAGTAATAATCCAAGAGGAAAACATGCACAATACATCCAAAACATGACATTTTGTTAATAATATCAGAACTATGTTTTCTGAGACTTTTAGAGGTTTTAGAGGGTTTATGGCAGAGGTCTGGAACCAAAGACTGCTTTTGAAGGGGAACTCAAAGAAAAAGGTTTTGTGTGTGTCAGATGTTGTCTTCTTTCACACACACCAAATTCCTGTGGCTCATGAGGAGACTTTAGGGGGAGTGGCGATGTACATATTTTGTATCTGTGTATGAGAGTGCTGGTCTAACCCCCCTCCTCCTTTCAGGGTGGAGCCTGCTGGAATCCGATGGTTGAGACCAGGTCTGAGGAAGTGTAAGTGTGAAAACAAAGCAGCACACATTCAACCATCTTCACACTGTAATATCACTCATTCACATCTCTGATGTCATCATCAGAGTGTCAATAAATGATCAGATGATAGATCAATAACTGCAACTGTATTGTGTCTTGTTCTCTCTAACAGATTCCTGTGAACTCACACTTGACACAAACACAGTAAACAGAAAGATCAAACTGTCTGACAACAACAGGAAGGTGACGCTTGTGGAGGAGTATCAGTCATATCCTGACCATCCAGACAGATTTGACAAGTGTCCTCAGCTGCTGTGTAGAAATGGTCTGACTGGTCGCTGTTACTGGGAGGTTGAGTGGAGTGGAAGAGTTTCTATATCAGTCAGTTACAGAGGAATCAACAGGAAAGAAGATAGTACAGACTGTGTGTTTGGAGAAAATGATCAGTCCTGGAGACTGATCTGCTCTGATGGTGGTTACTTTGTCTGGTACAATAATAGTAGAACATCCATCTCTTCCTCCTCTGTCTCTAAGAGAGTAGCAGTGTATGTGGACTGTCCTGCTGGCACTCTGTCCTTCTACAGAGTCTCCTCTGACTCACTGATCCACCTCCACAGCTTCAACACCACATTCAATGAACCTCTCTATCCTGGATTTGGATTTGGGTTCTTGTCTGGTTCCTCAGTGTCTGTGAGTTCTCTGTAGGAGGGATAGTCTCCTCTGTTAGAGAAACATTAACCATATACTTGATCATTTGGCCTCATTGTCAAAGTGAAAATGAACAGAGCCTTCAGTTACCAAGCTCCTCTCCTGTGGAACCAGCTTCCAGTTGTGGTTCGGGAGGCAGACACCCTCACCACATTCAAGAGTAGGCTTAAGACATTCCTCTTTGATAAAGCTTATAGTTAGGGCTGGATCAGGTGAGTCCTGAACCATCCCTTAGTTATGCTGCTATAGGCCTAGACTATCGGGGGATTTCCCACGGTGCACTGAGCTCTTTCTTCCTCTCTCTTTCTGCACTCATTCATGTCCCATTAATGCATGTTACAAACTTCACTTCTTCCCCGGAGTTCTTGTGCTTTCTCGTCTCGCAGGTTCGTATCGATCCTAGTGGAGCCTCCTGCCATGGTCCTGCTAGATTGCCATTGCCAATACTGTTGTTGCTGTGCACCTGTCTGTCTGTCTGTCTCTCTGTCTGTCTTTCTCTCTCTCTTTCTCTCTCTCTTTCTCTCTCACCCCAACTGGTCGAGACAGACGACCACCCACCTAGAGCCGAAGGATCTGTCCTAGGTTTCTGCCTTTTAACAGGCAGTTTTTCCTTGCCCTTGTCGCCAAGTGCTCGCTCATGGTAGTACTGTTGGGTCTCTGTAAATAATGTTATAAAGAGTTCGGTCTAGACCTGCTCTATTTGAAAAGTGTCCTGAGATAACTTCTGTTATGAATTGGCACTATACAAATAAAATTGAATTGAAAATTGAATTGAATTGAATTGAACAGGGAAATTTGGTTTGATTCTGACTGCAAAACCATTAGGAAGACATTCAGAAAAGTATTGAACCAAAATGTAGGACCTTGTCATCGTATATTATCATCACAAGAGACTTTTCTTTTTGGTTTCTTAATTCCACACTCATCATATTATTTTGATTCTTTCCCTGTTCAGAAAGGTCTCTCTCTCTGACTTTTTCACCCAAGAGGGGAGGTGGGGAGGTGAGACTGTGGCGCTGACAGTCTCCTGCAGAGAGCCTGGTTCTTTTCAGATTCACAGATGGTATCTCTAGGTGTCAATTTGTTCATCCTCTTCAACAGAACACTGACTCCTCCATAGATCAGAACGACACTTCACACTTAGGCTCTGGAAACCGTTGTTTTCCTACAAGAGATGTGTGATAATTTAAATGCCTTTTTAATTGCAAATCCCTATGGAGTGGACATGGAATGTGTTGCATCTCCTTTGATCTAAATTGTACCACCTCCAGAGAGAGGTTCCTTCAAGTTAATTTATGAGAGGTCCATTTACTAGAGGACATTCCAGTCTATAGCAGTAACCACATTTGCACGGATAAAGATTTAGTTCTGTTGTAGTATTATTGTAAAATGTAATCTTCTCAAAATCAACAGATTGCCATCCAGCATGAGAAGGTCGCAAATGTAATGCTTTTCTGATGTTCACATTCCCAGGTTGGACTAAGTTACAAAATCATGTGTAAAATGTCTGAATGTTTGATGGAGCCACAGTGCCACCTTTTTTTTGCTGAGATTCTGGTATAGCATAAGGTATCCTCAAAACGGACTTTGTTTTATAATTGTGTTTTATTCCAAATGGTAAATGCCTGACACATAATTTTATAACAAGAATTAAGCTAACACTATACGAAATATGTACAATCTATTAGTGTTGCTTTATATGCATGTTTGTGATATTTTAACTAGTTCTGCTTTTATCTTTACATCAAGTCATTTCAGTTATGTTATGTTAAAACATGTAAACTATGTGTTAAGTCATGGTGGGTTCTGTGAATGGTTAATTATGATTTTGAAACTTTAAAACGCCATAGTAGTAAGTTGATAAAGTTACAAATATCAAAATATCGCTAAAAGAAGTGACGCGATTAGCCTTTCCAGATACGCCTCTAGACTAAAACATATATATAATATAGACTCCGGTCACTCCCTTTTTTCTTACCTTTACACTTCCAAAACTTTCTTCTTAAATTTGCTTTGGATCCATTCGTTATTTACTCTCATTCTACTTTTAATTTCCGTACTTTACTTCGTTTGAGACACGTGTTGAATTTTTCCTCACGTAATAGTTTGCGGTGCTGAAGTACTTTTTAGTACTTTTATTTTGAAGGCTCAAGACACGAACAAAGTTAATTCTTTTATAGGTTTTTTTTGTTTATATATATTGTCAAGTATTGTCGCCTTATTCACAGAAGGTGAATTTAATTTAATTCTTGGATTTACTGACTACAGAGGATTCGCCAGGCCAGCGTTATGTCCTACAGTTATTTTAGACAAGGAGTTGGATTAGTTCATAATCAAAGCTGAAGACCAACCACTCTGAGAAACTTTTCTTAAGACATTTATCATAAGCCAGAAGGACATCGCATTGGTTGACCGCTCAAGGAGACGTATAAACGTTTCAGCCGGACAAGGACATTATTCTCCAGACTATCTGCCTCCAACACACTCAAAGCGCCAAGCCACGCTGGGCCTTGGGCTGGAGCGTTTACTGGTATCGGTGACGACATGTTCTTGGACCTGTGATTCTGAACAGCAGCTGAGCAGTACGAGCCTGAGGAGAAAGATCCTGAAGTCCCTCCATCTCTACTAAAAAGTAGGCTGAAACCCACATAAACTGCCGGGGTCCCACACACTTCCCAAGAGTTGGTGTCTGTCTGTGAGCTTTGCTTCACATAGTTTAAGCTTAGAAGAATTTTCGATTAGGGCCTTGTAGTTTTAAAATGTACTCCCGTAATATTTTCAATTTATTGCCGTATCACAAAATCCACCATTGCTCCTGAATCACCCAATATTAATAATTCATTTACTGTCCATATATTCTGTTACTTGTTGTTGTTTGAATTGTCATGTCATGCTATTTACTCTTCATTAATTTTTAGTTAATAAACATATATAACCATATGTCTTTGTCTGTGTAGGTTGATTTGATGTGGGGAAATCGATGAATCGTGTAAAGAAATCACTATTTTGGAATATGAGATTGAGCAAAGATTTTGAAATTTAATAAATTGATTTGAAACTGATTTGATTAGATTTGTCGAATAATTTCCTCCGGATTATTCCAGTAACTAAACAACGGAGGTGGTGCCCCATTTACGAGTGTATTATTAATCACCAGTGAATAATTACCTTTCTTATTAAATAGTAGTGTAACCCCTACAAAAACCACAGGTATGCAGGCAAATGAGAGGTAGAAAATTTAATTGGCCATCATAAAGATATGCAGGCGTGGCAATGGATGCAGGCATGGCAATCCCACATTAACTCCCACATAAAGCAGACCTCTAGGACCGCCTTCTTTCATTTACGTAATATTAGAAAAATTAGACACATACTATCACAGACAGATGCAGAAAAACTAATCCATGCATTTGTTACTTCAAGGCTGGATTACTGCAACTCTTTATTATCAGGTTGCCCCAATACGTCCATTAAAACGCTCCAATTAATTCAGAACGCTGCAGCACGAGTACTGACAGGAACTAGAAAAAGAGATCACACCCTATTACCCCACTAGAACATTACGTTCTCTGAATGCTGGGCTACTTGTGGTTCCTATAGTCTCTAAAAGTAGAACAGGAGCCAGAGCCTTCAGTTACCAAGCTCCTCTCCTGTGGAACCAGCTTCCAGTTGTGGTTCGGGAGGCAGACACCCTCACCACATTCAAGAGTAGGCTTAAGACATTCCTCTTTGATAAAGCTTATAGTTAGGGCTGGATCAGGTGAGTCCTGAACCATCCCTTAGTTATGCTGCTATAGGCCTAGACTATCGGGGGATTTCCCATGGTGCACTGAGCTACTCTCTTCCTCTCTCTTTCTGCACTCATTCATGTCCCATTAATGCATGTTACTAACTCCACTTCTTCCCCGGAGTTCTTGTGCTTTCTCGTCTCGCAGGTTCTCATGGATCCTGGTGGAGCCTCCTGCCATGGTCCTGCTTGACTGCCATTGCCAATACTGTTGTTGCTGTGCACCTGTCTGTCTGTCTGTCTCTCGCTCTCTCTCTCTCTGCCTCTCTCTCTCTCTCTCTCTCTCTCTCTCTCACCCCAACTGGTCGAGACAGACGACCACCCACCTAGAGCCGGAGGATCTGTCCTAGGTTCCTGCCTTTTAACAGGCAGTTTTTCCTTGCCCTTGTCGCCAAGTGCTTGCTCATGGTGGTACTGTTGGGTCTCTGTAATTAATGTTAAAGAGTTCGGTCTAGACCTGCTCTATTTGAAAAGTGTCCTGAGATAACTTCTGTTATGAATTGGCGCTATACAAATAAAATTGAATTGAATTGAATGTAGATGCAGTGTCGGGTAGCTCTTTCAGACATTTTTGTTTCAGTGTTTTTCCTTGTTAGCTTTATGAATGAAAACAGTGAAAATCTGGGTTTTACTTGGGGCCAGAATACCATTGTTGGTAGACTGGTCCATCCACCACCATTACAAACCAGCCTATAGAGCCTTCATCATGTAGCCCAGAATACCATCGTTGGTAGACTGGGCTCATTTATTTTGACCATCTGCAACTTATTGTCTCCGGTCTGCAGTAACCCAGTTTAGAGGGTCTCATTGAGGCCAGCAGGGATCCCTGTTTTTAATCTGGCAATCCAGAGTCTCTCGGCCCGCACTCTATGGGCTGCAGACCAATGAGGGTGGCCTTCCAGGCCTGAAATTATTAGATTATCTGCCCCATGTGTCCGGAAGTGGTCATATAAAACAGACACCTTAGTAGATTTTTGGATGTGGTATAGGTGCTGTTGTAGCCGGTACAATAGTTTATTTAGTGTTTAGTCCCTTTCTCCTTTTATGTCTCAATTACACCTTATTGGTGTATGTTTTTCTGGTCCAGGTTACCATTGCTAGTATCCTGGGCACTTTAGTATTTTCTTTACTCTCCATTATTTCTTATAGCCTCTGTAATTCTGATTTGAGAAGGGACAGTAGTTTTGTTTTTTTGTTTTTTTGTTATTGTTGGACCAGAGTTGGATCACCACCACAAGTCATAAGTGCAAAAACAATAAGTGCCATATCCAAAATTATTTACAAAAGACATATATAAATCAAAAGGACAAAAACATGCAAAGGAAATACAACATGCAACAAAAAATATATAATGGAATCCTCCTCTGGTCCACCAAATATCAAGCCCATGATTTTGTTATTTTAGTTCTTTGGTTTTTATCTGTTTTGCCTTTTGTTGTTTTTCACTGTCTGAAAAAAAGATTGTTTTTAACCAGACAATGCCCGCCTAGGCTTTTAAAACATGATTCAATCCAAATTACACTCATCACGCGTTTTTAATAAAGTTTTTAGCGTATCTTTGGTGTATATTCTAAATTTCATTTAATCCATGGGGTACAAAAGTTTTTAATCTCTGAATCCATCTTTTCTCAGCAACAAGTCTCTGTCCCTCTGACCAATTCTGTCTCATTTCCAAACCTGATATAAATAAATTAGCAACATCATGATTCCTAAAGTGTGTGTACAACTCTGATATTTTATCCTCTCGACCAATGCAATACAGGTGTTGTTTAAGGCGTTTTGAAAGTTCATTTTGGGTTTGTCCAACATATAGTTTATGACAAACATCGCACTTGATCACATACACCAAATTCTTAGATTTCAGATCCAGTTGGTGAACAATAGGAAAACCCATATCTGAATGTCTGTTCAAAATGTATTTGATTGGCCAAAAGTGTTTTTCATAGTTGTTAGTTGTTTTCCTGTCCTTGAGCGAGGCATGGACCAAAAGATCCTTCAGATTTTTATTCCTCCTAAAAGCCGAGATAATTTTGAAGTCCATCAGCGGTTCAGCAACATTTTGTAGTCTTGTGAAGTTCGTTTTTATCAATGTGTTCAATCTCAAGGATGTGGCAGAGAAGGTGGTAACAAAGGAGATGATTTTTCTTTCCCCTTTGCTCTCCAAAGCCACCCTGTTTTGCATTCCTTGCGTTTCTGTTTTTATCAGATGGAGGAAGGATCTACTATAACCCCGGGTTCTGAGTACTTTAAAGAGTGTTCTTGTTGCCTTTTCAGCGTCCTCTACTCTCGTGCATATCCTGTTAAATCGTATCAATTGTGATTTCACAATTCCCCAAAAAGTATGACGAGGATGATAGCTGTCTTTGTGCAAAAGAGCATGCGTATCTGTTGGCTTGAAGAACACTCTTGTACCCAGTTTCCATTCCTCCGTCTGATCCCTGATAAAATCACCTGAGTATCCAGAAACGCCAGCTCTTCTGGTTGAAGATCGAACTTGACTGTAATGGTGCTGTGATGGTTATTTAAAATGCTGATGAACTCCAAAAATTCTGACTTCGAGTAAGACCAAATCCCAAAAATATCATCTAGATATCTGAGGTAGATTAAGGGCAATTTTGGGCACTTGGGAAAGACAGTTTGCTCCCAGCCCGCCATGTATATATTTGCGTAGGCTGGGGCAAACTTCTTTCCCATTGCTGTTCCATGTACCTGCAGATATATCTTGTCGTCAAACTTGAAGTCATTTTTGGTCAGGCTCAGTTCCAGGAGCTGGAGGAGCAAATCATCCGGCCTTTTCTGGTCCGGGTATTTGTTGAAGGTCTCTCTGACCGTTTTCAGACCCATTTGTGTGTTGATGTTAGTGTACAAATAGTCAATGTCCACAGAGAAGAGCACTGAACCAGGAGGAATCCTCATCATTTTGATCTTATTGATGAATTCATATGTATCCTTGATGTAACTTGGATGTTGTTGTGACAAGGGATTTAGGTAGTGATCTATATACTCTGATACTGCATATGACTCACTCCCACAGTCTGATACAATCGGACGTCCAGAGGGGATTTGATGTGGGACAGGCCACGTCTCTGGATCCTTATGGATCTTTGGGAGATGATAGAATTTACGTGGTCGAGGTGTGTCTGGTCCAAATAAGTAGTTTCTTTGTTTGGCCGTGATGTATTTTTCCTCATATAATTTTGTCACCAATTCTCTAATCTTCCTCTGGGTTTCAATTCAATTCAATTCAATTCAATTTTATTTGTATAGCGCCAATTCATAACAGAAGTTATCTCAGGACACTTTTCAAATAGAGCAGGTCTAGACCGAACTCTTTAACATTAATTACAGAGACCCAACAGTACCACCATGAGCAACACGTTTCCTGCTGCAATGTGTGAGAAAGTGATTGATAATGCAGAGTATTATTCAATTGTCTCTGAGCCTCCAGTAAATACTGGGTCCTGTCTAAGATCACTATCTTTGATCCCTTGTCAGCTGGTTTTATCACTATATCCTGGTTCTGTTTGAGTTTGTTCAGTGCTCTTCTCTGTGGACACGACAAGTTGTCCCTCTCCTTCGCTATGCTCAGTCTCTCAAGGCCCCGGCCATCCTCCTCCACCAGCCCCTGGATGGGTTCCGGCAGGGAAACCCAATGCGGTTCCCATCCAGAGGAGCTCCTAAATGGATCCGGGGTCGAGTCTGTAGCATAGTCGAAATGGTGTAACAATTTAAGGGTCCTATGATAACGGTGTAGATCTCGTCTTAGATCATCCCTATCCACTTCCAGTGGAGTCGGGATGAAAAACAGTCCTTTCTCCAAAAGTTATTTTTCTGTCTCGCTCAGTGTGAAAAGAAGTGATAAATTTAAAATGTTTGATTGTGTGTTTTCAACATCGGGGGTGAGTAATCTCGGTGCCCCCGACGCTAGTTTAGTTGTTCCATCCAAGTTTTTAGAATGTTTTTAGCAGTTTCTGATGTCCAATGAACTGGGTCATGTGAGTGGACTTTAAAAACACTATCATCCAGCAAATCGAGTGTTCTGTAGGTTTTTCTGATGTGGTTGTTCATATCCCCAATGAGTGATTGCACTGTCCGCGGGAGTTGTTTAGAGAGGTGTATCTGAGGATAGATAATTTGGGTTAGGGTTAGGTTTGAAGTTGAGTGATATTTGAAGACAGAGTTTGTTTATGGTGCGCTGGCCTGGGAGCGTGTGGTCCGTTGCCTTCCACCCGCCTCCCTGGAAATAAAATTCAACTGGAGTTTTGGTCGTAGCAAATAATATGGGTATAAGTGGGACAGATACATATAATAAAAAATATCAATTAACCACCACATGACAAAATCAAGTATAGCCCAGAATAAAATATTCTAGACTAAGAGTACAGGATGTGTTTTTCTTCTTTTTTCCAACAGGTGCGGCCCAGCACGAGCGATGGTGTGGCGGCGGATTTTCAAAAGAAGAGTATATGATCATGGAAAGAAAAAGTTATGGTTATACAGATTGTAATGTTAATACTTTAATGAAATAAACAGGAACAGACAAGAGTGATGTTGTGTATGTTCTTAAAAGATATTGTTTATTAATAAGTCAATTTGATTGTATTTCTTCATATTATTTCTGGCTGTCTATGATGTTCCTTTAGCTGTGGAGGAGAGAAGTTACAGGTTATGGTGATATGTCATGCATTCATTTAAACCATATGGATTTCTGGAGTTTAGTTTCTGAATCCAATTCCCCTCCGCTCTCTTCCTCTGTCCCGGGCTCCAGAAGGGGTTACTCTCTACGCCGAAGATGATGAGATTATTGGAGGGGTGTATTTGAAAATGTTGTACTAGGTGAGTTTCCCGCTCAGCCTTTCTAATGTTATATAGGTGTTGTGAAAGCCTGATGTTAATGCTATTGCCTGTTTCCCCTATGTATATGAATTTACAGAATGTGCAAAGGATGCAGTAAACAGTGTTCATTGTATTCGGCGTGAAGTGTCCCTGGAGTGGATAAGATCTATGACTGTGGATGTTAGTTATGGAAGTGGACAGACGGAAGTGTTCACGCTGCAAATCGAGCCGTACTCCTACCCCCCCGCTGGAAAAGAGCGAGCGTGTCAGTAAGTCTTTTAAATTTTTGTTTTTTCTGTTTGCAGAAATGACTTTATATTTCTGATATAGATCAAATGATTGTTGTGCTTTATTAAAATCATTTTTCCATTTGTGTTGCATAGGGATGCAGATGTGAGAGAAAGTAGTTACAAGAGGGAGGAGGAGGAGGGGCTCCTGCGCAGCAGCGGTCACTTCAAAGGGATCCCCATCCAACTGATGCAGGCACGTGATTGACTGATTATTGGACAGGTCCAGGGAAGCATGGTCAGAGCGAGTGGGAGAGAGCGCGGCCAGTGTGGAGTTTTTAATTGTTCTGAGGAACCGGGTACTGTATCCTCTCTTCCTAAGGCTGCTAAAGAGGGTGCTAATGGCTGTTTGTAAGTGTTTCTCTTCTGAACAAATTCTGAAAAACCGTATAATTTGAGATTTAATGATGCCTTTGTAAGTGTGCTTCGGGTGGTAGCTGCATTTGTGTAACAGCGCATGCGTGTCGGTTGGTTTAAAAAAAACCTTAGTTAAAAGTTTTTTATAGCCTTTGTCTGTAGATTGAAAATATACTGTGGTGTCTAGGAAGTTAATATGTGTGTTGCTTATTTCATGTTTTACTTTGTCCGTTGAGTGTGTTAATGAAATCCATAAATGTGTTAAGGCCATGCGGCCATGCTCTGATGATGTCATCCAAATAACGTAAGTAGAATAATGGTTGTAGTTTGCATTTAGATAAAGCTTCTCTCTCCCACTCGCTCATATAGATGTTAGCATAAGATGGTGCATACCGGTGTCCCATGGCCGTTCCCTGGACCTGTAAGTAGTGTGTGTCATTGAATACAAAATCGTTATTGTTTAAACATAAGGTGAGTAATTGTATTATTTCGTCGTTGGGTGTCGAGTCAACTGGGTATTTGTTCATTACATTCCTAACAGCTCTGAGGCCCATCTCTGTATTTATGTTGGTATAAAGGCTGTCTATGTCAATAGTGAACAGGTGGGCCTGGGGAGGGATGTGTAATTGGCGGATTTTTGCAAGGAAGTCATAGCTGTCTTCAGGTAGCTGGGGTGCCTGTTAGAGAGGGGTCCTAAATATGAGTCTGTGAATTAAGAGATGTTATAAGTGCAACTGTTACAGTCAGAGACTATAGGTCTTCCTGATTGGACCTGGTCTCTGGTTCTTTGTGAATTTTTGGGAGTAATTAGAACTGCCTTAGGCGGGGATCTGTGGGACCGTACAGATAGTCTCTCTGTTTGGCTTTAATATATCCTCTGATATACAAATTTTGTAGTATTTTCTTTATATTAATCTGTGTTTGAGGTTGTATGCTGTAGTCTATTGTTTTATAATGTGATGAATTATTAAGTTGTCTGTTGGCTTCCAATATGTATTGTTGTTTGTCCATGATTATGATTTTTGAACCTTTGTCTGCTGGTTTTATGATTATGTGTTTATGTTTTATAAGTTCAGTTATGGCATGTCTCTCATTTATAGAGAGATTATCCGAACGGTCCACACTATTCGTCCCATGGATTAATACCTGATGGTCTGCTCTGATGAGTTCTTTTGTTGTGCTGTGAAGTTGGTGCCAGTTTGGTTGCCATGTTGAAGGGGCTATAAAAGGTAAGTGTCTTGTACTTTTATTTTGAAAATAATCTATTAGTTTAATTCGTCTGTGGTATGTGTCTATGTCATTGCTAAGTATTTCCATGTTGGTATGAGTGGGTCTGGGGATGAAGGATAGGCCCCTCTCTAACAGGCTGATTTGAGCTGCTGTAGGTGTAAAGATGGTGGACAAATTGAGGATGTTGGCTCGAGACCCCCATGACAAATCTACTGTTGTTGTAGGTAAGTGAATTGGGGTTACCAGTTTGTGTTGTGTAGATGAAATGGGGTGTAAAAAGTTTATAAGTTTAAATCAAGCTGACTGCACCAATGGACGAGGATCCCCTCTGCTGTCTCCGCTGTCCAATGGATGTTATCTGAATGAGTTGTGAAGTCCTTCTCCGGAAGTGCTTCCAGATATGGCAGGTGAGTTATGATGAACTTATTGATTGTGTTTAGATTCTGTTTTTCTATTGTAGATAGTCATGGTGAGTAGTTAATTA
Source organism: Dicentrarchus labrax (assembly GCF_905237075.1). Lineage (NCBI taxonomy): Eukaryota > Metazoa > Chordata > Actinopteri > Moronidae > Dicentrarchus > Dicentrarchus labrax. The sequence goes on along the minus strand of NW_026136706.1, from coordinate 358,234 downwards.
CAGGGATTCTGATTTCTGCATTTGGAAAGGCCGAGCGGGCTTTATTCATCATCTGTCTTAATTGTTTAATGGATGTTTTTTTAGGGTCCTGGTCCCGGCTATTGAGGCCCACCGAGAGGATCACCAGTTTGGTCTCGGTGTGAATTGGTGTTTTTTCCAGCAACTTATCAAAGTGGTACAATCGGGCACCCGGGTAGCTGTCAGCCTGGATATCAGAGTGTGTGAAGGTAGGTATTCTGTTAATGTTTGAGTCACCCAAGATTAGAATAGGTTTATGGATATTAAAGTGCCATTCTCTTAGTTTTTGGTATTTGTCAGCTCGGTGGCAGGAGGGTTCAGAGGTCAAGCTCATGTCCACAGTTTTGGTGGGAGGGGTTAAATTTCTGGTTCCAAATTGTGTTATATTGGAGGGCTGTGAAGAGAGATCAGAGTTGTAATTTGGGTCTGTCATTTGGACTTTTGGACCTGATTTTCTCATCATTTCTGCTCCCTTATTTTTTACAGTTTCTCCAAAACCCTGATCAATGTGGGCTGAGGTTGTGGACACCAAAGTGTTGGTGGTGTCCTCTGTTGCTATCACCGAGCCGAGTTCATTAGCAGGGTAGGTGGATGTGACTTTGCCACTATGGGGATGAATGTTCTGGTGATGATTGTTTTTAAGTGATAAAGTGTTTGTTTTTTCCAGGCTGACAGCTGGGCCAGGGTGCCATGGCATCTGCCGATCCCTGGGGGCATGACCTGTTGGGAGAGGTGGGCAGTGAGTGAGCCTGTCTATATGATGGCAGGTTAAGTTTGAGGGAAGGAAAAGGGACAGAGGTTTCACTGGGAGGGGGGACCGATGAGGAAAACCTTGGTCTTTTAGTGGACCGTGTGGTCTCTGTTGAGGAGGGGTCCCGGAGATCGGCCTCGAGACTGGGGCACCACACCCTGCAACACCCTGCTGTAGGTGTGTGTTTTCTTGTGTGTGTCCCGTGCTGGGCTCAATGAGTGTTCCCGTGCAGGGGTGTGTAGTTGGTATGTATTATTGCTATGTGTAGTGTTTGTAATTGCTGTATGTGCTTTTTTCTTTGTTTTTGGGAACTCCGGGTCCCCTCCTGTTGCAGTGTGTCGCTCCTCTGTCTGCTCCAGCAAACTTTCAGCAGCATTAACAAAATCCACAGGCTGTGGAAAAGAATGGTTAGATTGAGGGGAAGAAGAGTTAGGGTCAGTGAGATAAACAGAAAAGATATCTTCATCCGACTGGCAGGGAGATGGGGAGGGAGAAGGGGGACATGAGGAAGAATCTGTGTTGAAAAGATAATTCTGTGCTTGTGTGATTGTGTCTGGATCCAATCTGTCTCCATAGCGCCTGCGGGCCCAGTTAGCAGCTACTTTCAGTGCCAGCTGGTCACCTGGTGTGTTTAATAGTGTTTCTATTGTTCCTTTGTAGTGTTTGTTTAATATTTTCATGTTTTCCTTCATCCAGTTGTTAGTGTTGTCTTTAAAAGACTGTGTTGTTTCTACTGTTGGTGCTGCTGGTTTTATAAACAGGGCCAGTTTGGTGACCCGTCTCATCATACCCTGTGGGAAGTTACCAGTTAGGATGACTCCCTCCACAATGTTCAGGTGATGTATAATCTGTATTAATTTAAAGTGATGTTTAGCCAATGTTCTGATTTTCTGATCCAGTGCCTGTCTAACAGGTGAGTTGTCTGTGTGTGTTGTAGTGTGTGTTCTGTACTGAAATCTCTCCCTGCTTGTAGCTCTGTGTTGTGTGTAGTGTGTGTGATGTTGTGGGGCCCTATGATGAAAAGCTGTGTGCCTAGCCGTATCCCCACGGCCTCGCTCCCGCCGGGGCCCACCACCTGCACCCCTGTGATAATGAGCAGAGAAAGAGGCACCCACCTGGTTCCATCTACCTCGGAACTGCTGCTGGTGTTGTGGCCGCGGTCTCCATCCCGTATCCTGGTGTCTCGTGTCTGGACGTTGCCTGAAAGACATGCTGAGACGGCGGGGTTTTGTGTTTCGGGTGGGCGCCGGAGGCGGAAGAGAGCGGAGCAACTCCGGCGGGTGATATTCCTCGGTCGGGAAGTTTAAAACGTAACTTTTAATAAATTAAGTTTAAAACCAACGAAGGTTTATGGAGCCAATAAAAGACTAAAAAAAAGGGTTAAAAAGCAGTGGGCTGACCGGCAGAAACGAGATATTCCGACGTTTCGCAGTGCTCTACTGCTTCATCAGGGAACTGAGTGGTAGAAACAGGCTGCGGTGTGTGAGGGAGCCTTAACAAGGTAAAGAGCCCATTTTCCTTGAGCGGGGCTCCCCCAATCACCGATTGGCACACAGCTGAGGACCCGCCTCCTAATCTTAGTGGGCCTATGTGAAGAGGGGGTGTGAGGGGAAAAAAGGTAAGATAGGTAGAGAGGGAAAAGGGGAGGGGACATAGTAGAGAGGCAGCCTGTGAATGGGAGAAGTAGTTACAATGTATTAATGATTAGTAACAATTGCAACATTGTATGATTGTTAATAGTTTATTTCCCCCATAGGATCGGCAGAGAAATTGCTGAGGTGATCCTCCCGGTGGGTTTATGCAACTGCACATAGTAGACTGTTAATAATTGACAGAGGAGAGAGCGGAGGAGGAGGAATTACGTGCCGGGCCGCACAGAGAGTTTAAACAAACTGTCATGTGGTGATCAAGAGACAAATAAACAAAAATAAAATTGGGGGAAGGAGAGAGAATATGTTATGATTAAAACATTTTTGGGAGTTTTATATATAATATATTATATATTTCATGAGTATAAATGAAATGGGATTAGGATAGAGGAAGTGGATGAGTCTCGGCACCGCGCAGCGGTGTCGAGGCTCCATGCACGGGCCATCCTGCTCCAGATCAGGAAAGCTCTTTATTTGGAGTTGAGGCCTTTGGGGTGTAATGTTTCTAATTTCCTAATCCAAGTCCTCTCGGCTCGGGTTCTCTGTGTGGCATTCCAGCTAGGGTCCATCTGGATGATCGTGGCCCGGACAGACGACCATCCATGGGCCAGAAAATGGCTGACCAGAGGTGTGTGGGTTTCCCTCTGTCTCTGGATATTGTACCTGTGTTGGGTGAACTGCTGTAAAAGCGTGTTTTTGGTCTCCCCAACATACTGCAAGCCACAAGAGAGACATGAGATGAGGTAAACGCAGTTTTTGGAGTGGGGATTACCACATGCCATGGTCTTATAGACCGTTTTATTAGAGTGGCTGCGTATCCACCTGGCATGTTTAAAAAATTGGCCATGGCCCCTGGGTGCAGAGGTCATTAGGGGCTTCATTTTGGCCGAGACCAGGTAATCCTGGAGGTTCTTGTTCTTTCTAAAGGCCGCTATAAACCTGTGGTTATTCAGGTGTCCTGGCCTAAGGACTTTTTGGTAAAAATTGTGTTTGATTTTCCTGCACAGAGTGACCGCTGGCCTGGAATAGGTGGTCACAAAGGGGAGAACCTCCGCCGTATCTAATGGCCTTTTCTCCAGGAAGGTGCTGAGGGCCTTACGCCGGAAGGAGCGTGAATACCCCCTGGTGGCCAGAGCTCTGAAGAGCGTCTTTGTAGCCGCCATGAAATCCCTCTTGTGAGTGCAGATTCTGTGGAACCGAAGTAATTGGGATTTCAGTAGGCCCCTGTATGTGTGTTTTGGGTGGTGACTGTTTGTAAAGAGCAGAGCATGGGTGTCTGTTTCCTTAAAGAAAACTTTAATATCTAATTTATTTGTCTGTTTGAAGTTTGTTCCTTTATAGGTGGTGGTGTCCAAGAAGTCGACCGACGTGGTGCTGGTGGTGGACTTCAGTGTGATGGATGGGTTGTGGTTATTCAAGGTAAGTACAAATTGGTCAAATTCTTCCATGGAGTGGGACCAGATCCCCCAGATGTCATCCAGATATCTATAATAATGCAGTGGTTTTTTGTTGCAGGTTGCCAGGGCGGAGGTCTCCCATTCAGCCATGAAAATGTTGGCATACACCGGTGCAAATTTCTTGCCCATAGCAGTGCCTTTTATTTGTAAATAAAATTTGTTGTCAAATTCAAAATCATTCCTCCTCAGGTTAATGGCAAGGAGTTGTAATAATTCCTTATCTGGTCTTTTTTTATCTGGAAATTTTGTGAATATATTCTTTATGGCCTGAATGCCTTCATCAATGTCAATATTAGTGTATAAGCTATCAACATCCATGGTGAACAGGATGGAGTCGGGGGGGATCTGGAGTTGTTTGACTGTATTAACAAAATGGTAGGTGTCCTTGAGATAACCCAAATGTTTATTAGAGAGGGGATTGATGTAGTAATCAATAAATTGGGCCGTATAGTAGGTCTCACTGTCACAATCAGAGACAATGGGCCTCCCAGGTGGGATTTCGAATGGGACACTCCATTTTGAGGGTTCTTTATGGATCTTGGGTAACAGGTAAAACAATCTGGGCCGGGGGATTGGATTACCCAGCAGGTAGGTGTATTGTTTTTTATTTATGAATTTTTTCTCTAATAATGATTTAATAATTGGTTGCACCATTTTTTTGGTTTCAGGGTAGATAGGTTCCTTTAAGACAGAATAATACTTTTTGTCTGTTAGCTGTCTGTTGCCCTCAAATAAATATTGTTCCCTGTCCATCAATACTACTGCACTGCCTTTATCTGCCGGCCTTATGATGATGTTTTTGTTTTCTTTTAGGTCCTTAAGGGCTTCAATTTCATCTTGGTTAAGATTGTTTCTGATTGGGAATGGCTGGAAATTTTTTTCAAAATAATTAATATCAGCTTGGATGAGGTCCGTGATTTCTGGTGGCAAATTAGACAGGGGGGGGCTCCAATCGGATTTTTGGGTAAAGGGGGTGAACGTCACATCTTTTTTGTTTTGAAAGTAAACATGGAGTTTAATTCTCCTGTGATATTGCTGTAAGTCCCATCTGCACTGCTCAATGATGTGGCTCTGGCTCCCCCTAGTGGGGATGAAAGAGAGGCCCCTGTCCAGGAGTGTGAACTGGGCCTGGGTTAATTTGAATGTCTGTGATAACACCAGTACACCAGGTGTCTCTTTGCCCAGGTGGAGGCCACTTGAAAGGGGGCAGGCCAATCACGTTTGGGCAATGCAGATAAGGTGTTAAACTCCTTATCAATGGAGTCAATGTAGTGATCCCTGAGAATAAGGATTGTTGTATATTCCCAGTTTTTGGCATTGCTCTCAATGAGGAGACGGGCCCCCTCACTGGGGCTGGCCGGTTTAATTGTGGTGGCCAAATTAGTTGTTAATTTGTGGATTGCTGGGGGGGGCTTGTCGGTCGAAACATTTTTTAGGTGGTGGGCCAATGTAATGATTTTTTTCATTATCCTGGCCTTAATGCCAAAATCAGGATCATCAGACTGTTGTCTGTTCCCATTTCTGTTTCTCTCCCTCTTTCCACCCCGTGTGTTGCTTGTATTCCTCCCTGTGTTGCCTGTGTTTCTCCCTGTTTCCCCTGTATTTCTCCCTGTGTTATCTGTGTTTCTCCCTTTGTTCCATGTGTTTCTCCCTGTGTATCCTGTATTTCTCCCTGTGTTCCATGTGTTTCTCCCTGTGTTTCCTGTATTTCTCCCTGTGTTTCCTGTATTTCTCCCTGTGTTTCCTGTATTTCTCCCTGTGTTCCCTGTGTTTCTCCCTGAGTTCCATGTGTTTCTCCCTGTGTTCCATGTGTTTCTCCCTGTGTTCCATGTTGTGTTGTGTCTTGCAGGTTGGTTGTACGGGGCCCTGCGGCTTCCCGGATTTTCAAAAAATTGTGGCCTATAGCCATGCTCCGTGGAACGGTAGCGTTGTGGGTTGTCGTCCCTCCGTCCATGTCCTCTGACAACAGAGGCATAACTGGGACGCTGCCCTGTGGCCTGGTAGCGTTGGCGAGAGCGGTACTGGGCTGAGCGGGGTCTGGGCCTTTCCCCCCGGGGCTGCCTGTAGCGATCACGCCGGTAGGAAACCACCGTCCAGTCCTCTTCCCTGTTCTCACCACGCATTCTGGGCCGTGGGTGAGTGAAAGAAAGGTGGTAAAAAATAAAAAATAAAAATGAAAAGAGAATATTTAAATTGAGGATATGAACAAGCTTTAAACGACGTTTCGGTCTAAGGAATAGACCTTCTTCAGGTTAGCTTGTTCTGTAGGTGTAAAAGTGTTGTAGAGTGAGTGTTCTCTGTCTCTATTCTTCCATGTAGTGTGCTCGAGCTGTGAGAAGCAAGTGGGACTGAGGAGTGGGCAGGCTGGGTATTTATATACAAGAGGGGGGGTGAGAGGGGGGCCAGGGGTGGCCAGCTGCAGGTCGTCACGTGTTTGTACCAACTGCCGCATCCCCTGTTGTCCCCCTCCCCGTGAAAAGTCCTTTTTGAAAAATAATACTTCCAATATTCCCCTAATTTTGCCCCTATAAATGGGTTATTACCATGTAATGCATAAATAAAGACCCTTGAAATTTGTTTTTTCTATTTTCCTTTTCAGGTGAGTGTGTGGGCCCCTTGCAAACCCAGAGGGTGTCTGTGGAGGATTTACAGGTGATTATTAGATAGTTTTTTTCCTTTTTTCTCTCTTTTTTAAGGTAAAGCCTGGTAGGGATTTAGGAGTGTTTGGGGTTTGAGATGGGTGTCCTGGGGGGTGGTTAGGGTTAGGGATAAAGTTCAGGTAGTGGTTAGGGTTAGGGGTTAAGGTCAGGGTCAGGGGTCAATAAGAGGTAGGAGCCTCAGCTGCCTCCTCATGTGCTCCGTTGCTCCCTTGCTCGTTAAAAGATTTATGGACAAATAGAACAGTGAGAACTTGCGAAATTCAAATAGTACATCTCCAATTAGGGTTAGGGTTACCCGATAGGAATAGGGATGAGTGCAACATTAGACATTGGTCTAATGAGCATGTTTCTCCTCACAGGAAGGTTGTAGAGAGTTCAAAGCAGGTTCAATCTGTTCATTTTTTTCCTTCCGCTTCTTTGGGTGTCGGTCTCGACTTCCGGCGCTAGGGTTAGGGTTAGGGGTTAGGGTTAGGGTTAGGTCTTGGGAAAGAAGACTGTCCCCTGTAGGGAACAGTGGGTGCACTCTCCTTCCACCCTCTTCCTCCCCGGTCCTGAAACGGTTGGCGAGCTCGCCCGCGTCTGCCACCCCGTTGGACCAGGGTCCAATCATCATCCAGGTAAACAACCATGGAAATGGTTGTTGTTTGTTTGTTGTTGTTTGTTTTGTGTATTTAAATTTTTGTTAAAAAATAAAAAATAATTTTTTGTAAAATATAAACTATAATTGTTGTCAAAAATAATAATACTACTAATGAACTAAGGAAGGTGTGTCCCCAGCAACGTTTCGACTGTAAGTCAGTCTTCTTCAGGCGAATAGGACACACTAATAACTATGCTGGTCAGTAAGGCTGGTGAGCGATGTGAACAGCTCGAGGTAGAAATGAAAAGTGAGCTCCCACTTGGGCTCCTCCTTTTATACCCTCTATTTTTTTCAAAAGAAATTTTGCATTTAGGTTTTGTAATTTGTAAAATCCTTCTCCTACTCAAGTTTTTTAACCCTGTAACTCCCCAATGAAATGAATTATCACATAGCCAATGTATTTTTATAGACTTTTACCTTTTTTAACTTATTTATTCATACTCTCATGATTGTTTGTAAATTATTATTAATAACATCTTATATTAAACTTATTTATTTGTAACCCTGTAATAGTTTGTACATGATAAATTGTTTTTTAACCCTGTGTTGTCGTAATGATTTTATATAAAGAAGTTTTTATTTTAGCAAATTGTTGTTGTTGGTGTTTATAATTAGAAATAGGGTTAGGATAGAGAAAGTGGATGAGTCTCGGCACCGCGCAGCGGTGTCGAGGCTCCATGCACGGGCCATCCTGCTCCAGATCAGGAAAGCTCTTATTTGAGGTTGAGGCCTTTGGGGTGTAATGTTTCTAATTTTCTTATCCATGTCCTTTCAGCTCGGGTTCTCTGTGTGGCGTTCCAGCTGGGGTCCATCTGGATGATCGTGGCCCGGACAGACGACCATCCATGGGCCAGAAAATGGCTGACCAGAGGCGTGTGGGTTTCCCTCCGCCTCTGGATGTTGTAGCGGTGTTGGGTGAACCGCTGTAAGAGCGTGTTTCTGGTCTCGCCCACATACTGTAGGCCGCACATAAGACATGAAATAAGATACACGCAATTTTTGGAGTGTGGATTGCCACATGCCATGGTCTTATGGACTGTTTTATTGACATGGCTGTGGATCCAGGTGGCATGTTTGAAAAATTGGCCATGGCCTCTGGATTTTGAGGTCGATAGGGGCTTAACTTTGGCTGTCACCAGATGGTCCTGGAGGTTTTTGTTTTTCCTATAGGCTGCTATGAACCTGTGGTTATTAAGGAGTCCCGGATCAATGATTTTTTGTTGGAAATTTTCTTTGATTTTTCTGCACAGAGCGATTGCTGGCTTGGAATAGGTGGTGACGAAGGGGAGTACATCCGACGTGTCTACTGGTTTTGTTTCCAGAAAGGTGCTGAGGGCCTTCCGCCGGAAGGAGCGTACATAGCCCCTGGTGGCGAGAGCTCTGAAAAGCGTTTTTGTGGCCGCCATGAAGTCACTTTTGTGTGTGCAGATACGGTGGAAACGGAGTAATTGTGATTTCAAAAGGCCCCTATATGTGTGTTTGGGGTGGTGGCTGGTCTTATAAAGCAGGGCATGGGTGTCTGTTTCTTTGAAGAAAACTTTAATGTCTAATTTGTTTGTATGCTGGAAATTGATCCCCTTGTAGGTGGTGGTATCCAAGAAGTCGACCGACGTGGTGCTAGTGGTGGACTTCAGTGTGATGGACGGGTTGTGATTATTCAAGGTGAGTACAAATTGGTCAAATTCTTCCATAGAGTGGGGCCAGACCCCCCAGATATCATCCAGATATCTATAATAATGTAATGGTTTTTTGTTGCAGGCTGCCAGGGCGGAGGTCTCCCATTCGGCCATGAAGATGTTGGCATATGCCGGTGCAAATTTTTTGCCCATGGCAGTGCCTTTAATTTGTAAATAAAATTTGCTGTCAAATTCAAAATCATTTCTCCTCAGGTTGATTGCAAGGAGTTGTAATAGTTCCTTATCAGGTCTCTTTTTGTCTGGAAATTTTGTAAATATGTTTTTTATGGCCTGTATGCCTTCATCAATATCAATATTGGTGTATAGACTGTCAACATCCATAGTGAACAGGATGGAGTCGGGGGGGATATGTAGTTGTTTGACCGTATTAATAAAGTGGTAAGTGTCCTTGAGATAGCCGAAGTGTCTGTTAGAAAGTGGGTTGATATAATAATCAATAAATTGGGCCGTGTAGTAGGTCTCACTATCACAATCAGAGACAATCGGCCTTCCAGGTGGGATTTCAAAGGGGACACTCCACTTTGAGGGCTCTTTATGTATCTTGGGCAGCAGGTAAAACAGTCTGGGCCGGGGGATCGGATTACCCAGCAGGTAAGTGTATTGTTTTTTGTTTATGAATTTTTTATCTAATAATGATTTAATAATTGGTTGCACCATTTTTTTGGTTTCAGGGTTAGGGTTAGGGTTAGGGTTAGGGTTAGGGTTAGGGTTAGGGTTGGGTTGGGGTGGGGGTCTCCACCTAAGTGGAGGCCCCCAAAGTGCACTCGCCACCACTGTGGATGGCCAGCTCTCCGTCCCCATCTTCTCAAAAGAGGTTTTATAATCTCACTATCTGAGTTATATTAGACTGGTTCGCCTTTGTTATATGAAGTATAAATATGTGGGTCCTCCTTTTCTCATGTTATGTTCTCTCTCTTGTATGTCAGGTGGCGTTCGCTCGCGACGTTTCGTCCGCTTCTTGGGACTTCTTCAGGCTGCCATGACATACAGGTGGTTTTCTTGTGATTTTAGAGGTAAGTATCCCCTTAAAGTGAGGTAAGTATTCCTATTAGTTGAGGTAAGTATCCCCTTTAGTTGAGGTAAGTATTCCTTTAAGTTGAGGTAAGTATTTAATTTATTTGAGGTAAGTATTTAGTTTAGTTGAGGTGAGTATCCCCTAACTATGAGCCCCTCTGGGGAGATGTGGCTCCCTCAGAGGGCCGTGCCAAACTGAATTCAAAAATGTCCGCTGCTCCCTTTTGTACTCTGAGCCCCTCCCTTTCTGAAAATTCGTGTTATTCCTCCATTGTAGTGACTTTCTCCAACTGCCATTTCCCATGTCTTTTTTCAAATTAAAATCCTTTGTTTCTGGTTCCAATTCTTTGCCTTTAATTTAAATAGTGTTCATATCTATGATTAACACATTGTTCACTGGGTATGTGTGCCTCCCTTTAATGGCTACACTTCATCCATGGGATTTAAATGCCTACTTTATTTAGTGGCTTCATCCATTATATGAGCTTAGAATGTCCTTCACTGAGGTTTAAAGATAAATTAAGGCCAGTATTTTGGAGCCAGAGTGGGGACTAGATTTGAATAGGGCCTAGGATTTGGGGTTAGGGCCTCAAGGGGGCTTAGTTAGGGTCCAATTGGTTAGGGTTAGTTCAGAAATATATGGGCTGGGGTTAGATGGGATTAGGACTGGGTTAGCTTATTATAGCTTAGCATGGGTAGGAGCACTGACCATTGATCCACAGGAGGCCCTGGCTGGTTAGGTTTGGGTTGGGGTGGGGGTCTCCACCTAAGTGGAGGCCCCCAAAGTGCACTCGCCACCACTGTGGATGGCCAGCTCTCCGTCCCCATCTTCTCAAAAGAGGTTTTATAATCTCACTATCTGAGTTATATTAGACTGGTTCGCCTTTGTTATATGAAGTATAAATATGTGGGTCCTCCTTTTCTCATGTTATGTTCTCTCTCTTGTATGTCAGGTGGCGTTCGCTCGCGACGTTTCGTCCGCTTCTTGGGACTTCTTCAGGCTGCCATGACATACAGGTGGTTTTCTTGTGATTTTAGAGGTAAGTATCCCCTTAAAGTGAGGTAAGTATTCCTATTAGTTGAGGTAAGTATCCCCTTTAGTTGAGGTAAGTATTCCTTTAAGTTGAGGTAAGTATTTAATTTATTTGAGGTAAGTATTTAGTTTAGTTGAGGTGAGTATCCCCTAACTATGAGCCCCTCTGGGGAGATGTGGCTCCCTCAGAGGGCCGTGCCAAACTGAATTCAAAAATGTCCGCTGCTCCCTTTTGTACTCTGAGCCCCTCCCTTTCTGAAAATTCGTGTTATTCCTCCATTGTAGTGACTTTCTCCAACTGCCATTTCCCATGTCTTTTTTCAAATTAAAATCCTTTGTTTCTGGTTCCAATTCTTTGCCTTTAATTTAAATAGTGTTCATATCTATGATTAACACATTGTTCACTGGGTATGTGTGCCTCCCTTTAATGGCTACACTTCATCCATGGGATTTAAATGCCTACTTTATTTAGTGGCTTCATCCATTATATGAGCTTAGAATGTCCTTCACTGAGGTTTAAAGATAAATTAAGGCCAGTATTTTGGAGCCAGAGTGGGGACTAGATTTGAATAGGGCCTAGGATTTGGGGTTAGGGCCTCAAGGGGGGCTTAGTTAGGGTCCAATTGGTTAGGGTTAGTTCAGAAATATATGGGCTGGGGTTAGATGGGATTAGGACTGGGTTAGCTTATTATAGCTTAGCATGGGTAGGAGCACTGACCATTGATCCACAGGAGGCCCTGGCTGGTTAGGTTTGGGTTGGGGTGGGGGTCTCCACCTAAGTGGAGGCCCCCAAAGTGCACTCGCCACCACTGTGGATGGCCAGCTCTCCGTCCCCATCTTCTCAAAAGAGGTTTTATAATCTCACTATCTGAGTTATATTAGACTGGTTCGCCTTTGTTATATGAAGTATAAATATGTGGGTCCTCCTTTTCTCATGTTATGTTCTCTCTCTTGTATGTCAGGTGGCGTTCGCTCGCGACGTTTCGTCCGCTTCTTGGGACTTCTTCAGGCTGCCATGACATACAGGTGGTTTTCTTGTGATTTTAGAGGTAAGTATCCCCTTAAAGTGAGGTAAGTATTCCTATTAGTTGAGGTAAGTATCCCCTTTAGTTGAGGTAAGTATTCCTTTAAGTTGAGGTAAGTATTTAATTTATTTGAGGTAAGTATTTAGTTTAGTTGAGGTGAGTATCCCCTAACTATGAGCCCCTCTGGGGAGATGTGGCTCCCTCAGAGGGCCGTGCCAAACTGAATTCAAAAATGTCCGCTGCTCCCTTTTGTACTCTGAGCCCCTCCCTTTCTGAAAATTCGTGTTATTCCTCCATTGTAGTGACTTTCTCCAACTGCCATTTCCCATGTCTTTTTCAAATTAAAATCCTTTGTTTCTGGTTCCAATTCTTTGCCTTTAATTTAAATAGTGTTCATATCTATGATTAACACATTGTTCACTGGGTATGTGTGCCTCCCTTTAATGGCTACACTTCATCCATGGGATTTAAATGCCTACTTTATTTAGTGGCTTCATCCATTATATGAGCTTAGAATGTCCTTCACTGAGGTTTAAAGATAAATTAAGGCCAGTATTTTGGAGCCAGAGTGGGGACTAGATTTGAATAGGGCCTAGGATTTGGGGTTAGGGCCTCAAGGGGGCTTAGTTAGGGTCCAATTGGTTAGGGTTAGTTCAGAAATATATGGGCTGGGGTTAGATGGGATTAGGACTGGGTTAGCTTATTATAGCTTAGCATGGGTAGGAGCACTGACCATTGATCCACAGGAGGCCCTGGCTGGTTAGGTTTGGGTTGGGGTGGGGGTCTCCACCTAAGTGGAGGCCCCCAAAGTGCACTCGCCACCACTGTGGATGGCCAGCTCTCCGTCCCCATCTTCTCAAAAGAGGTTTTATAATCTCACTATCTGAGTTATATTAGACTGGTTCGCCTTTGTTATATGAAGTATAAATATGTGGGTCCTCCTTTTCTCATGTTATGTTCTCTCTCTTGTATGTCAGGTGGCGTTCGCTCGCGACGTTTCGTCCGCTTCTTGGGACTTCTTCAGGCTGCCATGACATACAGGTGGTTTTCTTGTGATTTTAGAGGTAAGTATCCCCTTAAAGTGAGGTAAGTATTCCTATTAGTTGAGGTAAGTATCCCCTTTAGTTGAGGTAAGTATTCCTTTAAGTTGAGGTAAGTATTTAATTTATTTGAGGTAAGTATTTAGTTTAGTTGAGGTGAGTATCCCCTAACTATGAGCCCCTCTGGGGAGATGTGGCTCCCTCAGAGGGCCGTGCCAAACTGAATTCAAAAATGTCCGCTGCTCCCTTTTGTACTCTGAGCCCCTCCCTTTCTGAAAATTCGTGTTATTCCTCCATTGTAGTGACTTTCTCCAACTGCCATTTCCCATGTCTTTTTTCAAATTAAAATCCTTTGTTTCTGGTTCCAATTCTTTGCCTTTAATTTAAATAGTGTTCATATCTATGATTAACACATTGTTCACTGGGTATGTGTGCCTCCCTTTAATGGCTACACTTCATCCATGGGATTTAAATGCCTACTTTATTTAGTGGCTTCATCCATTATATGAGCTTAGAATGTCCTTCACTGAGGTTTAAAGATAAATTAAGGCCAGTATTTTGGAGCCAGAGTGGGGACTAGATTTGAATAGGGCCTAGGATTTGGGGTTAGGGCCTCAAGGGGGCTTAGTTAGGGTCCAATTGGTTAGGGTTAGTTCAGAAATATATGGGCTGGGGTTAGATGGGATTAGGACTGGGTTAGCTTATTATAGCTTAGCATGGGTAGGAGCACTGACCATTGATCCACAGGAGGCCCTGGCTGGTTAGGTTTGGGTTGGGGTGGGGGTCTCCACCTAAGTGGAGGCCCCCAAAGTGCACTCGCCACCACTGTGGATGGCCAGCTCTCCGTCCCCATCTTCTCAAAAGAGGTTTTATAATCTCACTATCTGAGTTATATTAGACTGGTTCGCCTTTGTTATATGAAGTATAAATATGTGGGTCCTCCTTTTCTCATGTTATGTTCTCTCTCTTGTATGTCAGGTGGCGTTCGCTCGCGACGTTTCGTCCGCTTCTTGGGACTTCTTCAGGCTGCCATGACATACAGGTGGTTTTCTTGTGATTTTAGAGGTAAGTATCCCCTTAAAGTGAGGTAAGTATTCCTATTAGTTGAGGTAAGTATCCCCTTTAGTTGAGGTAAGTATTCCTTTAAGTTGAGGTAAGTATTTAATTTATTTGAGGTAAGTATTTAGTTTAGTTGAGGTGAGTATCCCCTAACTATGAGCCCCTCTGGGGAGATGTGGCTCCCTCAGAGGGCCGTGCCAAACTGAATTCAAAAATGTCCGCTGCTCCCTTTTGTACTCTGAGCCCCTCCCTTTCTGAAAATTCGTGTTATTCCTCCATTGTAGTGACTTTCTCCAACTGCCATTTCCCATGTCTTTTTTCAAATTAAAATCCTTTGTTTCTGGTTCCAATTCTTTGCCTTTAATTTAAATAGTGTTCATATCTATGATTAACACATTGTTCACTGGGTATGTGTGCCTCCCTTTAATGGCTACACTTCATCCATGGGATTTAAATGCCTACTTTATTTAGTGGCTTCATCCATTATATGAGCTTAGAATGTCCTTCACTGAGGTTTAAAGATAAATTAAGGCCAGTATTTTGGAGCCAGAGTGGGGACTAGATTTGAATAGGGCCTAGGATTTGGGGTTAGGGCCTCAAGGGGGCTTAGTTAGGGTCCAATTGGTTAGGGTTAGTTCAGAAATATATGGGCTGGGGTTAGATGGGATTAGGACTGGGTTAGCTTATTATAGCTTAGCATGGGTAGGAGCACTGACCATTGATCCACAGGAGGCCCTGGCTGGTTAGGTTTGGGTTGGGGTGGGGGTCTCCACCTAAGTGGAGGCCCCCAAAGTGCACTCGCCACCACTGTGGATGGCCAGCTCTCCGTCCCCATCTTCTCAAAAGAGGTTTTATAATCTCACTATCTGAGTTATATTAGACTGGTTCGCCTTTGTTATATGAAGTATAAATATGTGGGTCCTCCTTTTCTCATGTTATGTTCTCTCTCTTGTATGTCAGGTGGCGTTCGCTCGCGACGTTTCGTCCGCTTCTTGGGACTTCTTCAGGCTGCCATGACATACAGGTGGTTTTCTTGTGATTTTAGAGGTAAGTATCCCCTTAAAGTGAGGTAAGTATTCCTATTAGTTGAGGTAAGTATCCCCTTTAGTTGAGGTAAGTATTCCTTTAAGTTGAGGTAAGTAT
Organism: Dicentrarchus labrax; assembly: GCF_905237075.1. NCBI lineage: Eukaryota > Metazoa > Chordata > Actinopteri > Moronidae > Dicentrarchus > Dicentrarchus labrax. Next base: position 343,048 of record NW_026136706.1, on the reverse strand, counting down.
TTAATTTATTTGAGGTAAGTATTTAGTTTAGTTGAGGTGAGTATCCCCTAACTAGGGTTAGGGTTAGGGTTAGGGTTAGGGTTAGGTTTTAGTAGATAACTACTCAGAGTCTCTCCCTATGTTGACCAACGACAACATAGTTTTTTTGGGAGACAGAGGAAGTGCACTGGCCGACGCATGTCAGTCCCCAGACCATCGCCCACCTGCTGTCATGGGCCATATTAGATGAGAAAAGAAGAAGGAAGATGAGAGGAGGAGGGGGTGGGGATGGGGTAGGGGGAGGGGGAGGGAGTGGGTAAGGAAGCTGTCTAAAGTGGTCAGTGGTCCTGGCAGATCAAACCCAATTTGTAAAATTAAAGAAATTTAATAATAGTGATTTTAATTTAAGGTTTTAAGTTTAGGCATTTAGAGTGGGTGAGGTTAGGTTTAGAAAAAGTCCACCTGGTAAGGTTATAATAAGTATTACAGGGTTTAAGGAATTAAATGGTGGTGGTTTTAACTAAGGGACTTAAGTTTAGGCATTTGGGTGGGTGGTTAGGGTTAGAAGAAATCAACCTGGTAAGGTTATAATAAGTATTACAGGGTTTAAGGAATTAAATGGTGGTGGTTTTAACTAAGGGACTTAAGTTTAGGCATTTAGGTGGGTGGTTAGGGTTAGAAGAAATCAACCTGGTAAGGTTATAATAAAGGTTACAGGGTTTAAGGAATGGAATATTGGCGGTTTTAAGTTAGGAGATTAAGTTTAGGGTTGAAGTCGTGATGTTAGGTTTTGGAAAGAACGAACTGGTAAGATCATAATTTGTATTATCAAGTTAAAGTGATTGAATCGTAAGTTTAAAGCTAGGGTTTTTAAGTTTAGGTATTTGTTAGGTTATACGAAGGAGTTGATGAGGTATTAGCGAGTAAAATAGGATGGCTTTAAGAGAGATCAGAGTATTTATAAATAGATGGTATCTAATAAGCGGTCAGAGATTTATAGTTTTGGTATTTGTTTAATGATTTTATTGAATTTCTATAGTAATACTAGCTACATGAGTTTGAGACAGAGCAAGATGTTTTCCCCTTCTATCGCTACTGCAGTCACCTCCATGTGGTCCGCACCAGTGGAGTCCGACCGCTGAAGCAGAAGGAGACTTTGTTAGGGGTATAAGTGGAGTACTCTGAACAGTGCTGGAGGTCATCACATGTTATCCGCATCAAACTCTCAAGAGTCAACCAGGCACACCTTTTAAACCTGAATCCCCCCGTGGGTTTGCAGGACCCCAGGAGGGAATGTGGTGGGTGCAAGGAAGAACTACAGGAGTGCCGACGGGAGTATGAATGCTCTCATGACACCATGACAGACATCTCTACTCATTAGCCCTAGTGTCTGAATTTAAAGGCACGTGGACATTGCTGTCCGCGAAGCCTCAAACGCGAGAAAACAGAGTTTGTTTTTTCGATTGATGTCTTGCAAAGTCTGTACTCACTGGGACACATCCTCAGTAGTGCGCCTTGGGATCAACGAGCGTTTCGACCACTTATCACCAGACACTCTCCCCCAAGGAAGGTCCACCCAAAGATGATCAATCTTCGGGGTGTGTCCCTCCTAGTCTACTCTACACTGTCTGCTTGTATATTGAGATTCTTTGTTTAAAGAAATAGACATAGTACCTTATTTAGATTTGAGATTGTAATAGAGGTTTGTAAGTTTCTTTTAGTATACCAAAAGGATGAATATTAAAAAGGAGTTTTTAATATTTTTACTGATTTTTTAGATCTAAGATTTTTAGGTTTTTAAGATGTTATAAAGGGTTTTTAGGTATACGAAGACATAAGGTTATAGTACTCTAAAAATTAGTATAAATAGATAATAAATGATAATAAAAAAAGTTCCTAGGTCCCGTTGCGTCCAAGGCCCAGTCTCTAAGTCAGACTGAGGGACGTTCAATTTGAAGAAAGAAGTTGCTAGGTCCCGGTGCGTCCACGGCTCAGTCTCTAAGTCAGACTGAGGGACGGTAGTCTGGAGGATGACAATTTGAAAGGTGCCCAATAGAGGTTTTTAAATAAAGGGAATAACTGTTTAAAACGTGTGTGGTGCAAGATGGACTGTGGTGCATGTGAGGCTAGTCCCCATAGAAGACTTGGCAACGTTTAAGGTTCTGATGCCTGAACCACCACTCTCGTAGTGCTGCCCTAGAGTCGGGACACGAGGGGCCGCATACTTACCCCCTGACCAACATGGACCACTTGTTAACACCGCAAGGTAGCTGTGGTCCAGCCGGGCAGGGCCTGTGAGTAGGGTCTCAAGCCATCCAGAATTCCACCTCCCAGGAGGTAACCAGAACCAGCCACGTCAGAGCGTTGCCTTCCTGGTCACTCCAGAGGATTGAGTGGATTCAGGATTAGAAAAAGGACTAGCTCTCTGTGTTCCAATACACCGCTCAACCCCAGAGAGTAGCAGAAAATTCAAAAAAACCAGCACTCTGTGTTCCATACACCGCTCAACCCCAGAGTGTGGCAAGAGAATTACAAGAAAAGGAGGAAGAAAGGAGCTTTGAGGGAATACTTACCAGCAGCAGCAGGTCATCTGTTCAGGTCTTCAGTCCGAATGAATGTACTTAGACTGGGGTTGAGTTGTCTGGTGTCCCTAATCTGGATGTCTAACCTTGTCATGGTGTTACCTTGGAGGTGTGAAAATTCCTCCCACTTTTGTAATGCATTCTGGGTAATACAGTAATCCAGACTCCTTGGTTATTTACCCTTTTGTTCTTTTTGTTTTGCTAGGTATTTAAATTAAATTGCTAATTCTGTGTTTTAATTTGTTTTAAATAGATTTAAGTTGTGATTTGGTGTTTGTTTATGTTGTATTTGGTTAAAGAAGTGTACTAGCAATGTAATAATTAGGTATTTACTACAGTAAGTTTTAATTTAAGTTTAAGGGAAATTCTGTTGCATTCTGCTCCAGGCCACATGGGGCAGTTGTAGCATTATTTCCCATCTAGTCAACTGGAGGGGTTGTTGTGTGGAAATAAATTTAGGGTTTGTTTAAGGTTAGATTTTTGGATAAAGATAGTAGGGTTGGAGTTGAAACTAAAGGAAAGATTGTGATTATAATGTAAAAGTAACCAAGGAAGGTGTTACCTTGGAGGTGTGAAAACTCCTCCCACTTTTGCAATGAATTCTGGGTAATACAGTACTCCAGACTTCCTTTGTTATTTACCCTTTTGTTCTTTTTGTTTTGCTAGGTATTTAAATTAAGTTTGCTAATTCTGTGTTTTAAGTTGCTTCAAATAGATTTAAGTTGTAATTTGGTGTTTGTTTATGTTGTATTTGGTTAAAAAAGTGTACTAGCATTGTAATAATTAGGTATTTACTACAGTAGGTTTTAATTTAAGTTTAGGGGAAAATCTGCTGTATTCTGCTGTAGGCCACATGGGGCAGTAGCAGTATTATTTCCCATCTAGTCAACTGGAGGGGTTGTAGTGTGGGAGTTAATTTAGGGTTAGTTTAAGGTTAGATTTTGGATAAAATGGAGTTGAAATTAAAGAAAAGATTGTGATTATAATGTAAGAGTAACCCAGGAAAATAAATATTGTAAGTGTTATTATGGGATGATCTGCCCTGTACCATATCTTATGGAAGCAGTGGTGGAAATTCTTCTGTGATTTTCTTGTTTCCATTATCTTCTGTTCTCTTGTTCCATGATTTTCTTTCACTTATTTGATCTTCTTGTTTCAATTATCAGTACCCTTAATTAGATATACGTAGAGTCAAGTGGGCAGTGGGGGTGGTGCCTCAACTTGAAAGTTATCTTGGGGTGACTGTGTTATGATTCATCTTCTTTAGTATTATTTAATAATATTCTTGAATGCTTTTCTTGTGCTCTTCATTATGTGTCCTACTTAGGGGGCATAAATGGAGTATTCTGAATAGTGCTGAAACACATCCTATGGTCTCCACATTGGACATTTGTATGTCGATCAGCATTACGCTTATATGGGAGTAGGATTGTTCTTATGACACCATGTCAGGTAGCTCCATCTAAGAGTGATTTATATATCTTCCAGTATGCATTAACAGTACCCTTAATTAGATATACGTAGAGTCAAGTGGGCGGTGGGGATGGTGCCTGAACTTGAAAGTTATCTTAGGGTGACTGTGTTATGATTCATCTTCTTTAGTATTATTTATTATTCTTGAATGTTTCTCTTGTGCTCTTCATTATGTGTCCCACTTAGGGGGCATAAATGGAGTATTCTGAATAGTGCTGAAACACATCCTATGGTCTCCACATTGGACATTTGTATGTCAATCAGCATTACGCTTATATGGGAGTAGGATTGTTCTTATGACACCATGTCAGGCAGCTCCATCTAAGAGTAATTTATTTATCTTCCAGTATCCATTAACAGTACCCTTAATTAGATATACGTAGAGCCAAGTGGGCGGTGGGGATGGTGCCTCAGCTTGGGTGTTATCTTGGGGTGACTGTGTTATGATTAATCTTCTTTAGTAGTATTAATAATTGATTAAAAATTGATAATTTTCTTGAATTCTTTTGTCTTACTCTTGAATCTTCTGTTTTCTATTTTGTGGCATAAATGGTGAAACAAGTGATGAAAATTCTTCTGTGATATTTTTGTTTTTTTGTTTTTGTATTCTTCTTTTTTCTTATTCTTCTATATTCTTCTTTTATTTATTAATAAATATTCTTGTTTCCATTAACAGTACCCTTAATTAGATATACGTGGAGCCCAGTGGACGATGTCCGAAGGTGTCTCGACTGGGATGTTATCTTGGGGGTGACTGTAATATTATTAATCTTCTTTCTTCAGTAGTATTGATCTTCACAGTACTCTTAATTAGATATACGTTGAGCCAAGTGGACGGTTGGGATGGTGTCTCAACTTGGATGTTATCTTAAGGGTGACTGTAATATTATTTTAATTTTCTTCTTTATTCTTCCATTTTTCTTCATTCTTCTTTTTGCATTTTAATAGATGTATCAAAGGCCAAGCGGGCACTGAAGTGGATGCCTCAACTTGGATGTCATCTTTAAGTGTGATTGTGATATTATTTTTCAAATTTTCTTCTTTTATCTCATTATTGTTTTTCATTCTTCTTTATCCTTGGATGTCCTCTTCAGGTTTATGGGTAGGGGGTTGGGAGGGGGGGAAAGGAATAAGACAAGAAAGAATGGGTGGAGGAGGAGAGGAGTTAAAAAATTTTTTATTTGGTTAATTCTTGTAATTTAAGTTAAGTTTTTAATTTAAAAATTATGAATATTATTTCATAATTCCTTCATATAGAATTGTTCTGGGAGGAAATGCGGTTGTGTTAACAGTTGCAGTGTTTTACCCAGAATATGAAGGAAAAAAGATTGGATTGTATAAGAATAAGTTTCTCTTAATCCATTGTTAGAATATCTGGTTACAGTTACTTCCAGACATCTATCCCTAATTTCAAATGGTTTAAGTAATATAGATGTATTTTATTTTTATGGTTTGGATAGTTACCACCAAATCCAGTTAGTATAACTTATTTCTGTTCACACTACAGTTGCCGTGTGATTCAGATCTGTAATTTAATTTATTGTCACAAAAATATATCTGGTTACAGTTGCTTCCAGACAGTGATTTTTGATTCTAAATAGTTGATAAAATATAGACGATGTTTAAGGTTCGGATAGTTACCACCAAACCTGTGTCTAGAGTAAACTGTTCCTAGTCACGTTACAGTTGCCACGTGGTTAGGATTTGTAATATAATTTAATTTTAATGCTAACTAGGAGAAGATGGTCATGGAGCAACTCGGTGGGGTGAATGGAAGGAGCTAGTCCGAGGCTCGGGCAAGGGTTAGGTTTTAGTAGATAACTACTCAGAGTCTCTCCCTATGTTGACCAACGACAACATAGTTTTTTTGGGAGACAGAGGAAGTGCACTGGCCGACGCATGTCAGTCCCCAGACCATCGCCCACCTGCTGTCATGGGCCATATTAGATGAGAAAAGAAGAAGGAAGATGAGAGGAGGAGGGGGGGGGGATGGGGGGGGGGGGGGGGGGAGGGAGTGGGTAAGGAAGCTGTCTAAAGTGGTCAGTGGTCCTGGCAGATCAAACCCAATTTGTAAAATTAAAGAAATTTAATAATAGTGATTTTAATTTAAGGTTTTAAGTATAGGCATTTAGAGTGGGTGAGGTTAGGTTTAGAAAAAGTCCACCTGGTAAGGTTATAATAAGTATTACAGGGTTTAAGGAATTAAATGGTGGTGGTTTTAACTAAGGGACTTAAGTTTAGGCATTTAGGTGGGTGGTTAGGGTTAGAAGAAATCAACCTGGTAAGGTTATAATAAGTATTACAGGGTTTAAGGAATTAAATGGTGGTGGTTTTAACTAAGGGACTTAAGTTTAGGCATTTAGGTGGGTGGTTAGGGTTAGAAGAAATCAACCTGGTAAGGTTATAATAAAGGTTACAGGGTTTAAGGAATGGAATATTGGCGGTTTTAAGTTAGGAGATTAAGTTTAGGGTTGAAGTCGTGATGTTAGGTTTTGGAAAGAACGAACTGGTAAGATCATAATTTGTATTATCAAGTTAAAGTGATTGAATCGTAAGTTTAAAGCTAGGGTTTTTAAGTTTAGGTATTTGTTAGGTTATACGAAGGAGTTGATGAGGTATTAGCGAGTAAAATAGGATGGCTTTAAGAGAGATCAGAGTATTTATAAATAGATGGTATCTAATAAGCGGTCAGAGATTTATAGTTTTGGTATTTGTTTAATGATTTTATTGAATTTCTATAGTAATACTAGCTACATGAGTTTGAGACAGAGCAAGATGTTTTCCCCTTCTATCGCTACTGCAGTCACCTCCATGTGGTCCGCACCAGTGGAGTCCGACCGCTGAAGCAGAAGGAGACTTTGTTAGGGGTATAAGTGGAGTACTCTGAACAGTGCTGGAGGTCATCACATGTTATCCGCATCAAACTCTCAAGAGTCAACCAGGCACACCTTTTAAACCTGAATCCCCCCGTGGGTTTGCAGGACCCCAGGAGGGAATGTGGTGGGTGCAAGGAAGAACTACAGGAGTGCCGACGGGAGCATGAATGCTCTCATGACACCATGACAGACATCTCTACTCATTAGCCCTAGTGTCTGAATTTAAAGGCACGTGGACATTGCTGTCCGCGAAGCCTCAAACGCGAGAAAACAGAGTTTGTTTTTTCGATTGATGTCTTGCAAAGTCTGTACTCACTGGGACACATCCTCAGTAGTGCGCCTTGGGATCAACGAGCGTTTCGACCACTTATCACCAGACACTCTCCCCCAAGGAAGGTCCACCCAAAGATGATCAATCTTCGGGGTGTGTCCCTCCTAGTCTACTCTACACTGTCAGCTTGTATATTGAGATTCTTGTTTAAAGAAATAGACATAGTACCTTATTTAGATTTGAGATTGTAATAGAGGTTTGTAAGTTTCTTTTAGTATACCAAAAGGATGAATATTTTAAAGGAGTTTTTAATATTTTTACTGATTTTTTAGATCTAAGATTTTTAGGTTTTTTAGATGTTATAAAAGGTTTTTAGGTGTACGAAGACATAAGGTTATAGTACTGTAAAAATTAGTATAAATAGATAATAAAAGTTCCTAGGTCCCGTTGCGTCCAAGGCCCAGTCTCTAAGTCAGACTGAGGGACGTTCAATTTGAAGAAAGAAGTTGCTAGGTCCCGGTGCGTCCACGGCTCAGTCTCTAAGTCAGACTGAGGGACGGTAGTCTGGAGGATGACAATTTGAAAGGTGCCCAATAGAGGTTTTTAAATAAAGGGAATAACAGCTTAAAACGTGTGTGGTGCAAGATGGACTGTGGTGCATGTGAGGCTAGTCCCCATAGAAGACTTGGCAACGTTTAAGGTTCTGATGCCTGAACCACCACTCTCGTAGTGCTGCCCTAGAGTCGGGACACGAGGGGCCGCATACTTACCCCCTGACCAACATGGACCACTTGTTAACACCGCAAGGTAGCTGTGGTCCAGCCGGGCAGGGCCTGTGAGCAGGGTCTCAAGCCATCCTAGAATTCCACCTCCCAGGAGGTAACCAGAACCAGCCACGTCAGAGCGTTGCCTTCCTGGTCACTCCAGAGGATTGAGTGGATTCAGGATTAGAAAAAGGACTAGCTCTCTGTGTTCCATACACCGCACAACCCCAGAGAGTAGCAGAAAATTAAAAAGCTCAGCACTCTGTGTTCCATACACCGCACAACCCCAGAGTGTGGCAAGAGAATTACAAGAAAAGGAGGAAGAAAGGAGCTTTGAGGGAATACTTACCAGCAGCAGCAGGTCATCTGTTCAGGTCTTCAGTCCGAATGAATGTACTTAGACTGGGGTTGAGTTGTCTGGTGTCCCTAATCTGGATGTCTAACCTTGTCATGGTGTTACCTTGGAGGTGTGAAAATTCCTCCCACTTTTGTAATGCATTCTGGGTAATACAGTAATCCAGACTCCTTGGTTATTTACCCTTTTGTTCTTTTTGTTTTGCTAGGTATTTAAATTAAATTGCTAATTCTGTGTTTTAATTTGTTTTAAATAGATTTAAGTTGTAATTTGGTGTTTGTTTATGTTGTATTTGGTTAAAGAAGTGTACTAGCAATGTAATAATTAGGTATTTACTACAGTAAGTTTTAATTTAAGTTTAAGGGGAATTCTGCTGCATTCTGCTCCAGGCCACATGGGGCAGTAGCAGTATTACTTCCCATCTAGTCAACTGGAGGGGTTGTTGTGTGGAAATAAATTTAGGGTTTGTTTAAGGTTAGATTTTTGGATAAAGATAGTAGGGTTGGAGTTGAAACTAAAGGAAAGATTGTGATTATAATGTAAAGGTAACCAAGGAAGGTGTTACCTTGGAGGTGTGAAAACTCCTCCCACTTTTGCAATGAATTCTGGGTAATACAGTACTCCAGATTCCTTTGTTATTTACCCTTTTGTTCTTTTTGTTTTGCTAGGTATTTAAATTAAGTTTGCTAATTCTGTGTTTTAAGTTGCTTCAAATAGATTTAAGTTGTAATTTGGTGTTTGTTTATGTTGTATTTGGTTAAAAAAGTGTACTAGCATTGTAATAATTAGGTATTTACTACAGTAAGTTTTAATTTAAGTTTAGGGGAAAATCTGCTGTATTCTGCTGTAGGCCACATGGGGCAGTAGCAGTATTATTTCCCATCTAGTCAACTGGAGGGGTTGTAGTGTGGGAGTTAATTTAGGGTTTGTTTAAGGTTAGACTTTGGGTAATTTAGTAGGGATGGAGATGATACTAAAGAAAAGATTGTGATTATAATGTAAGAGTAACCCAGGAAAATAAATATTGTAAGTGTTATTATGGGATGATCTGCCCTGTACCATATCTTATGGAAGCAGTGGTGGAAATTCTTCTGTGATTTTCTTGTTTCCATTATCTTCTGTTCTCTTGTTCCATGATTTTCTTTCACTTATTTGATCTTCTTGTTTCAATTATCAGTACCCTTAATTAGATATACGTAGAGTCAAGTGGGCAGTGGGGGTGGTGCCTCAACTTGAAAGTTATCTTGGGGTGACTGTGTTATGATTCATCTTCTTTAGTATTATTTAATAATATTCTTGAATGCTTTTCTTGTGCTCTTCATTATGTGTCCTACTTAGGGGGCATAAATGGAGTATTCTGAATAGTGCTGAAACACATCCTATGGTCTCCACATTGGACATTTGTATGTCGATCAGCATTACGCTTATATGGGAGTAGGATTGTTCTTATGACACCATGTCAGGCAGCTCCATCTAAGAGTGATTTATAGATCTTCCAGTATCCATTAACAGTACCCTTAATTAGATATACGTAGAGTCAAGTCGGCGGTGGGGATGGTGCCTGAACTTGAAAGTTATCTTAGGGTGACCGTGTTATGATTCATCTTCTTTAGTATTATTTATTATTATTCTTGAATGCTTTTCTTGTGTTTCTTCATTATGTGTCCCACTTAGGGGGCATAAATGGAGTATTCTGAATAGTGCTGAAACACATCCTATGGTCTCCACATTGGACATTTGTATGTCAATCAGCATTACGCTTATATGGGAGTAGGATTGTTCTTATGACACCATGTCAGGCAGCTCCATCTAAGAGTAATTTATTTATCTTCCAGTATCCATTAACAGTACCCTTAATTAGATATACGTAGAGCCAAGTGGGCGGTGGGGATGGTGCCTCAGCTTGGGTGTTATCTTGGGGTGACTGTGTTATGATTAATCTTCTTTAGTAGTATTAATAATTGATTAAAAATTGATAATTTTCTTGAATTCTTTTGTCTTACTCTTGAATCTTCTGTTTTCTATTTTGTGGCATAAATGGTGAAACAAGTGATGAAAATTCTTCTGTGATATTTTTGTTTTTGTATTCTTCTTTTTTCTTATTCTTCTATATTCTTCTTTTATTTATTAATAAATATTCTTGTTTCCATTAACAGTACCCTTAATTAGATATACGTGGAGCCCAGTGGACGATGTACGAAGGTGTCTCGACTGGGATGTTATCTTGGGGGTGACTGTAATATTATTAATCTTCTTTCTTCAGTAGTATTGATCTTCACAGTACTCTTAATTAGATATACGTTGAGCCAAGTGGACGGTTGGGATGGTGTCTCAACTTGGATGTTATCTTAAGGGTGACTGTAATATTATTTTAATTTTCTTCTTTATTCTTCCATTTTTCTTCATTCTTCTTTTTGCATTTTAATAGATGTATCAAAGGCCAAGCGGGCACTGAAGTGGATGCCTCAACTTGGATGTCATCTTTAAGTGTGATTGTGATATTATTTTTCAAATTTTCTTCTTTTATCTCATTATTGTTTTTCATTCTTCTTTATCCTTGGATGTCCTCTTCAGGTTTATGGGTAGGGGGTTGGGAGGGGGGGGAAAGGAATAAGACAAGAAAGAATGGGTGGAGGAGGAGAGGAGTTAAAAAATTTTTTATTTGGTTAATTCTTGTAATTTAAGTTAAGTTTTTAATTTAAAAATTATGAATATTATTTCATAATTCCTTCATATAGAATTGTTCTGGGAGGAAATGCGGTTGTGTTAACAGTTGCAGTGTTTTACCCAGAATATGAAGGAAAAAAGATTGGATTGTATAAGAATAAGTTTCTCTTAATCCATTGTTAGAATATCTGGTTACAGTTACTTCCAGACATCTATCCCTAATTTCAAATGGTTTAAGTAATATAGATGTATTTTATTTTTATGGTTTGGATAGTTACCACCAAATCCAGTTAGTATAACTTATTTCTGTTCACACTACAGTTGCCGTGTGATTCAGATCTGTAATTTAATTTATTGTCACAAAAATATATCTGGTTACAGTTGCTTCCAGACAGTGATTTTTGATTCTAAATAGTTGATAAAATATAGACGATGTTTAAGGTTCGGATAGTTACCACCAAACCTGTGTCTAGAGTAAACTGTTCCTAGTCACGTTACAGTTGCCACGTGGTTAGGATTTGTAATATAATTTAATTTTAATGCTAACTAGGAGAAGATGGTCATGGAGCAACTCGGTGGGGTGAATGGAAGGAGCTAGTCCGAGGCTCGGGCAAGGGTTAGGTTTTAGTAGATAACTACTCAGAGTCTCTCCCTATGTTGACCAACGACAACATAGTTTTTTTGGGAGACAGAGGAAGTGCACTGGCCGACGCATGTCAGTCCCCAGACCATCGCCCA
>NW_026136706.1:317188-326243 GCF_905237075.1 Dicentrarchus labrax | reverse complement strand
TATTACCCTGTGAGGTCCACTGACTGGAAGGGTCCTGGTGGGATCCACCCTTTCTGAGTGGTCTAGAGACTTGGTTTTAACTGCTAAATTTTTTTAAAATTCCTGTGAGGATGAAAATGACTTAAAGCATCAAAAACTCTCACATAAATTTTAAACCTGAATTTTGGCTCCAATGGGGACCAGTCATTGGTCCCCACTGGTCCTCCAACCCCCACACCCACCCACATCATGTCTATAAGCCTCACAGAGGCAGAGAAAAGCTCATTCTGGCCTTCAATAATCAATACTGACAGAAGTGAAAAAAACAGCAGCTCTACTTTACTTTAAGTAAATGTTATCTCACACAAGACAGGCTTTCTGAAGTTAATCTTACAAGATTTTATTACTCACACGTAACCATAGTGACAGCCAAAATCTGGTCACTTATCCTCCACTTGGTGTGTACAGGTAGGTATATGGCCAGTTGAACTGTACAATAACTAGTGCGAAATGTTTCAAGTACTGAATACATGAACAAGAACGCATTCACACCAACACATGGATCATCAAAACATGCACAATCATAGAATGTGCGTAACAAAACATTCAAGTGCTCTCTTTTCAATAAATTCTTTTTGCACTTTTACGCTGAATGGCAGTGATCCGGTTTTTAACATAGAACTTTACCGCAGTCCAGCTTCTATTTTTCAGTGCCTCTGGTGAAGCCTTAATGCAGGCATTGCAGTCCGATTTTCCTGGTACTTTACCAGATTCGATGAAATCTTTAAGTGTCTTTTCCACTGCCCGGACTTCACCAACTGACCAGCTCCTCTTCTTTGAGGTTTCTCTGAAAGAAAAGTAAAAAAGGAACTCAGGATTCAATTTCAATTCAATTCAATTCAATTTTATTTGTATAGCGCCAATTCATAACAGAAGTTATCTCAGGACACTTTTCAAATAGAGCAGGTCTAGACCGAACTCTTTATAACATTATTGACACAGGAGTGGAGACAAGCGATTCAATTGGCAATTCATCAACTGCTCAGTTATTCAGTTAAGTTTTTTCTTGCCACTGTCACCAAGTGCAGCTCATGGTGGGATTTTTTGGAATGGCAAAGAATTTGGTCTCAACCTGCCCTATATGAAAAATGGCTTGAGGTAACTTCATTGTAATTTGGCGCTATATAAATTAAATTTCATTTGATTTGAAAAGGGATATTTTGCCTTATAAAAAAACTATTTGTAACCTTTTTTCTCATTATTTGTACAGACTGGTGCAGTACCCAACTTTTTATGTATTTCATATTGTAGAATAAACTGGGAATCTCCAGGATTACAGATTAATGTATTAAGTGTTGTGCTGTCTGCACTGACTGGCTGACAACCGACTAACAAGGCTAACCAATGAATGCATTTACAACAAGTCACCAGGTTATCTCCCGCTGTGCAGAGAGGTGCCGTCACTCACTAATATTACCTGCAGTTGGTCAGTAACCAGATTTTTCTGCCCCTTTTCTAAAAATCAATGTAACTAAGTAAATCTAATAGTAAAAGTTATGCACAGTGTTTGAAATACCTCGTTTAGAGTCACCGTCATCACCGTCAGTCTCACCAGGTTTCTGTTTTCTCTTATGTCTTGAGGATCCTGCGAAATAATGAATGATGGTGATTACTATTATTAGTATTATTATTATTGTTAATACAAAATATGTCAGTTACCTGTCAACACACCTTCATTGTCTGAATGAAAGCCATCTATAGTAAGACAAGTGTTATCACTATTGAGAGAAAACATTTCATAACTTGTGATAAGGACAACATGGAGTGTGTTAAATACCTGTTTGAGGGTCATCGCTGTCAGCATCAACAGGCTGCCGTCTTTTCTTAGAGCTCGAGGATGCTGTTAAAAGAAGGAATAATTAGTATAGTTATACAGGATAATAACTGCTAACTGACAACACAATGCTGTCAGTCCTCTTTATTGGTAGTACTGAGCAAGAAGGAGAAGTATACAATCACATTTCTGAAAATTGCTAAAAACTGCAAAGTTCTAATCAAGTGCCAATGCTCAGTTTTTGGGTTACCTTTAGTGGGACGTTCAACACTGCCAGGCTCATGAGAGTTTTGCTGTCCCCCTGTCAAAAGAATAACTTGTATAGAATAAAAGTATGGAAATTCAAAATTATTGTTGAAAAAGCTCAATTTGATTCCACGTCCTCCTCTACTCAAGACAATAACTCAACTGCTGCACCACATGTGGTAGCTGGTAAATATGAAGTCCAGTCCACTATGGTCAGACACAATGAACATATATTATCAGATAAAGCAGATATGATGCTTCATGCAGTAGTTCAGCTGCATGTAGCTCTTCCTTGTAGCTGAGACTCTAGCCGGGTGAAGCAGAGCACAGCTGTACTGGCTGGTTGACAGACTGATTTTAAAACAGAACTTCATTCCACTCAAAAGCAGTTGGTTATCAGCTGGTAGAATATTGAATGGTGGTATATTGTTCTCTTTTGTACAGACAGTAAACTAGTATCTTCTGTGTGTTAAATACCTGTTTGAGGGTCATCACTGTCAGACTCAACAGGCTGTCGTCTTTTCTTAGAGCTCGAGGATGCTGTTAAAAGAAGGAATAATTAGTACATTAATACAAGATAGTAACTGTAACTGACAACAGATCTTGACTAAATGAAAGCCACCGGTATTATGACATTTATGTGCTTGCTTTGGTTATAGTGGCAGGAGATTTCAGGCAGTGATGAGGGATGAGGAGAGAAGAGACAAGACAGAGGAGAGAGGAGCGAGACAACGCACTTTATGAATTTGCTGCTACAGTGTCAGAACTGTTGACTGTTTTAGCTTCATTTCAATGATGTTTTATATTTGATTTTTAAAGAGGTATTAATGTCCCTTTGGTATGCTGACAGCTAGAGAGAAACGGTATTTCATTTGTTTTGTGTATGTAAATACACAAGAGTCATCTGATCATTAGAGTTTGTTTGACTGAAAGTACTGACAGAAAAGACTGTACATTATTAATCATTAATAGTTTGTTTTAACATTGCTAAAAGATGAACTGAGCAGGAAGAATCTGCACATCATTATGTTTTAATTTAATTTCCTTTTTTGTAAAGACAGGTGACTAACAAATAGGATGCACAACGGATAGTGTATAGAATACCTGTCACTGATACTCAGATTGCTCTATTATCTTAGATGTTTTGATAAAGTAACAGGTAAATCATGATCTGTCTCTGTGTTTGTAAAAACAAGGAAAAAAATAAAGGGTTTAAATATCAAGGACTTTTTGTCATTAAAGTTGCTTGATTGGCAAATGATTGACCTTAATGCACACAACTGATGTGTAACCCACCTGAGGAGCAAAAAGATGAGTCCCCGCCCATCTCTGTCTCTGACAGGTCACTGTCCACAGCTTCTAGTACCTGTTCTGAACACAAGGGGAAAAAAACAAAATATCATATGAGAAAAGGACGTTTACTCAGAAATTACACTAAATAAGATGTTAAGAGTAAGTTTTCTTTACCACTGGGATCAATCTGGATTTGATCCAAGCTCATTCATTCACTCATCTCATTATCCTTCAGGTTGAGAACTGTGGACAGTGTGGAGACCTGCTTTCTTAACTTGGTTGAGGACAGAGTTTCAGGATGCTTGGCCCCACATTCCTTTGCCATCTGTCTGATGGCATCTGATCCCCTTAAGTGACTCTTTGCTTCAGCTCTGGCAAAGAAATAAGGATTGTCATCAGGCACACCACAGGTCCGCCGATGAGCAACTAAGGCCTCCATTGATGACAGCATGTCCGGTGTTAGAAGGATCGGAACCTTCCTGTTTCTTTTCACTCAAGAATATCTGCAATCTTCTTGAGACTATGACCCAGCTTCAGAGCCAGCGATGGAGTTTTGTAGGTGTTTTTCTCCTCATCAAAGCCAGCCACAGCTTTTACTGCTTCAACCACAAAGTTAAAGTTTGAAGGCACATAGAAGTCCTTAATTAGTTTCAGTCTACCACCTGTCCGTGACTGCTGAACTAGTCGCCCGATTTCCCACATTTTTTGTCTAATGTGGTCATGTTTGGTTTTGTCATGTCCATGCTTGGCATACAAATGTTCTCCAAGTTTCAAAATGGTTGTCTCTTTTTTGATGATGTTTGTGACTTCATCTTGATACATGGCATTTGCTCCCAAACATTTTGGCTAACACCATCTGGGACAGGCTGTGCATACGCACAGAGCGCCTGGATCCGACTTCTACCTGGCTTTAGCGTGCTACATGTAAGTGAAAGCCTACACTTGGACATGTGCCTCCACAATGACTTTCTTTTGAGCAAAGCCTCACAGTTTATACAGTGCATGTAGTCACTTGCTTTCGCTGGTTTTGCAGCTCGATAGCTTGGCATCAGTGTGCCACTACCAGTGTTTAGGACCTCGTTGTTATGAGCACGATCCCCTTTATTTCTAATAAGGTCAAAATGTAATCTTCGTTCCTTTGACTTCAAAGGAAAACTTATTGCTTTAGCTACAGCAGGTTCATTGGTGTGTTTGCGGATTAAATGCTTTGCCATTTTCTGGCAGAGCATGGGACAGTACAAACAACAATGTGTCTTACTGTAATCTCTGGCACCATTTGACTTTTTTCGCAGCTTCATTACAGACACATTTTCCAGGCTTGTGTCATCACAGTTTTCGCTTCCTGTTCTCTTCTTGTCTTCATCTGAAGACGTTTCTTTCTTTTTTTTCTTGTATGTCCTTTGTGACGTCTTCTGCTTTACCACTGGAACCTTGCTCATGGGACTGTCAGGTTCTTCTGCACTGCTTTCATAAACAGAGGCTTTCGACAGAATATATTCATCACCACTGCTTATAGAGGTGTCAAAGGCGTGTGATGCCTTGGAAATCTGTTCAAGGTATTCTCTGGTGAGCTGAAAATGAAATGTACAAAAAGCTTATAGTTAAAAGAAGAAACACTAACCTGATTTAGAAATCTTAAATTGTCTTGAACCATGGCAACTTAACATGACAATCAGCCCTGTGTGATATACAGGATTAGAGTTAGGGTACAGCTATGAGCCACAGAAGAACAGAGGGATTCATTTTAAATCATTGTTAACTTTGTTTTCCCCTGTATGAGTTAGGTGTCCTACTGATTTCAGAATGCAAACTTACAAATACACTTTCAGTTCTTGTCAGGGGGGGTTCATCTGGGTCCTCAGGATCAGAGTGTGAGGTTTCAAGGATGCTTGTTTCCTCTGATTCTGAGCTTGATTCCTAGGAGAAAAAAACAGAACATCTCTCAAAGAGTATTTCCTAAAATCAATCCCCACTTCCGTAGTAATGTAAAGTCGGTTTTCTGATTCAAACCAGCGTGAGGATACATTGGTGCAATTGTTCAGTTGGTCGCTAACGCTCTGCAATCAGATGGTCACACAGAAGACGACAGGCACTACTGAGAGTCGACTTCTTTTCTGTTGCTATATAAGCGGGACCAGTGAGGTAATTAGACAATAATAAGTTCACAATCACAAACATGTAAAAATCACAAAGTTGGCTCATCATAAAAGAAGCTCTTGTTTACAGAATCCATGCATCTCCTTGAATGAATGAATACCCCTATACTGTAACTACATACACAAACAATAACAATATATAAAACGTTGCGACCCTTTCATCAAGAATAAATATTAGCCTACATATAAATATGAAATATTATGGGCTGAATAACAATATATTTTACAATGAATTGGTGAACCTTCGCGTAAAAAGGTGTGCTTCCTGGGATTGGTACGGATGGGGTTCACAACAGAAATAAACCGCTCCAGAGTTCACTTGATAACGGACCGAGACCCCCCCCTCCCCCTACAAGGTGGACCGGAGAGTGGTTGTTTGGTCTGCACCAGAGTTCGAGGCCGGCGTTCATACCATCCCAAAGAACCACACCAACGGGGCAAACGCTCCAAAGTTCAGTTCAACCAGACAAAACAAGGCTGGTGTGAACATGACCTAAGAACAGTCTAACAGTCTAATAACAACACTGTGGTGAATGTACAGTTGCGACCATTTTTGATAGTGCTTCTGTTTCTGTATGTTGGAATAACTTTGCTAAAACCATAACTCACTTTGACATAAACCTGCACATTATGAAAATGTTAAAGCGCTGCATACAATCAGATATCAAGGTTGTTAGAAACATGATTATTGTTCCAAATGCAGTAAATTTTTTTATTGTTACCAAAACGTAACAAATGAGGGGCTGCACACAGGTACACAGTGTGGCAAACCACTGCCAATGCCATTTTAAGTTTGTGGATAGTCTAGTTTTCACACAGCTGTTGAATTATTTAGTTTCAAACACTTAAATCTAGTTGTGCTATCTCACTGCAGCTGCACACTTACTATCATGACTTTCCAAGTGACCCTACATTGTAACTAACTGGTAATAACAGGATGGAATTGACCATTAGGAGGGTTGTCATATGGAACAAGTTAAAAGCAGTGTTTGACCCTTACCAAGATCTTAGAAGGTAGCTGCGTCTCTGCTGGAAGTCCTGACAGTGGTAAGGCCTCAAAGACAACAAAGACAGGACACATTTACTACAATTTTCAACAAAATGAGTTTAACAAAGAGCTGCAGAACCAGAGCACTAAACTCCTTCCCACATATTTTTTATTATTGAAAATGAAAAGATGCAAGGGAGTTTTAAAAAGAGTAAATCACATTATATTAGGGCTGTGCAATATGACAAAAAAAACGTGTATGCCTTAATAGGTCATTTCTAATCCAGTTAACAGTACTGTAAATTCAATGAATATAAATATATAAATTATATATTGCATAGCCATATCTTTGCAGAGGCAAGTTTTTCCTCACTCGAAGGACAGAGGGTGTCACTCCCTGTACAGATTGTAAAGCCCACCGAGGCAAAATGTGTTTTGTGAATCTGGGCTATACAAATAAAATTTGATTTGATTTGAGATGTAAGTTGCAGCTCAGATTAGGGCATTCAAAATCCCTGCTATTCTTACCAGATCCTCCATGTTTCATCAAAAATAGATAAGAGTATTGCAATCTTAGTATTGTATCACAACTTGTATTACCTCTGTTTGGTGCTCTCTCAGGCGACGTAAGCCTGTCTTTATCCTTGTGAGTTGTCTACTCCGTCTGCATGATGTGAAACACAAACAAGTTCACCTAGCTGATGTAATATTTGACCTATGAATGCATGACTTTAAAAAATCTTTCAAAGATGGCTGTCATTTCTTAACTAAACATTGTCAATAAAATCTCATAAATGTTATGTCTATTAGGAAAATCAAGCCCAGGTTTAAACTAAAAAATAATTTTAAAAAAAGGAAAAATATCTCTGTTACTTATAAATGTGTTACAGAGACGATGAACTGGCTTAAATCACAATCATGAAGCTTTTACATGGCTGAACAACGGTAATTAAGATGTTGTCACTCATTTCAACTAGCTGCTTTTTTAGGTGTGTTAGGTTTATAGGTTCCTTAACTTAAGAACATGATATTAGTTCAAATTCAAATGAAAATGTAAACTTGAAAATGTAATCCCACAATAGCATTATAATTTTCCACATGTTTGTCTTATTTGAGTCAAAATGAAAATGCAATAATATAATTTACACTTTCATATACTTGTATGGGCATTGTATGACCATATTAAAATGAAAATGAAAACAGGATTTGACATTTCATTTTCAAAGACTTAAACTAAAGTGGACATTATTTTAAAGAGCATGTTGACATGCACATGTAAATGCATTAAATGTCAAATGCTGTTTTCATTCATTTTAATATGAGCTCCTCTCTTCCTCTCTCTTTCTGCACTCATTCATGTCCCTTTAATGCATGTTACTAACTCCACTTCTTCCCCGGAGTTCTTGTGCTTTTCGTCTCGCAGGTTCTCATGGATCCTGGTGGAGCCTCCTGCCATGGTCCTGCTAGATTGCCATTGCCAATACTGTTGTTGCTGTGCACCTGTCTGTCTGTCTGTGCTCTCTCTCTCTGTTCTCTCTCTCTCTCTCTTCTGTCTTCTCTCTCTTCCCACCCACCTAGAGCCGGAGGATCTGTCCTAGGTTTCTGCCTTTTAACAGGCAGTTTTTCCTTGCCCTTGTCTCCAGGTCTTGCTCATGGTGGTACAGTTGGGTCTCTGTAATTAATGTTTTAAAGAGTTCGGTCTAGACCTGCTCTATTTGAAAGTGTCCTGAGATAACTTCTGTTATGAATTGGCGCTATACAAATAAAATTGAATTGAATTAATATGGTCATAGAATGCCCAGACAATTATATGAAAATGAAAATATAAATAATTATTTTCATTTTCACTCAAAATAACACATATGTGGTAAATTATAATGCTATTGTGGAATTAAATTCTCATTTTCAGGTTTACATTTTCATTTAGATTAAGTCCACAATACGCTTCCCTTAACATTAGCATCACTTTCTACCTTCTGCAACAGGTCAGAAAGTCAAAGTGTAAAAAAGAAGAACATTAAAAACTACTGTGACATTAGCTCTCTCTGCTAACATTAGAAACAGCTAATGTTAGCTAACGCTGCTGGAAAAACACTAATATGCTTCTGACGCAAACACATCACATAAAAAGTTCATTAAGACGTCACAAAAAACCCATAAAAACCTAATTATCAACCTAAAACTCGTTTTTACTCACTTTTCTTCTTTTTCCGTCGTTGTCGCTCACATCTCTCTTCTGCGCATGCGTCTGTTCTGCGCTGCTCCGACTGACCGTGAGGGGGGCGTGTCATTGAGCGTCATCACCAGGTAGGGGGGGGGGGCGGTAGCGGCGGTCTCCCCCTCCCCCTCCCTGACATCCTTTACTGTCTGTCATCCGTCACTCGTTAGACGTAATGACGCTATTTCCTGTTGATGTTCCTTCACAATAAAAGTATTCCATTCGTGAATGAACGAGATGCTTTTAATGTGAAGAGGATTATAGGAACTTCAACATTTCTGCCACTCTGTTAGCAGACATTGATTTAAAACCGGACTAATTACACAGGTGTGGACCTATTC
>NW_026136706.1:279688-312188 GCF_905237075.1 Dicentrarchus labrax | reverse complement strand
GACACACTGAAACTAAACGTTCAAACATTCATTCAACTAATTCAACTCTCACCGTTCACAGATACTTTTAATCTGGTTTTCAATTTATTATTTATAACTTATTAATATTATTATATCGATTCAGTTAGCACAGAGTCAACCGACGGTAACCGACGGTTAACTAACCGACGGTTAGCACAGACTCAACCGACGGTTAGCACAGAGTCAACCGACGGTTAGTCAACCGACGGTTAGTTTTAGCCTGTCGGTATTTGGTCGCCATAGCAACCCACAGACACAGCTCCGTTAAGTCCACCGGTCAGAGGCTCAGAGACAAACTGACGGTTGTCGGTAGCTTCCCCGTTGCTAACGTTAGCCAGGTTGAGTTAATCCTCCGTCTCCATGGAAACCCGCTGACACAACGGACGTCAACTTACGTTAGCGATGTTTTTTCTCAAAGACTTCGCTAAAAAAAAACATTTATTTCACTTGAAAACACGACGTGTGTCTGTTCCACAGCCCGACAGAGCAGAAATAATTAATTAATTAATCAATAATCGATATTTTCCAGAGTTAATCCACCGGAGCGGCTGCTTCCTGCGAGCTCGAGCTACAGGTGGGTGTTGCCTTCAGGGTCTTCTCAAAAACTCCGTATTATTCCCCTTCGTGTTTCAAAGCTCGTCCTTGCGATATCAACGAGATACCTGTGATTCCTTGAATGTTGAACTTTAATATATAAATATAGATATCGATCACACGACCACCAGATACTAACTCTAGCCACTTTTCAAATTCTGTCATCGGTTTTTAATTGTAGCTGCAACTATTGTGTTATCGGATCGAGGCGGTTGTAATGTTTCCGACAGTCCTGTAAGGCAGCAGTGTGTAGGATTGTTACCGTTCACAGTCAGTGGGGATCAAACTTATTGATCCATTATCTTTAATCTTTCATTGTGTACTGACATAGTGATGTTTGATCCAGTACAGGATTTAAATAAAATGGAAATTGAAGCTTCAGTTTGGATCAATGACCTCAGGTGAGTTATAAAACCCAACATATCATACAACACGGGACCCTTTAATGTTATATTTCCCCCAATGTAGATTAGGTTGTATAGATTATACAGTAATAATGATAATATATCAGTTACACACTGAGAGTTTATCTGACTTTTATTGGCAGGTTATGAAACAATTTGTAAAAGAAGAAATAAAGTCTGTTTCCATTTGAACTGAGAGCCAACAACATTTCCTGAGCAGAGGAAGCAGCGTCTGTATGTCCTCCTCTGAAATTGAAAAGTTATTTGGAGTCAGGACAGCTGGATAACTGCAGTTCCAGAGCGAGGTCGTCCAGCTGTTTGATGTACTCGTGACAATCCGGAGAGCTACAGTCTGTGGGCCACAGCTCCACCAGCGCCTCCGAGTCCATAGGAAGGCGATACCTGCGGGGCAGAACACACAGCGCCGCTCAGAGTTGCATCAGACCCGAAGGACTACAGGTGAGGGAGTGATAGAGAGACACTCACGTTAAGCCACTGCTGAGAGTGACCTCTGACCCGCTGGCTCCCAACACCAGGTACTGTTTGTTGTTCTGGATGTCAACAGCACTGCAGGTGATCTTTCTTATGATCTCTACCTGTGTCCCTGAACTCACCGCCTCGAACTCTGCAACACACAGGAAGAGGAAACACAAAGTAACACAACCTGTACTCAGATACTTTACTCTATTACAGTATGTACATTAAGTATGTAATCAGCCACTAAAATCTGTCATAATGAAAATCATAAAAATGTTTCCACTAATCACGACTGTCTCTCCTTTTCCTGGGATTTACATTCATACACTGATATTTATGGCAGGGAAGGTTTCTTATAAAATGTGTAAAATGTTGTTAATAACTATAAAATAGACTTTAAATGATTCTGGCTATTCAAACTAATGCAAAGACATCAGACTGCACTCATTCATGTCCCATTAATGCATGTTACTAACTTCACTTCTTCCCCGGAGTTCTTGTGCTTTCTCGTCTCGCAGGTTCTTATCGATCCTGGTGGAGCCTCCTGCCATGGTCCTGCTAGATTGCCATTGCCAATACTGTTGTTGCTGTGCACCTGTCTGTCTGTCTGTCTGTCTCTCTCTCTCTCTCTCACCCCAACTGGTCGAGACAGACGACCACCCACCTAGAGCCGGAGGATCTGTCCTAGGTTTCTGCCTTTTAACAGGCAGTTTTTCCTTGCCCTTGTCTCCAAGGTCTTGCTCATGGTGGTACTGTTGGGTCTCTGTAAATAATGTTATAAGGAGTTCGGTCTAGACCTGCTCTATTTGAAAAGTGTCCTGAGATAACTTCTGTTAGGAATTGGCGCTATACAAATAAAATTGAATTGAATTGAATTGAATTCTCTCAGCGCCCTCCAGCGTACCTGTAACCAGCTAAATGTACTTAAAGCATTAAAAGTAGATGAATGTCCTCAGTGACTGTTACTGTTTATATACAGAGGAGGTTCCTGAAGTGAAAGAACACGTACTGTAAATGTAAAACCTGCAGGTAAAAGTAAAAGTTCTCATTCTTAACTCAACAAAAGTGATAAAATAAAGGCACAGAAATGTACTTAAAGTATAAAACTTCAATGTTTAGAAGTATAAAGTACTCTCTGTGTCTCTGAAGGATGTTTCAACAACTGTTTCTGTGTAAATCTGAAACTACAGACCGGGTGGAGTCTCCCTCTCTGTCCTGTGTGATATGAACCGGTCTTTATGTTGCCAACCCACGGCGGCTGCAGCAAAGACTCAACCTACCAGCTTTTACAATTCACACTTATATTTATATAGTTCATTAAAGGAGGAGAAAACTTGTTCCCACAGTGTGTGTGATTATGAAGGCGTCACACGCTGTCACACTGACCTTTTCCTTTGTTCTTCAGGACCTCAACTACGGTGGCTTTGTAGGTCATAAAGTCTCCTTCTGCTGCTGCAGACGTCACTGTCACCTTGTAGGCTGCAGAGAGACGCAGTGAGAGTTACTAACACACATCAGACTGACCTTACATCCACCTGCAGCTCCCACTTTCTCACCGTATCGGATGTACGCCCGGCAGATCTCATCGAGGCGTTTGTCTACAGTCAGAGTCAAATCATTGGTTCCTCTGTAGGTGGCGCATGCAGCTAAACAACAACAACAACAACAACAACAACGTATACAGTGTTACAACAGACGTACAACACGTAACATCAACATCATCATCATCATCACAACACGTAACACCACACGAAATCTGACATCAGCCAATCAGAAGACAGACGTTACCTGTCATGCACTGACACTGGTCGCCCACACAGAGGCGCTGCAGAGCCTGCTCCTGGTAGGAGAACAGTTTGGTGCACATGCTGCCTGCAGGAGAACACATAGTGAGTCCACTGACACCTTTTATAAACCACCAGAGCTCACACTGAATATCTCCTGCTGACGGCTCTGATCAATAAGGTTTGAGAGCTCAGAGGCAGGAAGGAGTGTGTGTTGTAATCTTTAGATTGAACATGATACATCAGTTTTTATCTCTTCCTGGCCTTAACAGGCTTCCATATATCTGATAAAGACTACAAGTCCCAGCATGCATGGCGGGTCACGACTCTCACCTCTGTCCTGAGGCTCATAGACGCTAAACAGGGACTCGCTGGCCCCGGTCACCCTGAACCTGGTCCTGATCCGAAAACCAACACACAGGAAGACTTCTGAGGGCACCTAGCAACCAGACAGGAAGTTATCATAGGGAGCCTAGCAACCAGACAGGAAGTTATCATAGCACAGAGACAAATCAAACAAAAATGACTAATATGGGAAAACTCTGGAATTACGTCACAAATCACATAAACTTTAGGAACATTAAGGCTTTTTTATAATATTTGATTTTACAGAACAATAATTGTTATGTTGTTGTTACGTATTGTATGTTCTCAGATTTTCAGTGTAAGGATGTTTGCAGTGGACTTTGAAGCTGTTTGTGTTACTCACAGTGTCCATATAAATGACCACAGTGTTTCCCTGGAGCTCGTAGTGGGAGATGATCGGCTCGTCTGTGTCTCTGAACTGTAAAACAACAAATCAGTTCCAGTATGGACGTATAAATGCTCTATCTGGTATTATAATAGCTATATCTCCTGTATAATATGTTAATATCTCCTGTATAATATGTTAATATCTCCTGTATAATATGTTAATATCTCCTGTATAATATGTTAATATCTCCTGTATAATATGTTAATATCTCCTGTATAATATGTTAATATCTCCTGTATAATATGTTAATATCTCCTGTTTAAATACTATATTTGGTGTGCTGCTTTAAAAGAGTGACAGTATTCGTTTTCACTCTTTCATTCACTCTGTTTCTGGTTTTAAAGCTCACCTGTTTCAGATCCTCCAGGTAAGCATCTACACCTGTCGGCAGCTGGATCTTCATCAGTGTCTGCGTGGACTCTGTCAGCAGCTCGTTAGGAGGAGGTTTGTACCTGAAACATCACATTTCACATTTCACAGGTCTGAAAAAGCCTCCAGGTAAGAAGATAAATGCTTTAATATTCATGCTGAATGTGTAACGTTGGGTAATATCTGAGTGGCGGCTGACTCAGCACGCCGTCCACTCATCAGCACGCTGTCGGTTTCTTACTTTGCACAGGCGACCAAGTGAGGAGACCGCAGACTGGGATCTGAGGAGGAGAAGAAGACATGTACTCTGGTGACAGACAGACAGACAGACAGGCAGGCAGGCAGGCAGACAGACATATAGGCAGACAGACAGACAGGCAGGCAGGCAGACAGATAGACAGATAGACAGACAGACAGGCAGGCAGGCAGGCAGGCAGGCAGACAGACAGACAGACAGACAGGCAGGCAGGCAGGCAGACAGACAGATACAACATGCACCAATGTCTGTACTTCTTGAGGAGACGGCCCCTCTAACATCCTGATCTATATAAGATGATATTAGAGAGTATTTTTATATTATATTCTTTATCTAATTAAATACTTTAATTATCTCAATAATGTTATATAACATATAATATATATATATATAATAATAATGTTATATAACATATAATAAATAAATATATATATAATAATAATGTTATATGTTAAAGAGTTTGGTCTAGACCTGCTCTATTTGAAAAGTGTCCTGAGATAACTTCTGTTATGAGTTGGCGCTATACAAATAAAATTGAATTGAATTGAATTGAATTAGATAAAATATAATAAATATATATATAATAATAATGTTATATAACATATAATAAATAAATATATATAATAATAATGTTTTAACATATTATATATATTATATATAATAATGTTATATAACATTAATACTTATTATTATATTTATCTACATTATTATATATATATATATATATTAAATAATATATAGTAATAATGTTATATAACATATAATAAATAAATATATATATAATAATAATGTTATATAACATATAATAAATAAATATATATATAATAATAATTTTATATAACATATAATAAATAAATATATATATATATATAATAATGTCATATAACACACACACATATATATATATATATATATATATATATATATAGTAATAATGTTCAGTTTGTGTTATTTATTATTAAGTAATAACTTTATATTATTATAAATTATTATTATTAACTAATATGGGAGACTGTGAGTAGATATGAGGACTTACTGGTGTCGGGGCCCGCCACCTCTATGC
The DNA here is from genome assembly GCF_905237075.1 of Dicentrarchus labrax. Lineage (NCBI taxonomy): Eukaryota > Metazoa > Chordata > Actinopteri > Moronidae > Dicentrarchus > Dicentrarchus labrax. The sequence goes on along the minus strand of NW_026136706.1, from coordinate 306,466 downwards.
TGATATCAAAGTTACATGACCCTGAGGACGTGGTGGTCTCGTAGTAAACCGTCTTCATCTGGAAAGACAGCGAGGGACAGTCAAAGTGCATTCTGGGAGTTAAATGTGAGACAGTTCACTGTGTTCAACCCACTTTCACTACCGACACGCCCGACCCGTAACCCTTCACGGTGATGACGCCATTCGTCACCTGGGAGAACAAGCAGGAACATGGTTATTAACCACAGCAGACCTGTCTCTGTCTCCTGAGTCTGTCTCACTGTCCTCCACCTGTCTCGCCCTAACCTCCATGGGCGAGACGACAGTTCTGCCTGTCTGGCTGAGCTGGACTCTCTTCTCTTCTCCCGTCTTCTGGTTGTGGACGCTGATCTGCTGATTGAGGGCGGATCGAGTGACGACACCACTGTACTCTGTGACCGCCTCCATGGTCAGCACGGTGTCCTGAGAGACAGACAGGCAGAGAGAGAGAGAGAGACAGAGAGAGAGAGAGAGACAGACAGGTGGACAGAGAGAGACAGGCAGACAGAGAGAGAGACAGGCAGACAGTTACTCAAGAAATGTATATAACATATTACATATTACTCCCTGCTAACAGTAATTAGTTACACTACTAGTTATATTGCCTTCTGTTACTCCAACACAAAACACAGTTTAGTTTGTTAAAATCAAAGTAATCGAATATTTCCAGCTGCTGAATGCTGTAACCAATTACTTTTGTTGACTTGATTACTGTAATGTGATTACTGTAATAATAATAAAATGAATATGATGTTAAATTGATGTATTTTATTATAACAGAAAGCAGAACTTTATATTCAATATGTAACATAACAACAGAATGAGTGTGTGTGTGTGTGTGCGTGCGTGTCTGTGTGTGTGTGTGTGTGTGTGTGTGTCTGTGTGTGTCTGTGTGTGTGTGTATGTGTGTGTGTGTGTCTGTGTGTGTCTGTGTGTGTGTGTGTGTGTGTGTGTGTGTGTGTGTGTCTGTGTCTGTGTGTACCTGTATGGAGTAGAAACCCTGTCCGTAGTGCTGATCCTGGGTCAGCCAGGACAGGATGGGGTTGGCGTATTGGGTCCTCACCTTTAACACAAAACAATAATCAATAACCAATAATATTGATTATTGATCTCATTCAACCTGTAAAGTTAAACAGTGAGTTAAACAGTTCTCATAAGATACCTTGGGAGGCAAAGGCATGTGTGTGAATGTGTGTGAAAGAGTGAATGTGTGTGAATGTGTGTGAAAGAGTGAATGTGTGTGAAAGAGTGAATGTGTGTGAAAGAGTGAATGTGTGTGAATGTGTGTGAAAGAGTGAATGTGTGTGAAAGAGTGAATGTGTGTGAATGTTTGTGAAAGAGTGAATGTGTGTGAAAGAGTGAATGTGTGTGAATGTGTGTGAAAGAGTGAATGTGTGTGAAAGAGTGAATGTGTGTGAATGTGTGTGAAAGAGTGAATGTGTGTGAAAGAGTGAATGTGTGTGAATGTGTGTGAAAGAGTGAATGTGTGTGAAGGTGATGTGTAATTGTTAGAGTGAATGTGTGTGAAAGAGTGAATGTGTGTGTAGTCTAAAGAGCTTTGAGTGGTCGGAAGACTAGAAAGGAAACTATGTAAGTACAGGTCCATTTACCTTTCAGATTATTTTATATAATATAATAATTATCGCATTATTTTATATAATAAATATAATATAATACAATAATTATCCTATTATTTTATAAAAAATATAATATAATATAATATAATAATTATCACATTGTTTTATATAATAAATATAATATAATATAATAATTATTACATTGTTTTATATAATATAATATAATAATTATCACATTGTTTTATATAATAATATAATATAATATAATAATTATCACATTATTTTATATAATAAATATAATATAATATAATAATTATTATATAAAATAATATAATAATTATTATATTATTTTATATAATAAATATAATATAATAATTATCACATTATTTTAGTGCGGTTTTGCTTTGTGTAAATTAATAATTTCTACAACAGCTGATTGAATCGCTGTTTGAACCAGTAATTCATTAATAATCTGTCTAATAATAATTAATATTAACTGTAAATGAACACTGGCTGTGGTCAGAGGTCTAATATTGTCGCCCTGTAGCTCGCCACGTTCCCAGGCGGCGCCTGTGGGTTCAGGTTCGAGTCCAACCTGTCTATGTCCAGCTGTCCTTTCACAATAAAACAGTGTGTAAATATGTGTACCAGGAACCACACCAGTGATGTCACGGCGTACACGTCTACATCACGGCAGCCTGGCGAAAGATAAACCGCCGGAGGTCAGTGAAGAAGAAGAAGAAGAAGAAGAAGAAGAAGAAGAAGAAGAAGAAGAAGAAACAGGAAGTAGCAGGACCTTGCGCAGCGCAGTCAGCAGGACGAACGCCGTGGTCTCCACCGTCAGACCGCTGGACTCATCAGGTTTTATCCAATCACCTTTCACACTCGACTCCTGCCAGTACCGGAGGGTGGTGGGGGGGCCTGCTCACACACACACACACACACGCACACACATTTACAACATTACGCATTTTTAACATCATTTATCATTTCATTAATTTTCTCTCATACAGACATTATCTGCTGCAAAAATCAACGACACAAAACTGACTGAATAAAACTACAACCTGAATAAAACTACAACCTGAATAAAACTACAACCTGAATGAAACTACAACCTGAATGAAACTACAACCTGAATAAAACTGCAACCTGAATAAAACTGCAACCTGAATAAAACTGCAACCTGAATAAAACTGCAACCTGAATAAAACTACAACCTGAATAAAACTACAACCTGAATAAAACTACAACCTGAATAAAACTGCAACCTGAATAAAACTACAACCTGAATGAAACTACAACCTGAATAAAACTACAACCTGAATAAAACTACAGTCTTTATGTGAAGGTAAATGTAAAACTTCCCACCGTTCTCTCGACTCTCTCTTTCTAGAGTGTTGTACAAATCGGACGCCTCCGCACTGTAGACGTCATGAAGGGTCAGAGCGTAGGTCGCCACCGCACGCACATACACACTCTTCACTTGAGAGGCATGCTGGGAAATGTAGTCTGCTGCAGACGTCATGCTGTTCTCTTGGTACTGAGAGAGAAGAGGATGAAAGGAGGGGAGATGCAGAGAGGGATTAAAGGAGGAAGAGGAGGATTAAAGGAGGAAGAGGAGGATGTTCTCACTTGCAGTTGCAGCCTTTGGTCCCTGATCCTCGTTGCTTTGTGTAACGCGATCAGAACGATGGACGTCAGATACACTGAGCGCACGGTCGCATCCGTCCCCTCAACCTGCAGCCAATCAGAGAACAGTAAAGGTCTGAACATCAAATGTTCAGTGAGGAAGAGGAGGAACAGGAGGAAGAGGAGTGCTGCTGACCATCAGTTTGTTGGGTCTAAAGAATGATTTGTCTGTGAAGGATCCGTCCGTCTGCTGAGCTCTGCGGATCAACCAGTCCACTGACTCCAATAGAGACTCTCGGTACTGACGGTCCAGATTCCGGTCGTCCTGAGGTCAAAACACGTTAAAGAAAAAACAACGTTAAAGAGAAAACAACGTTAAAGAGAAAACAACAACGTTAAAGAGAAAACAACGTTAAAGAGAAAACAACGTTAAAAAGAAAAACACAACAATGTTAAAGAGAAAACAACGTAAAAGAGAAAACAACGTAAAAGAGAAAACAACGTTAAAGAGAAAACAACAACGTTAAAGAGAAAACAACAACGTAAAAGAAAAACGCGAAAACGTTAAAGAAAAAACATGTTGTCATAGAAAGTGGGCGTGGTTTCATTCCATCCAATCCCAAACAAGAATCGTCAGCAATCTGAAATGTTGTGTTTTGCCCCTCAGGGCCACCGTACCCCAGAGATCACTGCATCCACCACAGACAGAGTCTTCACCGCCAGAGCTGTCAGCCTGAGACGGGAGGGCAGGGGACACAGGGGGGACACAGGGGGGGACACAGGGGGCAGTCAGAGAGACAGATACGAACACTAGATGGAGCCAGTAGAATGTTATTCTTATGGCTCATTATTAATGTGCAGCTTTAATTAGTTTGAACAGCAGCTAACTGCTAATGTAGCTGCCGTTAGCAGCGGTGAAACAACTGTTGGATGAAATGTACTGAAGACTTTAGTGTGTTCAGACCAGGTGCTGGATTCCCTCCGGACCCAGTTGGTGTAGCTTCCGTCTTGCAGTCTGTATGAGCTGATACTGACCAGACCTGCACACACACACACACACAGACACACAGACACACACACACACACACACACACACACACACACACAGACACACACACACACACACACACACAGACACAGACACTCACACACAGACACACACACACACACACACACAGACACAGACACACGCACACAAAGACACACACACACACACACAGACACACACACACACACACACACACACACACAGACACACACACACACACACACACAGACACACACACACACACACACACACACACACACACACACAAACACAGACAGACAGACAGACACACACACACAGACACACAGACACACACACACACACACACAAACACAGACAGACAGACAGACAGACAGACACACACACACACACACACACACACACACACACACACACACACACACACACACACACACACACACACACAGACACACACAGACACACACACACACACACACACACACACAGACACACACACACACACACACACACACACACACAGACACACACACACACAGACAGACAGACACACAGATACACACACAGACACACACACACACACACACACACACACACACACAGTGAATGAACAGCACATTAACACCCTCAGGGTACCATCACTGTCTCTCCAGCGCCCCCTCACCCTCTCTGATCGTCCGAACCACAGCTGCTGAGCTCTGCTGGATGTTGTCTCCCAGGAGGTCCCAGCGCCGCGTTGTCTCCAGGAACTGGTACACCTCGGCCAGCAGGAGGACTTTGTAGATCTCAGACTCTCCTGACCCGGACGGGAGGTTGATGAGCTTTTTCAGTTCTTCGGGTTTGAGCACCACCTTCACGACGTCACCAAGAACCTCACCTGGTACATAAGACGCACAGAACATATGTAGTTACACTGTTAGACCACGGGGGAGGGGGGGGTCTGAGCATTGTGCTACATTAGCTTTCTAACAGCACAATCAGACAATGGCTGTGTCTCATTCCGCACACACTTATGTTAGAACACTTACCGGAAATGACGAGCGGGATGAGAGTGACGAACGCAACACACATGAACACGATTTTCCAGCTCGCCAAAAATATATGATGGCTTTTGTTTACAAACATAGAGTAGTGTCCATCATTTCACACTGAATTTTTTTTACCGTTTTTAGGTGGTCATCCGGGTACTTTCAGTGCACTGACTTTTTGTGTTATCTACACTATATACTTAAAACTAAGTGTTTGAAGTGTGCAATGAGACACAGCCAATATGTTCCACTAGCTTAGCAGTAATGTTAGCTTTGACTTTGGACTCTGTGTTGGACTCTGTGTTGTGGACTCTGTGTTGGACTCTGTGTTGTGGACTCTGTGTTGGACTCTGTGTTGGACTCTGTGTTGGACTCTGTGTTGTGGACTCTGTGTTGGACTCTGTGTTGTGGACTCTGTGTTGGACTCTGTGTTGGACTCTGTGTTGTGGACTCTGTGTTGTGGACTCTGTTGGACTCTGTGTTGGACTCTATGTTGTGGACTCTGTGTTCCTACAGCAGATGTCTATCTGACAGTGCTGTAGCTAAATTTAAGGAGGAGATTCCTTCAGTGTTTAATTCAATTCATTTAATTAATTAACTTTCACTGTTATGCAGATGATACGCAGTTATATCTATCGATCAGGCCCGATGAAATTAATCAATTATCTAAATTACAAACATGTCTTAAGGACATAAAATCCTGGATGACCTGCAATTTTCTGATGTTAAACTCAGAAAAAAACAAAATTCTTGTTCTTGGCCCCAAAAACCTTAGAGACTCACTGTCTAAAGATATAGTTACTCTAGATGGCATTAACTTGGCCTCTAGCACCACTGTCAGGAATCTTGGAGTTATCTTTGATCAGGATTTGTCATTTAACTCCCACATGAAGCAGACCTCTAGGACTGCCTTCTTTCATTTACATAATATTACAAAAATTAGACACATACTATCACAGACAGATGCAGAAAAACTAATCCATGCATTTGTTACTTCAAGGCTGGATTACTGCAACTCTTTATTATCAGGTTGCCCCAATAAGTCCATTAAAACGCTCCAATTAATTCAGCTCCTCCTCACCTATACAGCTCTTCATGGTCAGGCCCCTTCATATCTTAAAGAGCTCATAGTACCCTATTACCCCACTAGAACACTACGTTCTCTGAATGCTGGGCTACTTGTGGTTCCTATAGTCTCTAAAAGTAGAACAGGAGCCAGAGCCTTCAGTTACCAAGCTCCTCTCCTGTGGAACCAGCTTCCAGTTGTGGTTCGGGAGGCAGACACCCTCACCACATTCAAGAGTAGGCTTAAGACATTCCTCTTTGATAAAGCTTATAGTTAGGGCTGGATCAGGTGAGTCCTGAACCATCCCTTAGTTATGCTGCTATAGGCCTAGACTATCGGGGGATTTCCCATGGTGCACTGAGCTCCTCTCTTCCTCTCTCTTTCTGCACTCATTCATGTCCCATTAATGCATGTTACTAACTTCACTTCTTCCCCGGAGTTCTTGTGCTTTCTCATCTCGCAGGTTCTTATCGATCCTGGTGGAGCCTCCTGCCATGGTCCTGCTAGATTGCCATTGCCAATACTGTTGTTGCTGTGCACCTGTCTGTCTTTCTGTCTGTCTGTCTCTCTCTCTCTCTCTCTGTCTCTCTCTGTCTGTCTCTCTCTCTCTCTCACCCCAACTGGTCGAGGCAGACGACCACCCACCTAGAGCCAAAGGATCTGTCCTAGGTTTCTGCCTTTTAACAGGCAGTTTTTCCTTGCCCTTGTCGCCAAGTGCTTGCTCATGGTGGTACTGTTGAATTGGCGCTATACAAATAAAATGTAATTGAATTGTGTTGTGGACTCTGTGTTGGACTCTGTGTTGTGGACTCTGTGTTGGACTCTGTGTTGGACTCTGTGTTGTGGACTCTGCGTTGGACTCTGTTTGGACTCTGTGTTGTGGACTCTGTGTTGGACTCTGTGTTGTGGACTCTGTGTTGGACTCTGTGCTGTGGACTGCTAACGTAAGCTAGTGTTGCCCACTGTTGGCACTGTAGGGAAGCGGAGAGAGAAGGCACTCGGGAGCATAAAGGTCACAACCTTTGACCCTCGTCCCTACATAGAGACACATAGAGATCAGTCCACAGGCAGCAGAGGAACAAAGCTACACTACAACCTGTTCACTCTCTGCTGATCACAAACATACCATTGATAGTCAGCAGTCTGCCCACAGGTGTTTTGGGAACGATGTTGGCCGGCAGGTAGTTGTTTAGCACCACTGTCGTCTTCTCTGAACCTACAGGAACACGGCAGAGACTTCAGCAAACACTGAGCTGTTAACCTCACACAGATCCTGGTAATGTAGATCAGTAAATGTACCGTAGATTCCCCGTGGGTCGAGTCTCCCTCCAGTAAACTGCTCCTTCATCACTCCTTCAGGCTGAAAACAACCAACAGAAAAGGTGATGATGGTATCAAACAGCACCTGTTTCACATTGTTGATTTACTTAGTTACTGCTAGCTACGGAAAGTTCACCTTTAAACCTAATTCAGATGATAAAATGAGTAAAACACAACAAAATGACAATTTATGTCAATAAAAAAAATAAAAAAGTAAATAATTATGTGAAAGATGGATGAATGAACTACCCACATGGTTAAATAGCTCTGGCCCAACAGATACAGTAATAGATTATTAATTCCTCCTCAAAGTTGCAACAGTTAACGCAAATTTAACCAATCAATCGAGTTTCCTGCGAGTTTTCACCCACAGATAGAGATACACTATAATTAATTAACCATCAGGTTCAGTTCTTTTAACAAACCAAATTGAATGAAGATCTGAAGCCAATTACAGTCTGAATCTCTCAGTATTGTTAACTAGCTGATCTGACCTCCGCAATATGGCGACCACGCAGACGTCTAGAGGCTAAAGTCATTGAGGCATTTATCAATCGTAGCAAAACAGTTGCCTTCAATTTTTAAGGAATTATACAGAAATATCACTTACTGCCTTTATTAGAGATTTGTGAGCAGACAGATGATAAGACATGAGGACAGAAAGATGTAACAGTGGTTCCCTATAAGATTATTTTCTTATTCAGGTATGAATTAAAATGAGAAAACATCCATCAAGCTGCATTTTCATATTAATATTTCACATGTTTCACATATTCAAACCAAATGTAGTTCAGTTGAAGCCAAAATCTCTGAGTCTGTTTTGGTGTTTCTATCTTCAGTTTATCCTCCGTTCATCCAATACGCACCACCACTCGTAGCTTCTTCACCAGGACGTCTTTCAGTCCTTCCCGTGTCCTCAGGGTGAAGGTCAGGGTGTGTTCTCCAGGCTCCAGGCCCAGAACACTGAAGGTCACCCTCCCCACACCTTTCGCAGCCAGGCGGCTCCAGGTGCAGGCGGTGGAGTGCAGCCCCGCCTGCCCGGCTACCGGCTGGGACTGCAGCAGGCACAGCTCCGGACCGACCGTCAACGTCACACAGTACTGAGGAGGAAACAGGAAGGAGGAGACAGGAGGGAGGAAACAGGAAGGAGGAAACAAGATGGAGGAAACAGGAAGGAGGAAACAAGATGGAGGAAACAGGAAGGAGGAAACAGGAAGAAGGAACCAGGTGGAGGAAACAGGAAGAAGGAAATAAGATGGAGGAAACAGGAAGGAGGAAACAGGATGAAGAGAGGAACATAAAATAGTCTTCAAACATTAAAACAATCGTTATTGTGTGTGCACTCCATAACCACAGCTCCCAGCAGGCTTTGACAGCGAGCCCCTGGCAGAGAATCATGGGATATGTAGTTGCCAGTGGTGCGTACCCGGATGCTGTCAGCCTGCTGGTTGTACACTGAGCCTTTCAGCTCCAGCTGTTCTCCTCGGACCACCTGATAAGGCAGCGGGACGTCCACACTGAGCGGCAGACTGACCGACACCTTCACCGGCTCTGCAACACAAATACCTGGAGGACAGACACAGTTCACACACCTGAAGTCCAGCAACAACTTCCTTCTAACTTCCTGTCTGAACAGGAAGTGGGAGTGTGTTGCATTGTGTTGATCAAATTAAAGAAGAAAATAGGAGAGAACAGGAAGAGGGAGGAGTGGTTCGAGGAAGTAGAGATACTGACCGTTCTGGAACATGCCGACGGCTTTGATCTCCCAGGTGGTGAGAGAGTCTGGTAGAGGTCTGATGGCCGACATCTGGCCCGATCTGAAGACACACAGTATAATAGTATAATATTTCTCTCTGAATTAAAATAATATATATAAAATAGGGATTCAGTGACATCTTGTGGTGTAACTCAGCCATTGTGAGGGAGAAACTGTATCTAGATGTCAGTTCCGGGCTACTGTAGTAAAAAAACACGGCGGCTGCCACGGGAGACGACTCGCGGTTTGTTACAATAAATACAGAACTAGAGACTCGGGTGTGTTTGATTTGGTCACCTGACGCGCTGCACCTCCCACATCCAGCTCTCTGGAAAGGAGCTCCGCACCAGAGAGGGAACCAGGTCGAAGTCCGCACCCAACTCTGGACACACACACACACACACAAACACACATACACACACACAAACACACAGACACACACACACACAGACACACGCACACAGACACACGCACACACACACACACACACACACACACACACACACACACACACACACACACACACACAGTGTTACAGTAATGTGATGACCAATAACAGTTTGTGTTGTTGTTTGTTTGCACTGACCGTGGCGTCCCAGGACGAGGTTGTTGTCCTGGTCCAGTTGTTGTTGGACAAACTCGCAGCACTCTCTGAAGACCTGCTGGCAGCGAGGATATTTATGATACCTCTGCAAGGCAAACTGAAGACAGGTCACGCTCTTCGGGATGTACTTCATGCCCAGTTCACAGCACGCCTTCAACGAACCGTAACGCTGAGCTGGACAGAGAGACACACTGTTGTTTACTGTTTACTGTTGTTTACTGTTACTGTCTACTGTTGTTTACTGTTTACTGTTGTTTACTGTTACTGTCTACTGTTTACTGTTTACTGTTACTGTTGTTTACTGTTTACTGTTGTTTACTGTTACTGTCTACTGTTTACTGTTGTTTACTGTTACTGTCTACTGTTTACTGTTTACTGTTGTTTACTGTTACTGTCTACTGTTTACTGTTACTTTTGTTTACTGTTACTGTCTACTGTTACTGTTGTTTACTGTTTACTGTTGTTTACTGTTACTGTCTACTGTTTACTGTTTACTGTTTACTGTTGTTTACTGTTACTGTCTACTGTTTACTGTTACTGTTGTTTACTGTTTACTGTTGTTTACTGTTACTGTCTACTGTTTACTGTTACTGTTTACTGTCTACTGTTTACTGTTACTGTTGTTTACTGTTTACTGTTGTTTACTGTTACTGTCTACTGTCTACTGTTTACTGTTACTGTTGTTTACTGTTTACTGTTGTTTACTGTTACTGTCTACTGTTTACTGTTACTGTTGTTTACTCTTACTGTTTACTGTTACTGTTGTTTACTCTTACTGTAGACAACATATCAACAAACAACTCGAACAAGAAGTCAATTACAACATGTGATGAACAACACACAAACAATAGACCAATCTCTAACCTCCCCTTCCTCTCTAAGATTCTGGAGAAAGTAGTCGCCAAAGAGTTGTGTGACTTTCTACATAACAATAGTTTATTTGAGGATTTTCAGTCAGGATTTAGAGTTCATCACAGCACAGAGACAGCTCTGGTTAAAGTTAATAATGACCATCTGATTGCTTCTGACAATGGACTTGTCTCTGTACTTGTATTATTAGATCTTAGTGCTGCATTTGACACCATTGACCATAATATTCTTTTACAGAGACTTGAGCATCAAATTGGCATTAAAGGAACCGCACTAAGCTGGTTTAAGTCATATTTATCAGATCGCTCGCAGTTTGTACATGTTAACGATGAATCCTCCATAAATACTAAAGTTAGTCATGGAGTTCCACAAGGTTCTGTACTTGGACCAATACTATTTACTTTATATATGCTCCCTTTAGGCAACATTATTAGGAATCACTCCATTAACTTTCACTGTTATGCGGATGATACGCAGTTATATCTATCGATCTAGCCCGATGAAATTAATCAATTATCTAAATTACAAACATGTCTTACGGACATAAAATCCTGGATGACCTGCAATTTTCTGATGTTAAACTAAAAAAAAAACGAAATTCTTGTTCTTGGCCCCAAAAACCTTAGAGACTCACTGTCTAAAGATATAGTTACTCTAGATGGCATTACCTTGGCCTCGAGCACCACTGTCAGGAATCTTGGAGTTATCTTTGATCAGGATTTGTCTTTTAACTCCCACATAAAGCAGACCTCTAGGACTGCCTTCTTTCATTTACGTAATATTACAAAAATTAGACACATCCTATCACAGACAGATGCAGAAAAACTAATCCATGCATTTGTTACTTCAAGGCTGGATTACTGCAACTCTTTATTATCAGGTTGCCCCAATAAGTCCATTAAAACGCTCCCAATTAATTCAGAACGCTGCAGCACGAGTACTGACAGGAACTAGAAAAAGAGATCACATCTCTCCTGTACTAGCTTCTCTGCATTGGCTCCCTGTAAAATGTAGAATAGAATTTAAAATCCTCCTCCTCACCTATAAAGCTCTTCATGGTCAGGCCCCTTCATATCTTAAAGAGCTCATAGTACCCTATTACCCCACTAGAACTCTATGTTCTCTGAATGCTGGGCTACTTGTGGTTCCTATAGTCTCTAAAAGTAGAACAGGAGCCAGAGCCTTCAGTTACCAAGCTCCTCTCCTGTGGAACCAGCTTCCAGTTGTGGTTCTGGAGGCAGACACCCTCACCACATTCAAGAGTAGGCTTAAGACATTCCTCTTTGATAAAGCTTATAGTTAGGGCTGGATCAGGTGAGTCCTGAACCATCCCTTAGTTATGCTGCTATAGGCCTAGACTATCGGGGGATTTCCCATGGTGCACTGAGCTACTCTCTTCCTCTCTCTTTCTGCACTCATTCATGTCCCTTTAATGCATGTTACTAACTCCACTTCTTCCCCGGAGTTCTTGTGCTTTCTCGTCTCGCAGGTTCTCATGGATCCTCTCGCAGGTTCTCATGGATCCTGGTGGAGCCTCCTGCCATGGTCCTGCTTGACTGCCATTGCCAATACTGTTGTTGCTGTGCACCTGTCTGTCTGTCTGTCTCTCTCTCTCTCTCTCTGTCTCTCTCTCTCTCTCTCTCTCTCAACCCAACTGGTCGAGACAGACGACCTAGACCCAAGGATCTTCCTAGTTTAGCCTTTGAAGGCAGTTTTTCCTTGCCCTTGTCTCCAAGGTCTGGCTCAGGGTGGTACTGTTGGGTCTCTGTAAATAATGTTATAAAGAGTTCGGTCTAGACCTGCCCTATTTGAAAAGTGCCATGAGATATATATACAAATAAAATTGAAAATTGAACATCTGAACAAGGTAACAGCAAGTAAACATCAACACACAAACAACCAGTGATGTATTGGATGTTATAATGAACACTGAGGGAGCTCCAGTTGTCTCACTGGACTCTTTTTATAAAACCCGGTCATACTGAGACCAGAACCACCTGCTGGAACCGTATCGGCCTCAGGACCGGCGCCGGTTCCCAGGTAAACCTCAGAGTCCCGACAGGTGGAGTCGTACCTTTCTTTGTCTTCTCCTCTTCAGTCAGAGCTCGCTTTGGACGCACCACTGCTGTACACGCTTCACCTGCACACACACACAGACACACACACAGACACACACACACACACACACACACACACACACACACACACACACACACACACACACACACACCTTCAGCCCACCAGTCTGAGCCCACTGACTGATTGATTGATTGATTGATTGATTGTTTGATTGGTTTATTGATTGGTTGACATACTGCTGGTTAATGGGTTGGCGTTGGCGTTGGTCATGAAGGTGAGGCCGGCCAATCGGAAGACGTCGGCGCTGTCTCTGCCGCCGCCTCCGCCGCAGCCCTGGTCACTCTGCTCGATGTGCCGGAGAACCTGTGGGCCACCATACATCCTGTTACTGTTGTTTCTTAGAGAGAAAATAAACACAAATAAATGTTTTTGGTGCGTTACCATGGTAACAGGGTCCCTGTAGGTGGGGCGCAGTGTGAAGAGGCCGGAGTCTACAGCAGACAGAGCCACCAGACCGTCCTGATTGGTCCGGATGTCCAGTCGGAGGTTTTCCTTCGGTTTGTAGACGCGATCCCGAAATGACACGTCAGTCTGACACACACACACACACACACACACACACACACACATTAAATACACTAAAATAACAGAATTCAGTCTTTTTATTACAAACTGAATGAAACCCTGTAAACATAGTGAGTGTGGGTATAAAATCATATTGATACAATATATTGTATCAATGGAGCCGGACTGTCCTGAATCGTGGACTAAGCTTTGAGATCTGAATAACAAAGTTGAGTCTGAGTTGTTGATCCTGTCTGTCTGTACTGAATGAAACAGACTGTAGTATTTGTGTCGTACCTGGAGTCCACTGACACACTTGTCGTTGACGTCCAGCCAGACGGAGTCAGCCACCAGCTCGGACGTCCCCTCTCCGTACAGGATGTAGTAGACCAGCAGTCTGATGGACGGGACCATGTCGGACGTCACCTCGAAGCTCAGAGTCTCTTTGTTATCGGTGGAGGTGAACTTCTTACTGCCGTAATGCACCAACTTCCCCTTCGAGAGCACCTGAGGGGACGCAGGAGTGACGCAATCAGTAACTATGGAAACAGGACTCTGAAGACGTGTCATCACCTGTGTTTTCTCACCAGGTAGCTGATGCCTTTGATGGGCACGTAGGATGGCGTGGCCGAGTACACCGCGATGTTGGAGAACTGCCCGACCTGGAGGCGGCGACCGGGCAGCGGGGGGTCGATGTACAGGTAGCGCTCGTTTGGGGAGTGATAGGCTTTCGCCTTCAGAGTTAGACTGGCCTGAGAGGCTGCTGGGAGGGCGGGGTCCGCCGTCTCAAACTGTAAACAACAGATACAACAACCAGTAAACAACAACACATAAACACCATGTAAACAAAACGTACACAACAAGCAACCATCAAGATGTAAACAAGTAATCAACATGTAAACAACAAAAACGACAACATATAAACAACAGATTATTTAATCAAATAACACATAAACAAGTAACAAAATGTAAACAAGTAGACAAAAATATGTAAACAACACAAATTTCAAGAAACGACAAATTAATGAATGAAGACTGAAAACGTTGAGTACGAAAACACCAACAAAGCAAATCCTCCTCCTCCTCCTCCCCCTCTTTCTCCCCCTCCTCCTCACCTGCAGTACTGCACTATTTCCATTACCCGGTACATTGCAGATGAAAACAGCGAGGCCGTCTGATTGGCTGACGGAGGTGTCCGGACAGGTGATTTCTGAGTTGCCCATCGCCGCGTCGACCAGCCGTCGCTCCACCAGACGAATGTTAACCCGGTTCACCGGTTTGTCCAGGTGGTCCTTCACCAGCACCTGCAGAGGAACCATCACTGTTACTCTGGAATCGATCTCACCCTGAGGTCAGCTGTACACTGCGTACTGTATGGAGCTGCTGTGCTTGCCGGCTAGTTAGCAGGCAGTTAGCTTTAGCTAGCTGTTGTGTATTAACTGTTTTACACCTGCTGACACACACCTGGACCATATAAGGAAGTCCAGGTTTGATGAAGGGGGGCGTGGACACCAGACTCAGGCTGTAAGGTGACTTGACGAACTTCACTGTAGCAAACTCCGCCTCCTGACTGATTCCACCTGAGGGACAGAGCAGAGGGCTGAGGATACCTGTGGGTGTGAGTATCACTGATGTTCACTGTGTGTGTGTGTGTGTGTGTGTGTGTACCTCCTTCCTCCTGCAGCAGGACAGCGATGTACAGGTACTTCCCTGACAGAGTGTCGAGGGTTTTTAGTCCGTCGTGTTGGGACAGGACCTTCTGCATGTTGACGGTCGTGCTCACCTCACCTGTGAAGGACAACTGAAGGACACAGAGAACGCTAACTCCAACAAAGGTAAACTGGCTGAGCAACGTGAAAAACGTTTCTCACTCTAAAATCTGCCGACATATTTCACCATGCAGTAGTGAGAGATTGGAATCGACATTAATGGTGGTTCTTACTCTCTCTCTGGTAACAGAACTGGGAATGAGAACCGGAGGATTCTTCCCGCTTACGTAGCCGAAGCGCAGGAACACCACGGCGTCAGGCACCGGAGCGCCGTGAAGATACCTGAGGAACAGGACAGGTGGTGTAATCTGCAGATAAATGAGCAGTTTGAGCTCCGACGTCAGCGAGTTCACTCACCTGGCAGAGACTGTGAAGGTAAAATGGTCGAAGCTCCCGTAGCTAATGAAGTTAGCTTCTGGTTCCATGAGGATGGAGAAACTGGGAAGAACTGACACAAAACGGATAATTTACACTTTATACTGAACTTGAAACCAGTTGGTTGAAGTGATATTTAATAAAGTTTTACCATATTCTTTAACTTCAAAGTCTGTTTTTGCTTTTGTGGTGAAATCATTGGAGTAGGAGGCTTCAATGGTCCAAATCCCCAACCTGGAATCACATTAATAACATTACACACAACCTGGAATCACATTAATAACATTACACACAACCTGGAATCACATTAATAACATTACACACAACCTGGAATCACATTAATAACATTACACACAACCTGGAATCACATTAATAACATTACACACAACCTGGAATCACATTATTAACGTTACACACAACCTGGAATCACAATATTAACGTTACACACAACCTGGAATCACATTAATTACATTACAGACAACCTGGAATCACATTAATAACATTATACACAACCTGGAATCACATTAATAACATTACACACAACCTGGAATCACATTAATAACATTACACACAACCTGGAATCACATTAATAACATTACACACAACCTGGAATCACATTAATAACATTATACCCAACCTGGAATCACCTTACTTTGGTTTAATGGGGATCTTGAAGGGGTTTTGCATGGACGGGATCCCATTGTTGACATCAATCATCTCCACCATGTCCACGATTGTGTGTAACGGGTCCTGTTGGCGACACAATCACTGAACTGAGACCTGAGATCACTTTGAGATGAGACATTGAAAGCAGTTGCTGCACTCACTCTGAAGGTCAGGAAGACGCTGCGATTGGCCGGCCGCAACTCCTGGTTCAGAGAAAACGCCCTCACTTTGACTGGACACACACACACACACACACACACACACACACGCATGAAAGTATAGCTGAAACCATTAGTCCATTAATTAATTAATAATCAACTATTTTAATAAATGTTTTAGTTATTTTTTATATTTTTAATGTTGAGGTTAGGGGTAATTCTGGATAATTGTGACAGTATTTGTCACTAATGTTTACACAGCAAACAATCGATGGATTAACGGAGGAACTAATCATTAGTTGGAGTCTGACACAAAATAGTGGTAAACGACCTCAACCTCAACTAACGACAGTAAAACCCGGCTTCTCATTCATTTCGAGTCCTTATTCAAATATTCTTGTTTCACCTCACCAACTGCCCCAAAACATTTACACAGTGTGACAGAAAAACAAGAAAGAAGAAAAGCAGCGACTTCTGTAACTTAAAATAATAAAAAAGACAGTGAGTGTTGTGCAATGGATTGTGGGACATTGAGGATCTGTGATATTTGGAGGCGTGCGCGCTCTCACCGCTCTGCAGCGGGGTGTACAGCGGTTTGTCGGTCTGGATGAACAGGAAGCCGTTGGTGCGGCTGATGGGGATCGACATGTGCTGGTTGATCTCTGGTGATCGGACGTGGAGAGTCACATGACTCACAGTTTGATCCAGCTGACCCAGGTGCAGCTGGAGAGAAGAAACAGAGAGCGGTTAAAATCTCACCCTAAAGCATCACAGCTGACCCGCTCTGTGGATCGAGTCTCACCCGGACTTTGGCGGCGGCCTGGTGGTGGTTATCGGCGTTGAGAGTCACGACTTCCTGAGCCAGAACCACATGACCTGGAGCCATGGAGGTCTTCAAGAACACGGAGACCGTCACCGGGTCCGTAAAATCAAACAGCTGCAGTACCACCGTCTCCACAGCGTCCAAATGCAGCGAGAGAGGAGCTGTAATCAGATACCTGCGGGGGGGGGACACAGCGTCTTTACTTCCTGATAGAACAGGAAGTGGTGGAACAGAACAGCGAGGGATCAATCTTTAATCCAATCAGATCAATTACACAAAGGAAGACTGTTTGAGCCTAAAGGCACGTTTACATACGAATGCTAACTATTAACCCTCACAAACCCGCTGAATGCGTTAGCTTCAATGGAATATTTAGCATTTAGCACTTTGCTGTGTGTGTCATCCCCTTTCTGTATCTGCTGCTCTTCAGCTGTCACTAACGTTAGCTCTCTGACTCGCAGCGTAACGTTAGCTCTCTGACTCGCAGCGTATCGTTAGCTCTCTGACTCGCAGCGTAACGTTAGCTCTCTCTGACTCGCAGCGTAACGTTAGCTCTCTCTGACTCGCAGCGTAACGTTAGCTCTCTGACTCGCAGCGTAACGTTAGCTCTCTGACTCGCAGCGTAACGTTAGCTCTCTGACTCGCAACGTAACGTTAGCTCTCTGACTCGCAGCGTAACGTTAGCTCTCTGACTCGCAGCGTAACGTTAGCTCTCTCTGACTCGCAGTGTATCGTTAGCTCTCTGACTCGCAGCGTATCGTTAGCTCTCTGACTCGCAGCGTAACGTTAGCTCTCTGACTCGCAGCGTAACGTTAGCTCTCTGACTCGCAGCGTAACGTTAGCTCTCTGACTCGCAGCGTAACATTAGCTCTCTGACTCGCAACGTAACGTTAGCTCTCTGACTCGCAGCGTAACGTTAGCTTTCTGACTCGCAACGTAACGTTAGCTCTCTGACTCGCAGCGTAACGTTAGCTCTCTGACTCGCAACGTAACGTTAGCTCTCTGACCTCGCAGCGTATCGTTAGCTCTCTGACTCGCAGCGTAACGTTAGCTCTCTCTGACTCGCAGCGTAACGTTAGCTCTCTGACTCGCAGCGTAACGTTAGCTCTCTGACTCGCAGCGTAACGTTAGCTCTCTTTGACTCGCAGCGTAACGTTAGCTCTCTTTGACTCGCAGCGTAACGTTAGCTCTCTTTGACTCGCAGCATAACGTTAGCTCTCTGACTCGCAGCGTAACGTTAGCTCTCTGACTCGCAGCGTATCGTTAGCTCTCTGACTCGCAGCGTAACGTTAGCTCTCTTTGACTCGCAGCGTAACGTTAGCTCTCTTTGACTCGCAGCGTAACGTTAGCTCTCTTTGACTCGCAGCATAACGTTAGCTCTCTGACTCGCAGCGTAACGTTAGCTCTCTGACTCGCAGCGTAACGTTAGCTCTCTGACTCGCAGCGTAATCGTTAGCTCTCTGACTCGCAGCGTAACGTTAGCTCTCTTTGACTCGCAGCGTAACGTTAGCTCTCTTTGACTCGCAGCATAACGTTTGCTCTCTGACTCGCAGCGTAACGTTAGCTCTCTGACTCGCAGCGTAACGTTAGCTCTCTCTGACTCGCAGCGTAACGTTAGCTCTCTGACCTCGCAGCGTATCGTTAGCTCTCTGACTCGCAGCGTAACGTTAGCTCTCTTTGACTCGCAGCGTAACGTTAGCTCTCTTTGACTCGCAGCATAACGTTAGCTCTCTGACTCGCAGCGTATCGTTAGCTCTCTGACTCGCAGCGTAACGTTAGCTCTCTGACTCGCAGCGTAACGTTAGCTCTCTGACTCGCAGCGCAACGTTAGCTCTCTGTGACTCGCAGCGTAACGTTAGCTCTCTGACTCGCAGCGTAACGTTAGCTCTCTGACTCGCAGCGTAACGTTAGCTCTCTGACTCGCAGCGTAACGTTAGCTCTCTGTGACTCGCAGCGTAACGTTAGCTCTCTCTGACTCGCAGCGTAACGTTAGCTCTCTGACTCGCAGCGTAACGTTAGCTCTCTTTGACTCGCAGCGTAACGTTAGCTGTCTCTGACTCGCAGGGTAACGTTAGCTCTCTGACTCGCAGCGTAACGTTAGCTCTCTGACTCGCAGCGTAACGTTAGCTCTCTGACTCGCAGCGTAACGTTAGCTCTCTCTGACTCGCAGCGTAACGTTAGCTCTCTCTGACTCGCAGCATAACGTTAGCTCTCTGACTCGCAGCGTAACGTTAGCTCTCTGACTCGCAGCGTAACGTTAGCTCCCTTTGACTCGCAGCGTATCGTTAGCTCTCTGACTCGCAGCGTAACGTTAGCTCCCTTTGACTCGCAGCGTAACGTTAGCTCTCTGACTCGCAGCGTAACGTTAGCTCTCTGTGACTCGCAGCGTAACGTTAGCTCTCTGACTCGCAGCGTAACGTTAGCTCTCTGACTCGCAGCGTAACGTTAGCTCTCTGACTCGCAGCGTATCATTAGCTCTCTGACTCGCAGCGTAACGTTAGCTCTCTGACTCGCAGCGTAACGTTAGCTCTCTTTGACTCGCAGCGTAACGTTAGCTCTCTGACTCGCAGCGTAACGTTAGCTCTCTTTGACTCGCAGCGTAACGTTAGCTCTCTCTGACTCGCAGCGTAACGTTAGCTCTCTGACTCGCAGCGTAACGTTAGCTCTCTGTGACTCGCAGCGTAACGTTAGCTCTCTGTGACTCGCAGCGCAACGTTAGCTCTCTCTGACTCGCAGCGTAACGTTAGCTCTCTGACTCGCAGCGCAACGTTAGCTCTCTGACTCGCAGCGTAACGTTAGCTCTCTGACTCGCAGCGTAACGTTAGCTCTCTGACTCGCAGCGTAACGTTAGCTCTCTGACTAGCAGCGTATCGTTAGCTCTCTGACTCGCAGCGTAACGTTAGCTCTCTGACTCGCAGCGTATCGTTAGCTCTCTGACTCGCAGCGTATCGTTAGCTCTCTGACTCGCAGCGTAACGTTAGCTCTCTGACTCGCAGGGTAACGTTAGCTCTCTGACTCGCAGCGTATCGTTAGCTCTCTGACTCGCAGCGTAACGTTAGCTCTCTGACTCGCAGCGTAACGTTAGCTCTCTCTGACTCGCAGCGTAACGTTAGCTCTCTGACTCGCAGCGTAACGTTAGCTCTCTGACTCGCAGCGTAACGTTAGCTCTCTCTGACTCGCAGCGTAACGTTAGCTCTCTGACTCGCAGCGTAACGTTAGCTCTCTTTGACTCGCAGCGTAACGTAAGCTCTCTGACTCGCAGCGTAACGTTAGCTCTCTCTGACTCGCAGCGTAACGTTAGCTCTCTGACTCGCAGCGTAACGTCAGCTCTCTGACTCGCAGCGTAACGTTAGCTCTCTGTGACTCGCAGCGTAACGTTAGCTCTCTGACTCGCAGCGTAACGTTAGCTCTCTTTGACTCGCAGCGTAACGTTAGCTCTCTCTGACTCGCAGCGTAACGTTAGCTCTCTGACTCGCAGCGTATCGTTAGCTCTCTGACTCGCAGCGTAACGTCAGCTCTCTGACTCGCAGCGTAACGTTAGCTCTCTGTGACTCGCAGCGTAACGTTAGCTCTCTGTGACTCGCAGCGTAACGTTAGCTCTCTGTGACTCGCAGCGCAACGTTAGCTCTCTGTGACTCGCAGCGTAACGTTAGCTCTCTCTGACTCGCAGCGTAACGTTAGCTCTCTTGACTCGCAGCGTAACGTTAGCTCTCTGACTCGCAGCGTAACGTTAGCTCTCTGACTCGCAGCGTAACGTTAGCTCTCTGACTCGCAGCGTATCGTTAGCTCTCTGACTCGCAGCGTAACGTTAGCTCTCTGTGACTCGCAGCGTAACGTTAGCTCTCTGACTCGCAGCGTAACGTTAGCTCTCTGACTCGCAGCGTAACGTTAGCTCTGTCACTGACTCTTATACCCACCCTGTATATATGCATTACATTAATGCACTCCCGTCTTCTGTACAGTTTTCCTATCTTTTCTTATCTTTCTTATTTTTATTTATCTATATTCTTTTAAAAAGTACTTTATTCTTGTGTGATTTTTGTATAACTTGTATTTTTTTGTGTGATTGTATATTTTAAGCACCAAGACAAATTCCTCGTATGTGTAAAAACCTACCTGGCAATAAATCTCCTTCTGATTCTGATTCTGATTGCAAACTGTGACTTAGACTGAAGCCTAACGTAAAGTTTATCTTGCAGAACAAAACATGTAAATATCATAAAGCTTTTAATTAGATAATATTATCTACTTGGTCAGGTTCAGGAAAAGATAATGATTTGGGGTAAAATCAGTATATTACATGTGTAACGTAGTGAAGTTATGTTCCAAACACAAAAAATATTATAATGGTGGATTTCTAATGTAAATGCACTCATAAATCATTTTTAATCTATTTAAAGTTGTGTGTTTGTACAGTGTTAATAAAGTTGTGTGTTTGTACAGTGTTAATAAAGTTGTGTGTTTGTACAGTGTTAATAAAGTTGTGTGTTTGTACAGTGTTAATAAAGTTGTGTTTGTACAGTGTTAATAAAGTTGTGTGTTTGTACAGTGTTAATAAAGTTGTGTGTTTGTACAGTGTTAATAAAGTTGTGTGTTTGTACAGTGTTAATAAAGTTGTGTGTTTGTACAGTGTTAATAAAGTTGTGTGTCTGTACAGTGTTAATAAAGTTGTGTGTCTGTACAGTGTTAATAAAGTTGTGTTTGTACAGTGTTAATAAAGTTGTGTGTTTGTACAGTGTTAATAAAGTTGTGTGTTTGTACAGTGTTAATAAAGTTGTGTGTTTGTACAGTGTTAATAAAGTTGTGTGTTCGTACAGTGTTAATAAAGTTGTGTGTTTGTACAGTGTTAATAAAGTTGTGTGTTTGTACAGTGTTAATAAAGTTGTGTGTTTGTACAGTGTTAATAAAGTTGTGTGTCTGTACAGTGTTAATAAAGTTGTGTTTGTACAGTGTTAATAAAGTTGTGTGTTTGTACAGTGTTAATAAAGTTGTGTGTTTGTACAGTGTTAATAAAGTTGTGTGTCTGTACAGTGTTAATAAAGTTGTGTGTTTGTACAGTGATAATAAAGTTGTGTGTTTGTACAGTGTTAATAAAGTTGTGTTTGTACAGTGTTAATAAAGTTGTGTGTTTGTACAGTGTTAATAAAGTTTTGTCTGTACAGTGTTAATAAAGTTGTGTGTTTGTACAGTGTTAATAAAGTTGTGTTTGTACAGTGTTAATAAAGTTGTGTTTGTACAGTGTTAATAAAGTTGTGTGTTTGTACAGTGTTAATAAAGTTGTGTGTTTGTACAGTGTTAATAAAGTTGTGTTTGTACAGTGTTAATAAAGTTGTGTTTGTACAGTGTTAATAAAGTTGTGTTTGTACTGTAATCAGACAAACAAATCTTCGCTCTGTGTTGAAATCAGTTAGTTGCTGACGTAAGCACGCGAAACATTTAGTTTCACAGGAAGACACAATGATTGGATTTTATATAAAAATACAGAGAAAGTGTTTGTAAATGTTTTTGTCAGACGTTAAATAAAGTTACAGTATTACTGGTGATTAAAGGGTTAAAAAGGATTTTTCATTTAATCTCGACTTTAAATGATTCAACATTGACTTTTGGTGTCACACAAACTCTGAGTGAAAGTTTATTTATAAAAAACAATGAATATGGGTCGTTATAACCGGGGTGGTAAAGCTGTCTCATTCAGACCCTCACAGAGTCTGTGCACGGCCCTGCACCCCCGACCCACAGCCTCCACAGACCTGCAGTGTTCAGATCATTTAGCATTAATGAGTAAAAGATGAAACAAGGTGGACTTACGATCTGGACTGGGCCTCTGTCCTCCAGCAGAGACTCCACACACACATCAGGAGGACGCACACCTTCATCCTGCCTGAAAGCACACAACTGACTGAGGAAACTGACCCACAGTTAGAGTTTACTAGCTATTGATCAACTCAGCCATCAGTGGATTCCTGTAAGTCCTCAGTGTGTGTGTGTGTGTGTGTGTGTGTGTGTGTGTGTGTGTGTGGGCGCATGCGTCCCAAAGGTGAGTTTACTCAGTTTGTGTTGTCTGATGTTACCCAACAGTGTTGACTCTGTGCTTTCTGTTATTGGCTCATCAGTCAGTCGTCAAAAACACGTTCACATTCTCTACAGACTGCAGTTACTGCCCCTACAGACTGCAGTTACTGCCCCCTACAGGCTGCAGTTACTGCCCCTACAGACTGCAGTTAGTGCCCCCTAGAGGCTGCAGTTAGTGCCCCCTACAGGCTGCAGTTACTGCCCCTACAGACTACAGTTATTGCCCCCTACAGGCTGCAGTTACTGCCCCCTACAGGCTGCAGTTACTGCCCCCTAAAGGCTGCAGTTACTGCCCCCTATAGACTGCAGTTAGTGCCCCTACAGACTGCAGTTACTGCCCCCTACAGACTGCAGTTAGAGCCCCCTATAGACTGCAGTTACTGCCCCTATAGACTGCAGTTACTGCCCCTACAGACTGCAGTTACTGCCCCCTACAGACTGCAGTTACTGCCCCTACAGACTGCAGTTAGTGCCCCCTACAGGCTGCAGTTACTGCCCCTACAGACTGCAGTTACTGCCCCCTACAGGCTGCAGTTACTGCCCCTACAGGCTGCAGTTACTGCCCCCTATAGACTGCAGTTACTGCCCCCTACAGGCTGCAGTTACTGCCCCTACAGACTGCAGTTAGTGCCCCCTACAGGCTGCAGTTACTGCCCCCTACAGACTGCAGTTAGTGCCCCCTACAGGCTGCAGTTACTGCCCCTACAGACTACAGTTATTGCCCCCTACAGGCTGCAGTTAGTGCCCCCTACAGGCTGCAGTTACTGCCCCTACAGACTACAGTTATTGCCCCCTACAGGCTGCAGTTACTGCCCCCTACAGGCTGCAGTTACTGCCCCTACAGACTGCAGTTAGTGCCCCCTAGAGGCTGCAGTTAGTGCCCCCTACAGGCTGCAGTTACTGCCCCTACAGACTACAGTTATTGCCCCCTACAGGCTGCAGTTACTGCCCCCTACAGGCTGCAGTTACTGCCCCCTAAAGGCTGCAGTTACTGCCCCCTATAGACTGCAGTTAGTGCCCCTACAGACTGCAGTTACTGCCCCCTACAGACTGCAGTTAGAGCCCCCTATAGACTGCAGTTACTGCCCCCTATAGACTGCAGTTACTGCCCCTACAGACTGCAGTTACTGCCCCTACAGACTGCAGTTAGTGCCCCCTACAGGCTGCAGTTACTGCCCCCTGCAGGCTGCAGTTACTGCCCCTACAGACTACAGTTATTGCCCCTACAGACTACAGTTATTGCCCCCTACAGGCTGCAGTTACTGCCCCTACAGACTACAGTTATTGCCCCCTAGAGGCTGCAGTTACTGCCCCCTACAGGCTGCAGTTACTGCCCCTACAGACTACAGTTATTGCCCCCTACAGGCTGCAGTTACTGCCCCCTACAGGCTGCAGTTACTGCCCCCTAAAGGCTGCAGTTACTGCCCCCTATAGACTGCAGTTACTGCCCCTACAGACTGCAGTTACTGCCCCCTACAGACTGCAGTTAGAGCCCCCTATAGACTGCAGTTACTGCCCCCTATAGACTGCAGTTACTGCCCCTACAGACTGCAGTTAGTGCCCCCTATAGACTGCATTTAGAGCCCCCTATAGACTGCAGTTACTGCCCCCTATAGACTGCAGTTACTGCCCCTACAGACTGCAGTTACTGCCCCCTATAGACTGCAGTTAGTGCCCCCTACAGGCTGCAGTTAGTGCCCCCTACAGACTGCAGTTACTGCCCCCTACAGACTGCAGTTATTGCCCCCTACAGGCTGCAGTTACTGCCCCCTATAGACTGCAGTTAGTGCCCCCTACAGACTGCAGTTACTGCCCCCTATAGACTGCAGTTACTGCCCCCTACAGGCTGCAGTTAGCGCCCCCTACAGACTGCAGTTACTGCCCCCTATAGACTGCAGTTACTGCCCCCTATAGACTGCAGTTAGCGCCTGGTATGGTGAGCGTATACGTCGCCGAGGTTAAAGGTTAAGTAATACTTTATTGGGAGTATATAGGCTCAAATACAATGTCCTTTATATAAGTCAACATAACATACTTCATATACCAATACATGTGTCGTATATGACCTTGTTCATATTCATATACAGAGATAAAGTGACAGTTGAATTATATTCTGGGCATAAAGCACATCTCATGTTTATATTCACATTCTTTGACAGCGTATTTACAGACAGAGAATAAAAGGCCGACAAACAGCCGTCAGCTAAAGGGACTCAAACTATCTTCATTTCATTATTTAACAACAGATTAATACAGAAAGAAATCAGGTAGAAACATTTACAAAGGTTAGAAATTTAGATTCTAATATTTTCTAACAGGTGAATCTGCAATCTGAGACCCAATTTGGGTTTCAACACATAGTTTAAGAACAACAGACATAAACAATAATAACAATAATAATAACAACAATAATAATAATAATAATAATAATAATAACAACAATAATAATGATAATGATAATGTAATAATAATAATAATAATAATAATAATAATAATAATAATAATAATAATGATAATAATAACAATAATAACAATAATAATAATGATAATAATAATAATAATGATAATAATAATAATAATGATTTTAATAATAATAATAATAATTATAATAATAAAAATGATAATGATAATAATAATAACAATAATAATAATAATAATAATAATGATAATGATAATAATAATAACAATAATAATAATAATAATAATAATAATAACAACAATAATAATAATAATGATAATGATATAATAATAATAATAATGATAATAATAATAACAATAATAATAATGATAATAATAATAACAATAATAATAATGATAATAATGATAATAATAATAACAATAATAATAATAACAATAATAATAATAATGATAATAATAATGATAATAATAACAATAATAATAATAATAATGATCATAATAATAATAATGATGATAATAATAATAATAATAATAACAATAATAATAATGATTTTAATAATAATAATAATAATTATAATAATAATGATAATGATAATGATAATAATAATAACAATAATAATAATAATAATAATAATAATAATAATAACAATAATAATAATAATAATAATAATAACAACAATAATAATAATAATGATAATGATATAATAATAATAATAACAATAATAATAATGATAATGATAATAATAATTAACAATAACAATAATAATAATAATAATAATAATGATAATGATAATAATAATAACAATAATAATAATAATGATAATGATAATAATAATAACAATAATAATAATAATGATAATGATAATAATAATAACAACAATAATAATAATGATAATGATAATAATAATAACAATAATAATAATAATAATAATAATAATAATGCCTATTTCAATAAG
>NW_026136706.1:254688-274688 GCF_905237075.1 Dicentrarchus labrax | reverse complement strand
TATATTATATATATATTTATTATAATGTATTATATTATATAATACATAAATATAAATATATAATATATATATTTATTATAATTTATTATATTATATAATGAATAAATATATTATATATAATATATATATTTATTATAATTTATTATATTATATAATGAATAAATATATAATATATAATATATATATTTATTTATTATATATTATATAATATATACATTATATATAATATATATATTTATTATAATGTATTCAATAATCACACAGTATGAATATAATATCACATATTCAGATCAGTTTCAATTTAGAGGAATAAAATGACAGTTTAAATTATATAAAGAGTGAAAACAGAGAAAATGCGTTTGGTTGTAATTTTCATGCTCATTAAAGAAAATACAGCAAACAAACAAACAAACAAACAAACAAACAAATAAACAAACAAACAAACAAACAAACAAATAATATATAATATGTTAGCTCATATAATAAATATAAAGAGAGGTTTTACCTGGAACTGAACTCTGAGCGATGATCACTTCGCTGGGTAAAACCAGACTGGACAACTTCTGAACCTCTGAACAAAAGAACACACAAATACACTTATTGATTTTAATTCTTCAATATCAGCCGATCAATAAAATATGTCTGCCGTTTCACAGCGACGCTCGTCACTAAAGTTTAAAGTTAAACTCAACTTTATAAAAACTTCATTCTTGAACAATTTTTCTCTAAAGAAGAAAAGTTAAATATAATTTTATTTAAAACATTAAAAAGAGTTTAAATAAAAATATTAATAAAGACTTTTTATTATTAGAATGAAGTTGAGGGTGTAAAGCTGAAGTTTCCCATAAACAGTGAAAGCAGCACAGAAAGGAGTTTAAATGATCTTTTTTCTCCTTCAGCAACCATATTATGTCTCCACAGACCCCCACAGACCCCCACAGACCCCCACAGACCCTTACAACACCCCAAACCCCCCACAGACCCCACAGACCCCCACGCCCACAGACCCCCACAGACCCCCACAGACCCCCACAGACCCCCACAGACCCCCACAGACCCCCACAGACCCTCACAGACCCTCACAGACCCCCACAGACCCTCACAGACCCCCACAGACCCTTACAGACCCCCACAGACCCCCACAGACCCTCACAGACCCCCACAGACCCTCACAGACCCCCACAGACCCTCACAGACCCCCACAGACCCCCACAGACCCTCACAGACCCCCACAGACCCTCACAGACCCCCACAGACCCCCACAGACCCTCACCCACAGACCCTTACAGACCCCTACAGACCCTCACAGACCCCCACAGACCCAGACCCTTACAGACCCCCACAGACCCCCACAGACCCTTACAGACCCTAAATGACCCCACAGACCCCACAGACCCCCACAGACCCTTACAGACCCTCACAGACCTCCACAGACCCTCACAGACCCTTACAGACCCTCAAATGACCCCCACAGACCCCCACAGACCCCCACAGACCCTCACAGACCCTCACAGACCCTCACAGACCCCCACAGACCCTCACAGACCCTTACAGACCCTTACAGAACCCCACAGACCCTCACAGACCCCCACAGACCCTCAGAGACCCTTACAGACCCCCACAGACCCCCACAGACCCTTACAGACCCTCAAATGACCCCCACAGACCCCCACAGACCCCACAGACCCTTACAGACCCCCACAGACCCTTACAGACCCTTACAGACCCTCACAGACCCCCACAGACCTCCACAGACCCCCACAGACCCCCAAAGCAGAAATATTTATTCATGTCTTTTGGGGGGAAAGAAAACTCAAACTGAGAGACAATAAAATGAAATGAGAAGAAAAGAAAAAGAGAGAAATGTCTCAGCCGGTTTCACGGTCCGGATCAGGACTGGGATCAGGACTGGGATCAGTACGGGATCAGGACTGAGCGTGAAACCGGCGGAGACATTGAGGAGCAGAGAGGATAATCCCGGTACCGGCGGGGAGAAACACAGCAGAAATAATCCGGTAGGAAAGGAACCGGAGGGTTTTAGTACCGGATCCAGACTCTCCCGGATCCGCTGAAATTGTTCCGAACGAATTCTACCAGAAACGGAAACGAATTTCACAATAAAATGTAATTAAAATTAAAAAACTGCCACAATAAAAGAGAGAAAAAGGCCGCGAGCGGAGCGGGAGATTTTTTTACTTTTAAGCCCAAAACAGAAAATATATTATTGATTGATTACCGATCGATAGCAATTATTAACGATCAACAGGCGGGTGGTTCATTAACTGATTGATTCATTATCAGAGTTTCAGACTGAATCTGATCACATCCGGATTTCACGGCGTTCAAACTGTTTGATCAGTTATTGATCAGGTTATTTATCAGACTAATTAATGAACTTTAAACGAGCTGCAGATTAATTTTACACCTTCTAAAAATATGGGAATAAAGTCTGATATTAGCCGATCACTCTGATCGATCAGCCTGGATCCGGAGTCCTTAAACGGCTTTAATGTACAGACAGTCTGATATCTTCAGGAAGGAGAATTATTAATAACGTTTAATTAATGTTCATCACTAATTAATAAACATTTATAACGCAGCGTTTTAATGTTTCATCCGGTCACAGTGACTCAATAATAATAATAATAATAAACTACATCAGTCAGATAAATGAATAATATTAATATATTAATAATAGTTAATAATGATCTGAATGTGAATTCATCTGAAATGTAGCGAAACAAAAGTTTAAAGTTTTATAAAATGTAAACATCCGGTGAGTGAAAGACTTTTAATTTGAAGATAAATTGATAATTGATCAGGTTTTCGCCTTTATCGATCGCTCGAGCTGAGCGGAAGTGAAGCTTTCATTAAAAGGTTAATTGGTTAATTGGATGTCGTCACTGACCTCCGGAGAAGGACTGCGCGAGCACCTCGGCGGTGAACGCGGTCTTGGGGCTCGCGCTCGGGCCGGTGCGGTCCTCGTGCTGCAGGTGATGCTGGTGCGCGTGCTGCTGCTGGTGGTGGTGCTGCTCGCCGAGCACGTGCCTCCAGCGGCCGTACAGGAAGCTGTGCAGGATGTCCGACGTGATGATGTCCGCCAGAGACAGCGGCTGCTGCGGCTTGAAGGCCGGCTTCAGACCCAGCGAGGAGCCGGGCAGCACGGAGCCCATAGCGGGCCGGGAGGGCGGCGGGAGCCGGGGTCAGCGGGCCGGAGGAGACAGAGTCCTCCAGGGGGACAAAGGTCCAAAACCCAAAAGCTCAAAATGTTTCTACGAGGAAGAGGAAGATGAAGATGAAGAGTCCACCGGTTGGTTTTAACCTTTAAACGGTATTTAATGTGTGTGTGTGTGTGTGTGTGTGTGTGTGTGTGTGTGTGTGTGTACGCAGGTGGAAGTTGAGCAGCAGAAATAAAGTGAGCTGATGAGTGTGTGTGAGTCTATATACACTCCTCCTATCACCTCCTCCTCCTCCTCCTCCTCCTCCATAGAGAGAGAGAGAGAGAGAGAGTGTGTGTGTGTGTGTGTGTGTGTGTGTGTGTGTGTCCTGCACGCGCTGCTGGCTCCGTTTACAGCTCGGCTCGTGACACCGTAGAGACTCTCAATTAGGATTTAATGAGGAAACAACAACAGCTACAGACCTGAGATCAGTTAGAGAGCTGCTCCTCTCTGAAGGTTGGACTCACTGAGCAGAACCACAACTACAGAGGGACTGGTTGGGTTGGACCACTGGTTGAATGTTGGACTGGTTGAATGTTGGACCACTGGTTGAATGTTGGACTGGTTGAAGGTTGGACCACTGGTTTAAGGATTTTAATGTGAAAGTTATACTTTTATTGTGGAAACACAAATAAGATAAAGAGAATAATATCTATAATATCTATAATATCTATAATATTATACTGATTTATATATATATTATACATAATAATATGTGGATATTTAAGTTCCTCAGATGAAGCTGCAGAATCTGAACCGACTACAACAGAAGAGAGGAAACTAATCAAATGTTTAAAGAATATTTAATCTAATATTGTTTTATGTGTGTATTTGATTTGAAGTCACAGCAGTCGGGTCCATAAACCTGGACCTGTACGGATCCTTGCTGTCCACTCTAGACCTCCAACAGGGGTCGCCAAAGACTCACAGGGGGTCGCGAGGCCGTCTTGATTTTAAGGTACGTTAGAAAACACACACACACACAGTGTGTGTCAGCATTTAGTCCTGTAAAGTACAGTGTGAGAGAGTGAGAATGAAACAGTGAATGTGTCAGAAATAAACAATATTCAGTCTGATAATTAATAATAATACATAATACACACAGAGAGAATGGATCAAAAGTTCCATAAACAGGAAATAATCTGCTCACAATTCATCCAAATCTCTGGTTCACACACACTTCCTGCAGTTACTGAGTTCACTGTTTGAGTTCTTTGTTGAGTTTATAATATGAAATATCTATAAAATATATTAATATAATATTATTAATGACAGTGAATGTTCCTGTAGATCTGTGAACATCAAACACTGAGACAATAAAACCAAAATACACATTATAAATGATTTGATATGAGTGTGTCAGGATGCAGCTTTCTGTCTGACTCACTAATAAAGAAATAAAGAAATAAAGAAATATATTTTCTGTTTCTGCTTCAATATCTGAAGATTAAAAGTCAGAATGTGCAGCAGTGGAATGTGAGGAAGAGGAGGAGGAGGGTGAGGAGGAGGAGGTGCAGCAGTGTGAGTGACAGAGCAGGAAAACAGATTAGAGGACAGATTACCGAGACAACAGCTGCTTTCTTCATCCCTCCATTCACCCTCCTCCTCCTCCTCCTGTCGTCTCTCAACACGATTATTCTCTCTTTCACTCTGATCTGTATTTATGAGCTTTTAAACATTTATTGTCGACACTCGTGAGCGCGACACACACACACACACACACTCACACACACACACACACACACGCACACACACACACACACACACACACTCACACACACACACACACACGCACACACACACACACACACACACACACACACTCACACACACTCTCACACACACTCACACACACACACACACACACTCACACACACACACTCGCACACACACACACACACACACACACACACACACTCTCTCTCTCTCTCTCTCTCTCACACACACACACACACACACACACACACACTCTCTCTCTCTCTCTCTCACACACACACACACACACACACACACACACACACACTATGATTCTTTAAATGTTTGTGAACTTAAAAATGATGAAATATAAAATTCACAGAAACAGAAATAAAATAAAAATGTTTTAATGATTCAACAGTTTTATGTTTAAAGTTTGTTTTATTTGATTTTAGAGTTTTACAGACTCGCAGTGACTGATGGGAAATATCCATCAGACAGAAATCTGCAGAAACATTTGGTTGTTAGAATATTAAATCTATATTAAATCTACAACTTCTCCTGTCTGTCTTCATTATAAGTATTATTATTGTATTTAATATGAAATATGGCAGTAAATAAAATATATAAAATGTATAAAATATATAAAATGTATAAAATATTTCTGGTTATTTCAGCTCCACTGTTTCTTCTTCCGCCGGCTTCCACCGCACCTCCATGGGCTCCATCGGCTCCGGGCGGCTCGGTGAGACCTGCAGCCGGCTCTCCGCTCTCCTCCAGCGGCCTCACGCCCGGCTCTCTCCCCCGGCTCTCTCCCCCGGAGCTCCGTGCGTAACGGATCCGTGCCAAACACGGAGGCTGCGCGCTTTTGTCCCGGGAGACAGAGGAGAAGAAAGGAGGGAAAATCCGGGAATAATGGAAGATTTGCAAATGTTTTTTCAATTGATTTGACTCAATGAACGCGGGATTTTCTTTCTTTCTTTCTTTCTTTCTGAGGAGAGTTTGGCTGCAGCCGCCACGCATGCGGACCGAGCGGGAGTTTATTAATGGAGAGCCGGGTCTTTATTGAAGGAGGGACACGCTTTAATGAGCTTTTTACAACAAAAAGCCCTCAGTGAGTGTGTCCCGGTGTCCTCTCTCCTTTATACCCGCTCTATACAGCCAATAAGAAACACTTTAGTCCCCAAAGGACGACGGGAAGTCAGGAGGCGGAGGGAGCGGCAGGTGACTGGCACGCGTAAAGACAAGAGGACAACAGGAGGAGAGACAGAGAGAGAGTCCGGTGGATGGAGTGAGGATGAAGAGGAGGTGAATGGAGAGGAGGAGGAGGAGGTGGTGGGAATGAGCCCAAATGGCGCACTAATATTGTTCCGCTAATATGATTAGTGGCTGCGCTGCGGCCTCGTTAGTATTCATGCTCATAATCCTCCTTTAATAGTCCTCCTTTAATAATCCCCCTTTAATAATCCTGCTGTCACACTAACGCTCCCTCTTCTTCTTGTTCACCGAGTCTTTTTATTTCTGCAGCTTTTTCTCACCACTCTTCATCTTCATCATCTTCATCATCTTCACCACCACCACCGTGTAAAGAACTGATATCTGTTAATGGATCAAACAGATTCAGCTTCAGATTTATTGCAGTTAAATGATCTTTTATAATTAATAATATCTTAATTTTCAAATTAATCACTGATTTACATAATAATAATAAAGTGTTATTGATCAATTCATTAATTGCAGTTTGTTCCAGTGATTTTTTTAAAGTTAAAGTTATTTAATGTATATATATAATGTGAACAGTGCTGGAAAGGCTTTTACATTATTGTTTATATTTCAGTTTTTAATGAAATAAATCATTCAGAGTGTAAAGATGTTAATAAAAATAAGAATTGTAAATTGTATTTATAATATAATAAATATAATATAATATAATATATAATATAATTGTATTGTTTAATTACAGCTTTAAGATATTTTTAGGTATTTTGTTGTTTTTCACAGCATAAATAAAAATAACTAAAACTTGATCAATAATGTTTCTTTAACTTAACTTAAATGTTTTCACTGTTTCTGAGTTAAATTAAATGTGAGGAACATAATTGATCCACAATCATTAATTAGTCTGAATTCTGTAAACAGATTTTAAATGAGTTTAGAGAAATAGTGAAGATATAAGTTATATATATATCTGTATATCTGTACATTTATAAATATACAGATATATAAAGAGATATATAAATATATTTACCAGTTTTAATTAATTATTACAATTAAATTAATTCACCTCAACAATAAACATTTGAGTTACTAATCAAACATTTCTTCAGGTTTATTTGAGTTGATTAACTCAATATTATTATATTATATATTATATTTTTTATTGAATCAGTCAGTGAGTTAATCAATCAGTCAGTGAGTTAATCAATCAGTCAGTGAGTTAATCAATCAGCTCTGATGGAGCGGAACTAATTGATGATGAGTTTGATTGACAGGTTGATTAAATGAGAGAGAGAGGAAGAGGAAGAGGAAGAGTTGAGCTCATTCACAGCAGGAACAGGACAGAGTGTAAAGAGTTAAAGTATCAAACTGATCAACTATTTAATGATCGATTCCATTATAGATTAATGATTATTGATCCATTAATCTGCTGATTATTGATTTGTAATTATTGAGAAATCTCTTCACAAGTTCAAACGTCTTCACATTCTGAAAAATGCCTTGAATTGATTTTCTGTCAATAGATGAATTGATTAATGGACTGACTGAGACAAACCGATGGAACTGATCGGATTCAGGAGATGTTGTTGTTTGTTGTTTGTCTTTTAGCTGCTGCTGGATCAGGTCCAGTTCTACAGAGACCGGCTCCATCGAGACCGGACCCTCCACAGACGGGACGGTCTCTGTGTGAATCCAGATTATCATCAGTCTGTCTGTCGGCTGTTTACAGCCAGACACACATTCACCATGTTTATATTTATATTAATAACTATATATGTATATTAATAACTATATATGTATACTAATAACTATATATGTATATTAATAACTATATATGTATACTAATAACTATATATGTATATTAATAACTATATATGTATACTAATAACTATATATGTATATTAATAACTATATATGTATATAAATAACGATATATTTATATTAATAACTATATATGTATATTAATAACGATATATTTATATTAATAACTGTATCTATATGTTTATGTTCCTTCATCTCGTCTCACACCGACTGAAACACTCTTCCTCCTCACTCATCGTCTGCAGGTAATCCAGAACCTGCTGCACCCTGTACAGATCCAGATCCAGACCCAGATCCAGACCCAGATCCAGACCCAGACCCAGACCCAGATCCAGTATCTGTACCTGCTCTAAGAGCTGCTCCGTCTGCAGGTTGCTGCAGTGGAGCTGATAGAGCTGATCGATCCACTGATAGCGATTATCAGTAATCAGGGAAACAGATATTTAATAAAAAGTACATTTTATCCTACTTTATACTTTTTACTACATTACTTTAATAACTTTAGTTACTTTGCAGATTAACATTAACAATACAAAATATAATGAACTAATAAATGATGAATGATTATTGATTAAGCTACGCAGCATCATCAGGATCAATAACTCCACCGACTCTCTGACAGCACGAACTCTGAACTCTGACACCACATTACAGAGAAACCCTCCCTCCATCCACCCATCCCTCCATCCTTCCACTCCATCCATCCATCCCCCTCCCTCTCCACCACCACCACCCCTCCAACCCTCCCTCTATCCATCCCTCCATCCCCCTCCATCCACCCTCCCATCCCTCCACCCCTCCCCCCTCCATCCATCCCTCTACCCCCTCCATCCCTCCCTTCACCCCTCCATCCATCCCTCACCCCTCCCTCCATCCATCCCTCCACCCCTCCCTCCTCCATCCATCCATCCATCCCTCTACCCCTCCATCCCACCCCTCCCTCCACCCCTCCATCCATCTCTCTACCCCTCCATCCCTCCCTCTACCTCCATCCCTCCATATACTTTTGGCCGTGCAGGTTGACTGAGACAGTTTATTGCTCCTGTTGGTCCCAAAGCATCATGGGAAACATTTGGACTCGATCCAGATCCCCATTACTAATGTTTAACACACACACACACACACACACACAACACAAACACTGTACTTACAACCCTCCTGTACTTTATGAACACACACACACACTCACACACACACACACACAGAGTTCATCTGTACTTACAGAGCTCCTTCCTGTACTTTATGACCACACACACACACACTCTGTACACCGCAACACACACACACACACACACACACACACACACACACACTCTGTACACACACACACACACACACACACACACACACACACACACACACACACACACACACACACACACACACTCTGTACACCGCAACACACACACACACACACACACACACACACACACACACACACACACACACACACACACACACACACACACTGCCAGTAACAGTGGAGTCTTCAGTTCTTGTTGTTTCCTGTCATCCTCCATCTTCATCCTCTCTATCACAATAAAAGTCTGTCTCTGTTGCAATGTCAAGTTATTGATCAATAACTGTCTGTCTGATCAATAACTGTCTGACTGATCAATAACTGTCTGACTGATCAATAACTGTCTGATTGATCAATAACTGTCTGACTGATCAATAACTGTCTGACTGATCAATAACTGTCTGATTGGTGAGTCTCAGCTTTACCCAGAATCCCTTTAGATGAACTTCCTGTCCCGTGAACCAAATCTTTCTCAGTGTGTTCGACTGTGTTGTCGGTTGAACACGTAAATAAACTATTAGTTTGTTTCTGCTGTTGGACATTAATATGGAGCCGGCCTCTAGTGGCCGTTAGAGGAACTGCAGGTGGAGGTACGGGGTTGCTGATTGGTTCTCATAACTCACGCACAGAAATCTTTTTTGTTTGTTTGTGCACCAACAACATGGACATACGCTGGTTGCCTAGCAACATACCATTCACAACAAGACTCCAGGAAGTAGCTGCACCCGGTCTGGACTTATTATATTATTATATTATATTATTAATTATTAATTATTATTTATGGATCGTAATATGAGCTCGGTGTTCAGAGTGGAAACATTAAATATCTTCATGCTCCTCTTCCTCACTGTTCTTCCTCCCTCAGTGCTGTTTCATTGCTCCCTGGAGGTCAGTGTGTGTGTGTGTGTGTGTGTGTGTGTGTGTGTGTGTGTGTGTGTGTGATTACAGTAATGTCTTAATGACAGATGACATCAGACTGTCAGTCGGACCATCTGTCTGAACCCTGGGAACATGAATAAATGATAAATCCCACTTCTCATGTCAGGACATGAAGAGACGCTGCGATGAGAGAGAGAGAGAGAGAGAGAGAGAGAGACACAGAGAGAGACACACACACAGACACACACACACACAGTAACAAACAACTTAATCAGAGTTTCTGTAACTAAAACTGAGTTTATAATGAAAATCTTTCGATGTTGTTTCAACATTATTTTTAGATAAAATCTTATTAAAACACTATATATATATATATATAAATATTAAATATTAAAATGCTTCCAACAGTCGCATTTCAAACTAAACACACACCCAGGTTTCCGTAGTGACGGTCTCATGTACAATAAATCATTTTCCATAACTGGAGAACGTAAGGATCACTTTGGACCCACAACACTGATAAAAACATTAATATTGAATTTCATCTGTCTGTCTGTCGGTCGTTTAATTACAGGGAGCCACTGGAGGATAAAGAGCAATGATCCAAAATATTCCTTTAAATGCGACTTCATTTTGAAGCTTCACGTCGTCCTTTAATGGAACCGGACAAAAACAAATGTAAAACAATAAAAACTCTGATTCGGTATCAACGTTATTAAATTGAACTGAAACTGAACCGCTCATTAAAGTTATAAATCGAGGTTTTAAAGTCCTCACACTGGTCGCCCGTCAGGTTTCACTGATTATAAACTTATTTTACTTTCTATTAAAGAACTTGATGATCTTGAATCAATACAAATGTCACAAGTTCTTTAGTTTTGAAGAGGATCTGAGAGCAGCTGGACTGGAACAGATCTTAGACATCAACCAGTTTTTACTCAATTATCTGTGTTTTCTTTTGTACTTTTCATTGTTAATTTATTTTAAACTTATTGGTTTTATTTCTGCCTGCTTTCTTAATGTATTTGTTTTTTAGAGTAACTTTAAATATATTTATGCCTGTAAAATCAACTGTATTTATCTTATTGTCATTTGTCTTTTAAAATCCACTTTATTTAATTTTATTATATATATATATATAAATATTTATATTTATATTTATATCTATATATATCTATATATATATATAAAATTTAATTTAATCTTATTACCTGTGAAACACTTTGAACGGCAATAAACTGAATAAAATGTTCTATATAAATAAAGTTTAATGGACAAGTTGTAAAAAACATTTTTGTTAATTGGAATAAAAAAAAGTGAAACTGTGCACTTAAAAAATAACCTACAATAAAATAATAATATAGAGGATAGTTCAGGAGGATGTCTGCAGACCTTTTTCACAGCAGCCATTTTGACTTGAAATAGGGTAAACACAGGTGGTGCTAATTAAAGAATTCAAATAATTGAAGGTCTACTGCCTTCATAAAGTGTTTGTACTGTAAAACCTGAACTGAACTTATAAATCAACAAATATTATAATAAAACACAAACATGAAAACTAATAAAAACATTTTGAAACCATAAAAATTGATAAAATAAAAGTCGGTATCAGGAGATTAAAACACGTCAGTCAGAAAGAATGAGCCTGTTTATTAGCCCTCATGTTAATCATCATCATCATCCATCTTCCTCTTCCTCGGCCACCGACAGTCTCGTGGCTCGGGTTCATACACAACTCTATCTGTCAATAGAATCTAATAGAAAAATCTGCAGGTTACAGTTAGGACGTCGGTCCATTAGAAAAACAACAGAAACCATGAAACCAAAAAGCTCCCCGCCCCCCCTTCAGGACGAGGGATCGGGGCTAGGAAGATCTAAACCGGAGTGGACCGGCGACTCTGTGTCCGGTCCTGGTTCTGGAACGTTGGGACCAGTTGGTTACTGGTTTAGACCCAGTACGGGTTCAAGCACTGAGCCTACAGAACCGGACACCGAGCCGCCGTCCACTCGGGTGTTTTTAATAATTTTTCGGGGAGTAAAACCCCCTCACTACAGCTCTCCTCGCCTCGCCGCCGCCACGCTAACAAGCGGCGGGAACCGCTCGACGCGCCTGAGCCGACACGTTGAGAAATCCCGCCGACTTTTTAACGCGACAACGTGGAGACGGACAGAGACAGAAAGACAAGGAGAAGAGATAGAGACAGTTAGCCTAGCAGTCTTGAGAATATAACACTCAGCTTCTCTTTGCAAATCGGTTAGACACAACATGTGAATTAAACAATCTCATTTTAACAGGATAACAAAGTACATTTTTAACTGGAGAGCACCCGCCAGAGAGTGGAAATTTACACAAACCATATTATCTCATCGACAAACTGAATATTCATGAACAGATTTAAATAGACCCCTGTACAGGAGAACTCATTATTATCGTCGTCATTATTATTATCATCATCATCATCGTCACACATACAAGAAGCAGAACCACTGATTCAATATTCAACGCAACAACAGCCAGATCTCCCTCAACGCAAGACAAACCTCTCTGTGGTCCGACACGCACGACGCTGACGCAGAAACACTCAATGCGAACAAACACACAGCTACGGCCGGAGTTACACCTCTACGAACGCACGCTAACGTCTCATCTGTGGCCGACTGTAGGCTGAATTCACGAGTCTTCCAAATCTAAAACGTGCGGTAAAAAACAAGCTAGCTGCTAGATCCAAAGTCCTGCTGGGAGGTGGGCTCGAAAACATTCGTAGACGTCTAAAAATAAACTACGCAGACTTCTCCGGAGAGTTCGAGAAGCATAATCCAGCCGCGACAGACACACAGCTAACGCACACACCGTTCAGCTAATATACACACAGAACAAACACCGCTGATGCTAATGTACAAAGTGACGCTAACCCGTTCAAACCACCACACACTGTTCAGCTAACGCGACATTCACAGAAAATACTCAAAGCTGTTACCCCGTTTACAGTTACGCCAAATAAATTGAGTTCTTGTAATTAGTTTTTACATTATTATGGCAGTTCGTTAGCTAGTAAAACTAAATGCAAACAGTGCATAGCTTCTTTTTAATTAACAAAATGGATTTTATTAGTGTTTGTATTTGCTTTTATTCAGATGTTAATGCCAGTGGAGGTTCTTTGGAGCCATTTTGTCACTGGGTTACTTTATCTTCAAAATGGGAGATACCTCAAGAAATTCACAATATCTCCGATTACAAGTAGAATTAGTTTTCCTCATTCATCCATCAACTGTCTGGACTTTATGTATCAGGTTCAGCTGATAGCTAACACACACCGAACAAACAGAAACAGCCAACACATTCACTCAAATAACTAAAATTAGCAACGCGCATGTTCAGTAAAAGATAACTCGATATTGTTCAGACAAAACATCTTTCGGTTGTACATTCAGCTAATTAAACAGAACCACATTCATTCATCCAGCTCTCTCACACACACACACACACACACAGCTAACAGAAACCACCACATTCATCCAGCTAACACACAGTTGAGGTAACGCACATCTTTTTGCTAACAAACATTTAGCTAACTCGCACATTTAGCCAACGCGCTCGTTCAGCTATCACATCGCTAATAGAATCGATAACTTCATTGTTCAGCTCCTAACACTTCTTCCACTAACAAATCGGCAAAAGTAGAAATGCAGAACTAAGTTACAACAACAATAATAAAGTTTCACTCTGTAAGAAAATAGTCATTTCCCGCCTTTTTGTAATGAAAGTTGAGGCGGGGAAACATGGTGTCAGCTGGAGGTTAAATCCTGTGGAGGACACAAAGTGTTTGACCACAGAGAGATCTGGCTTTAGACAACGCAATATAAATCGTCATTTATTCATCATTACATCATAAAAACTAAAGAATCACTATAGAGATACAGGTATAAGAACTATCATCAAACCAAAAGAAAACAATAAACGCGTCATTGCACCTCCAAGATGGCGACTTAACAGGTAAAATTAGATCGAGAACAAACAGACCCAGCGAGCACAAATTTAGTACAAAAAACAGTTTTTGTCTCTGACGGTAAAACATTAAATTTCCATCTGACGCTATTAAAATATTTCTATGCCAAAATAAAAAAAAAAATAACTGAGAGTCAACACACAATCTGATGCATGCTTTAAAACATTATCATAAACAAAATAATAATAATAATAATAATATCTGATTTTCTTACTCAAGACTGCTAAGCCTTATACCGTTTTCTTATTGGAAAATAAAACTAGACAAAATATAGATTATACTGGATTTTTTTTTGTTCAAAGCCACACTGATACATCTTTAAGTTCAAGTTTGATAAAAAACAAAACAAAAAGAAAAACCAGGTCTACACTGTGGAGAGAGACCAGAGGCTAGTCCAAAAAAATCTGCCCGACAAAATATCAACTTTGTAAGGTTAAAAAACAGAAAGAAAAGAGTTCGTGATTTTTCAGTTAATCCTTAGTTTTTCTCTACAAAAGGAAGGAGGAAGCGGCAGAGCGTTGCTAGGAAACCCCGATTCGGTTGCCGTCGACGACCATCCGAGGCCTTCACCGGCGAGGGAGGAGCCTCTAGTGATCCTAAAGAGACAGGAAATGACATCATTGTAGTGAGGTTTAAAATCCGACTGCAGGCGTTCAAACAGGGTTCCTCGGTAAGAAATCAATGTCCAGGACTTTTCCCTGACGGTGGAGATCCAATAATTTACCGGTTCATCTACCACAGTTACACATTACAGGCGACGGGTTTAACGGACACTGCGTTCGACTTCCTCATCACAGCCGATATTTGTGCCGCGGTGACAAACTGACTACAGAAACAATTAAAGCAGTTAAACAACAGAGATTATTTACAATCTGTGTAAATCTGCAGGTTTTCGAGGAGGCGTGGGAACTCTGAGTAAACTAGAAACCAGAACCTGGTTCCTGTCGAGGTTCCTGTCGAGGTTCCTGGGGGTTACCTGTATCTGGGCGGGGTTCCACAGGTAGGGCTGCTGTCTGTAGTATTCTGCTAACGCTGCAGTGTAGTCTGGCACCGAACTCTGCTGAGACGACTGACCTGCAGACACACAGACGGGGTTAAAACACAACGAGTGGACACAGTAACATCATCAGCAAACAGTTGATTTCCACATTCAGCAACAAGGAGATTCTTCTGGAGTTTGTGTCGACCCAATGAAGCTCAATATTCTCTCTTTCAGCTGTTTCTGGGGGAAATGTCTCTTTAACACTGACTGATAGCACAGTGCAGGTACATTAAGGTTATATGTTCTTACAGTAGAAGCACTCTGCATTAGGAGAAACCCAGTTACCTGAATGAAAGACAGACAGACAGACAGGAAGGTAGGTCGGGGACAGACAGACAGACAGACAGGAAGGAAGGTCGGGGACAGACAGACAGACAGACAGGAAGGAAGGTCGGGGACAGACAGACAGACAGACAGACAGGAAGGAAGGTAGGTCGGGGACAGACAGACAGACAGACAGACAGGAAGGAAGGTAGGTCGGGGACAGACAGACAGACAGACAGGAAGGTAGGAAGGTCGGGGACAGACAGACAGACAGACAGGAAGGAAGGTCGGAGACAGACAGACAGACAGGAAGGAAGGTAGGTCGGGGACAGACAGACAGACAGACAGGAAGGTAGGTAGGTCGGGGACAGACAGACAGACAGACAGACAGACAGACAGACAGACAGGAAGGAAGGAAGGTCGGGGACAGAGACAGACAGGAAGGTAGGTCGGGGACAGACAGACAGACAGGAAGGTAGGTCGGGGACAGAGACAGACAGGAAGGTAGGTCGGGGACAGACCGACAGACAGGAAGGAAGGTCGGGGACAGACAGACAGACAGACAGGAAGGAAGGTCGGGGACAGACAGACAGACGGACAGGAAGGAAGGTCGGGGCCAGACAGACAGACGTACTTTGTTTCTTGTAGTAGTCCTCCCAGGCCTTACTGTAGTCTGTCATCAAGCTCTGAGGCTGGTTCTGCTGACCTACAAACACAGAAACATACAGTCAGAACAAACTACTCACAGCCTTTACTACAGTGACCAGACAGCACACAGACAGTACAGACAGTACAGACATCACACAAACAGCACACAGACAGTACAGACAGTACAGACAGCACACAGACAGTACAGACAGTACACAAACAGCACACAGACAGTACAGACAGTACACAAACAGTACAGACAGTACAGACAGTACACAGACAGCACACAGACAGTACACACAGTACACAGACAGTACAGACAGCACACAGACAGTACACAGACAGTACAGACAGTACACAAACAGCACACAGACAGCACACACAGTACACAGACAGTACAGACAGCACACAGACAGTACACAGACAGTACACAAACAGTACAGACAGTACAGACAGTACACAGACAGCACACAGACAGTACACAGACAGTACAGACAGCACACAGACAGTACAGACAGTACAGACAGCGCACAGACAGTACAGACAGCACACAGACAGTACAGACAGTACAGACAGCACGCAGACAGCGCACAGACAGCGCACAGACAGTACAGACAGCACGCAGACAGTACAGACAGTACACAGACAGAACACAGACAGCACACAGACAGCACACAGACAGTACACAGACAGTACACAGACAGCACACAGACAGCACACAGACAGTACAGACAGCACACAGACAGTACACAGACAGCACACAGACAGTACACAGACAGTACACAGACAGCACACAGACAGTACACAGACAGCACACAGACAGCACACAGACAGCACACAGACAGTACAGACAGCACACAGACAGTACACAGACAGCACACAGACAGTACACAGACAGCACACAGACAGTACACAGACAGTACACAGACAGTACACAGACAGTACAGACAGCACACAGACA
Source organism: Dicentrarchus labrax (assembly GCF_905237075.1). NCBI lineage: Eukaryota > Metazoa > Chordata > Actinopteri > Moronidae > Dicentrarchus > Dicentrarchus labrax. The sequence continues at coordinate 257,635 of NW_026136706.1, read as the reverse complement.
GTACAGACAGTACAGACAGTACACAGACAGTACACAGACAGTACACAGACAGTACACAAACAGTACAGACAGTACAGACAGCACACAGACAGTACACAGACAGTACAGACAGCACACAGACAGTACAGACAGTACAGACAGCGCACAGACAGTACAGACAGTACAGACAGCACGCAGACAGCACACAGACAGCGCACAGACAGTACAGACAGCACGCAGACAGTACAGACAGTACACAGACAGAACACAGACAGCACACAGACAGTACACAGACAGTACACAGACAGCACACAGACAGCACACAGACAGTACAGACAGCACACAGACAGTACACAGACAGCACACAGACAGTACACAGACAGTACACAGACAGAACACAGACAGCACACAGACAGCACACAGACAGCACACAGACAGCACACAGACAGTACAGACAGCACACAGACAGTACACAGACAGCACACAGACAGTACACAGACAGCACACAGACAGTACAGACAGTACACAGACAGTACACAGACAGCACAGACAGCACACAGACAGCACACAGACAGTACAGACAGTACACAGACAGTACAGACAGTACAGACAGTACACAGACAGTACAGACAGCACACAGACAGTACAGACAGCACACAGACAGCACACAGACAGTACAGACAGCACACAGACAGTACAGACAGTACACAGACAGTACACAGACAGTACACAGACAGTACAGACAGTACAGACAGCACACAGACAGCACACAGACAGTACACAGACAGTACACAGACAGTACAGACAGCACACAGACTGTAAAGTCTGACGACATTTACTGTGTTTCTGCTTCAGATCTCCTCTGGCTGACTTTACAGTGATCAGACAGGAAGTAAATCTCACTGATATTATAACCTTGTGTGTGTGTGTGTGTGTGTGTGTGTGTGTGTGTGTTTTGAATCGTCCGAGACAGACGTTTGCGATGCGAGTGCACCGGTAGCTTCAGTGTGCATCGGATACAACTGCCGGCTAAATGCGCAATGTATCTTTCTTTGAGTGTCTGCATCGGTGAAACCCATGGTTACATCGATTATTACATCGTTTATCTCCTCTGCACCCGTGTTTTCGAGGGGCCTTGAACGCACCATCACTGCGCAGTTAGTTAGTAAACAGAAAAAATGGAGGGAAGCGACACAACAGGTGAAGAGGAGATATTAGGGGTACCTTGGAAGACACACACACACACACACAGTACACAACACACACACACACAGTACACACACACACACACACACACACACACACACACACACACACACACACAGTACCTTGGAAGACACACAACTGCACTTTGAAAAGAAAGCCTCTAGTTGATATACCTCAGTGTGAGTGATGTTTACAGTTGCTGTGGCTGTCAGTCAATAGTTTAATTCTTTACTCTTACATTTGTAAGCAGTTGTAATTGTTCTGTTATATTGTCGTATGAATCTCAATGATCAGGACACTTTTCAAATAGAGCAGGTCTAGACCGAACTCTTTAAAACATTATTTACAGAGACCCAACAGTACCACCATGAGCAAGCATTGTTGTATTGTATAAGTAGAGAATGAGATTAAAAACACATGTAATGAAAAAAATATTTTTATGATTTAGTGTTTATTAGGAATAATCCTCTGTCTGTACCATATTGAATTGCAGCTTCTTTTTAAGTTGGATTTATTGGTTTTCTTTATAGAAAACAGTCAAGTATCAAATACATGAGAAACCAGATGTGGGCTTGTAAATTCTTTGTATTGTGTTGAATCATTTTGAATCGTATCGAACCGAATCGGATTGTATGAAGTCAAATCGTTGTCAAATCATTAATGAATCGTATCGCATCGTATCGACAGGGGGCTCCACTGTATCGTTAATGTACCGTATCGCTGGCAGCGTATCGAGATGTGTATCGAATCGGCCTCAGTGGTGGGGATTCACATCCCTAGTGTGTGTGTGTGTGTGTGTGTGTGGACTTGCCTAGCTTCTTATAGTACTGCTCCCATGCTTTAGAGTAGTCCATCTGTCCTGTCTGAGCCATACTGTGACCTACACACACACACACACACACACACACACACACACAAAGAGAGTCTTAACTGCTGGACTCAAACCCGAGTGTGTGTGTGTGTGTGTGTACGTGCTCTACTGTGTGTGTGTGTCTGCAGTCTGTGCTACTCTTAAATATTTTATATATTTTTTACAGTAAATTTAGATTTTATATTGATAATTATTTTCTCTCCCTGTGGTTATTGATTGATCAGTTTGTGTGTGTGTGTGTGTGTGTGTGTGTGTGTGTGTGTGTGTGTGTGTTACCTGGGTCTTGTTGTCCAGGATTCTGCCAGCTGGTCTGGTAGGTGTTTCCCCAAACTCCAGTCAGGAAGGTCTGACCGCTGCCACAGCTGCACACAGACACGTTATTAACAGCTGCTAACGCTATCGCTAGCACAATGCTATCTGAGTGAATAAGTCAGTTGACTAACGTTAGCTTCCCCAGCTAACGCGAGCCATGATACTAACTGATGTATTCTGACAGGGTTGATTTTAGCCAACAATAAATGATGCTAACGGTCCAAATAAGATATAGAAACATTGCAGATAGTAACAGGACACAAAGTCGTTTCAAATACGAAAATATTTTCTGTTTATATGAGTGATTTTTTTAACGAGTTTATTCAAATTCAAGCATATTCCTAAACTTGAAAACATTAAAGTGTGTGTGTGTGTGTGTGTGTGTGTGTGTGTGTGTGTGTGTGTGTGTGTGTCTCTCTCTCTTACTTCTGGTGTGTTGCGGGGCCCTGGGTGAAAGGACTGAAGCCGAAACCTCCGTTACTCATGATACCTGAACCCTGAAGAAAAGAGAGAAAAGTAGAGTTTATTCAGTTTCAATCACATTTAACACATTCCACCTTAAATCTCATGTGACATCAT